>NC_069506.1:239467150-240067150 GCF_027579735.1 Bombina bombina
GTTCGTTCCTGGTAGAGCGCTTCTCTCTTTGTATGCAAATTATTATGACCCTGGGGAAGTCTCCCTATGGGTGATGGGGGAAACCAGACGTGGACTCCTTGCCCAGTGTGCTTAGAGGAATGTGGCTGCACCTCACTGACGAGGCCCATAGAAGGCCGAAACGATCGTCTGGGGTTGTCATGTTCCTTGTTCAGAGGAGAATTGCCTGGTATTTCGGGGCTGGACTGACCTTACTTGGCGGGATCAGACTGATATACTTCAGGAAAGTTTTCTTCTGTGAAAAGCACACTGGTCTAAAAGAGGCTGCTTCCGGGTGGTAAATCGCCATAGAACAAGCCACTGAGCTGTTGTTCGTTCCTGGTAGAGCGCTTCTCTCTTTGTATGCAAATACCACTAACTAAACCTATTAACGCCTAAACCGTCAGCCCCCTACATCGCCATAAACTAAATTAAGCTATTAAACCCTATACTTAGAAACCAGCTAACTTCTTAAATTAAAATTACAACATCCTTATCTTCAAATAAATTTAAACTTACCTGTAGAATTAAAATAAACTAAATTAAACTATTAATTAACCTACCCTAACTATTATTCTACAATTAAATTAAACTACAAATTAAATAAACTAAGTTACATATTAAAGAAACCTAACCCTACTCAAATTATTTAAATATACTATTAATTAAACATTATTACAAATTACTAAATTACAGAAAAAAACAAACACTTAGTTACAAAAAACAAACAAACACTAAATTACGAAAAATAAAAAACACATTATCAAAAATAAAAAAGAATTACACCTAATCTAATAGCCCTATCAAAATTAAAAATCCCCCCCAAAATAAAAAACCCTAGCCTACAATAAACTACCAATGGCCCTTAAAAGGGCCTTTTGTGGGGCATTGCCCCAAAGATATCAGCTCTTTTACCTGTAAAAAAAAATACAAACACCCCCCACAGTAAAACCCACCACCACCCAACCAACCCTCCCAAATAAGAAACCTATATAAAATAACCTAAGTTCCCCATTGCCCTGAAAAGGGCATTTGTATGGGCATTGCCCTTAAAAGGGTATTAAGCTATTTTACATGCCCAGACCCTAATCTAAACATAAAACCCTCCCAAAAAACCCTTAAAATTTTTTAACACTAAACCCCGACGATCCACTTACAGTTATTGAAGTCCCGCTTGAAGGATCCATCCGGAGCTGGAGAAGTCATTATCCAGGCATCAAGAAGTCTTCATCTGAGCGGCCTCTTCCATCTTCATCCAGCCAGAGAAGTGCTCATCCAGTCGGCAAGAAGTATTCATCCAGACGGCATCTTCTATCTTCATCCATCTGGCGTGGAGCAGGTCCATCCTGAAGCCATCCGGCATGGAGCATCCTCTTCATACGGTTGCCGCCGTAAACTGGAACTTCAGTGCAAGTGATGTCGTCCAAGATGGCATCCCTTGCATTCCTATTGGCTGAAAGATTGAAATCAGCCAATAAGATTAGAACTGGTAAAATCCTATTGGCTGTTCCAATCAGCCAATAGGATTAGAGCTGCTAAAATCCTATTGGCTGTTCCAATCAGCCAATAGGATTGAGCTCTCACGTCATAATTGTCGCAAGATTGATCCGACGTAGTTATCAAAGCGTCAAGATCGCCAAATGTTCAAATTTGTGACGTAACATAAAATCCCGGGATCTCAATCCACCGCAGATTGATGCTTACATCATTACAGATGTTCTGAATACACATTCGACTCTATTTGACCCTTTTCCCAATTTATCAAACATTTAACAGGTATGCTCGTAGCTATACCTATGCAGCGTACCATGTTTTCAAAACGCCACCCTTGAGACTGCGGATGCCATAGAAATCAATGTGAGTCTGAAAGCATGGAAAGCTTATGATCAATGCTGCAAGAGAATGAAGCATATTACATTGATTTCTATGGTTGAAAAAAAGTTATGTTTACACCTAACACCCTAACATAAACCTTGAGTCTAAACACCCCTAATCTGCCGCCCCCGACATCGCTGACACAAATAAAATATATTAACCCCTATTCCACTGCTCCCCGACACCGCCGCCACTAAATAAATGTATTAACCCCTAAACCTCTGGCCTCCCACATCACCACCACTAACTAAACCTATTAACCCCTAAACCGTCAGGCCCCCCAAATCGCAAAAACAAATTAAGCTATTAACCCCAAAACCTACCAACCCCTTAACTTTAAATTAAAATTAAAAGATCCCTATCTTAATATAAATTAAAACTTACCTGTAGAATTAAAATAAACTAATTTTAAGTTATACATTAACCTGCCCTAACAATTATACTAAAATTAAATTAAACTACCGATTAAATAAACTAAATTATATATTGAAAAACCTAACACTACTAAAATTATTTAAATATACAATTTAACATTATTACAAAGTACTAAATTAAAAACAACTCACTAAGTTACATTAAATAACAAACACTAAGTTACGAAAAATAACATACGAAATTATCCAATAATAATTTTTGTTTACTCCAAATCTAATAGCTCTATCAAAATAACCCCCCCCCCCCCCAAATAAAAAAAAACCCTAGTCTACAATAAACTACCAATAGTTCTTAAAAGGGCTTAAGTTAGGGTAGGTTAATTTATAGTTTAAAATTAGTTTATTTTAATTCTACAGGTAAGTTTTAATTTATATTAAGATAGGGTTCTGGTAATTTTAATTTAAAGTCAAGGGGTTGTTAGGTTTAGGGGTTAATATCTTAATTTATTTTTTTGCGATGTGGGGGGCTGACGGATTAGGGGTTAATAGGTTTAGTTAGTGGTGGTGATGTAGGAGGCCAGGGGTTTAGGGGTTAATAAGTTTATTTAGTGGCGGCAGTGTTGGAAGCAGTGGAATAGGGGCTAATACATTTTATTTGTGTCAGCGATGTCGGGGGCGGCAGAATAGGGGTGTTGAGACTCAAGGTTTATGTTAGGGTGTTAGGTGTAAACATAACTTCTTTTCAACCATAGAAATTAATGTGATATGCTTCATTCTCTTGCAGGCTCGAACATAATTTTGGTGCTTTCAGACCATTTATTTCTATGGCATCCGCGGCCTCAAGGGGGGGGTTTGAAATCTAGGTACGCTGCGTCGGAATAGCCGGAAGCCGACCTGTTAAATGTTTGATAAATTGGGAAAAGGGTCAAATAGAGTTGAATGTGTATTCCGAATATCTGTAATGACGTAAGCATCGTCAGAGAGCTATGAGTACGGTACACCAGCCGAAACTGAGCTAAAGGGGCATACCTGTTTGTCATGTCATGTTTAGTTCACCATTTTAAGAAGATATCCAAATAAAAGTTTGTGCTTTTAGTTGCTGCTTTTCCGGACTTTTTTGTTCTACTGCATTCATCTGGCCGGTTGGAGTCTAAGCAGCACAGTTCCCAAACAGGAGAGTTTTCGATTTCAGTTGGAGTACCCCACTGGGGATTGGCACACTGCATAGCAGATTGGAGCATATGTTTCATTCCTCATCCCCTGATAGCCTGACAGTCGGCCACTACCTGCAACATCATGGTACGTCATGACTAGGAGCCAAGGCATGTGATAGTACAGCAGTAGCCACCACGGAACGGAACGAAGGGCTTGTGGGAGCAGACGACTCCAGGCTACGCATACCGCTACATTGATTACATGCAGAGCCTAGGAGAGGGGTCTCCCTAAAGGCAATATTACACTATATGTGAAGTTTGGCCATGAAGAGCGATAGGAGGTGAGTACCAGGAACACGCCGTAGGGTGTTTTGTATTGCCATTACGGAATCAGTGTGGGGATCAAGTTTAAACGTACAGAGTACGAGACTGTTCACCCACTTAGGGACATGTGCAAATAGGGTCTCCTCTAATGGGGAATTATGTTTTACATGTGCTTAGTATATAGATAAAGATAGTGCAAGAAATACGTTGACGCATAAATTACAGTGATGCCTTGTTTTGGAATCAGCTAGCATTCTGCATTTCTAATTAAAAATGTGTAAGTGCTGAGGAAATATTGAATATTTTGGCATTTTGAGCTTGAAACATTTCATGTAATTATACATTCATAAAAGTCCAGCATGTGCAGTATTCTGCTGTACATGTGATTTAGGCAGGAAGTATATGTTATTTGAAATATATTTTCAATAAAACTGTGCTTGAATATTAAACAAATATATGCATTGTGTTTGCACATTATAAGATTAACAAAATTAATTACATCGCTGATAAAGGTCAGAATATCAATTCAACTTACTTCTGTATATGAAAAAAAACACCATTAAATTCTAGGTAAGTCTATAAATTATTACTATCACAATAAACTTTTAAAAATGTATTTTCTGAAGAAAAAAAATGATAGAAAATGTAGAAATAAGAAACTGGCAGCGGTTTTATTTTCTAGGGAGTTTCGGGTGCACCAAGATCCTCATTCATTGTTCTAACACACTGTTTTTTTTTTTTTATTTGAAACTCGTAACCACTGTCACTATTCCATCAACTATATGGACTTGTTTCTGTTAGTAATCGTGAAATACCTTCACTTTTTTATTACAGAGCATCAATGCTATGTATCTACTTTAGAAACATTTAGACTGATGGGTTAAAACCCAAAAAGGGGGGGCGTGTCCGGACGGCTGACATGAATGGCAGCATAAACTGAAGCTCCTGAAAACATTTCACTTATCTGGTGTTTATTCATGCTTATAAACTAAACTTATAAATAATTTCTGCAGATTCTGTGGAGGATAACATCGCTTTGCCATTGGAGCTCTTTTGTTCTGTGAAAATATTGATATACAGCGAGCCGGTCTGGACAATCATTTTGATAAGGCTACGGCCTACGATATTGATTTACATTCCCCCCTTGCCCTGGCAAGTAATCCAGGCTCAACTTACTAAAGGCTTTATTTGACAGGATGGAGGATTACCAGTTATACATATGCGCTGTTCTGAAAGACCTTGCACATAAAGTGGATGACGGGTTCAATGATTTGAAGACTCTCATTAAGCAAGATTGCAGGAAAGATGAAGCATGTAAAACTTTTCAACCTGACCAGGGTTCTACACCACGAGGTGGGGATCATCTACTTTCCCAACAGATGCCAATTTGCCAAATATTAGAGGACTATACGGTCTCCAGATCGAACATGGAGGAGAAAGCGGATCTTTACCAGGAGGCACCTATTACACTTGCTCTACTTGGTGTTTCTGCGTCAGCCCAGATACTCAGGAGGAAAGCCACCAAGTATATATCAGGAGGTAGGCGGATCTCTGCCATTGAACTTAAATGTTTACCCTCACCCAAAATAGGAGCGATCGGGGAGCCGAGACAAGACCTCTTTTCTATGACACCTCTGCCGGGAGTTGCGGCCGACTCCCATGTACAGGGCCCACAATTTCCTCAGAAGCTCGCCATATTAGAGTTGAAAGGCAAGCGGGGGAAAGCTATATCGTGTGCCTCAAGGAACGAACAAGTAAGATATTACCGAGACTTACTGCTGGATCCTCACAGAACAGGCAAAAGACTATGGGACATTTGTCGTAGCATGCTAGCATTGATCCGGGTGGGGATAGGCTAGATTTCATGTAAAATGCAGTTCATGTCATAGTACTGTATAAATGTGACTTAACTAAAGATCTTCTAATTTTCTATTATGCCAAGTTTTTATTTTTATGTTTCTCTCTTTCAGCATAACAGCTTACATGTAACATGGGACAGCTAGCTTCTGTGACATACTTTGACTCATATTGGTATAACCCCTGTATATAATATTTAGCTGATAGTTTTAGCATATAGCTTTATCATTTTACAGTTATTAACATAAGTAGCTGGTTCATATGCCCATATATGATTCTACCAGAGTGGCCCTTTGCAGTAGACATGTGCGATTCGTTTCGGATTTATTCGGAAATTCGGAAAATTCAGTAAATTCGGAGATTTGGATCGATTCAAATTTCCGAATTAAAATACTTCTGAATCTACCGAATGAATCCGAAATAGCTGCCGTATCTCTGAATAAATCCGAATTAGCTCTGTAAAATTCGGCATTTCCCCATAGGAAACAATAGGGAGATTCGGCTGAAAAAAAAACCTAACACCGCAGCCCCATTGTTTCCTATGGGGAAACACTAAGTCTGCACCTAACACCCTAACATGTACCCGAGTCTCTAAACACCCCTAATCAAACACTTATTAACCCCTAATCTGCCGCCCCCGCTATCGCTGACACCTGCATTATCTTATTAACCCCTAATCTGCCGCCCCCGCTATCGCTGACACCTGCATTATCTTATTAACCCATAATCTGCCGACCAGATATCGCCGCCACTATAATAAATGTATTAACCCCTAAATCGCCACACTCTCGCCTCGCAAACACTATAATAAATTTAATTAACCCCTAATCTGCCCCCCCCCCCAACGTCGCCGCAATCCTAACTACAAGTATTAACCCCTAATCTGCTGACCGGACATCGACGCCACCTACATTATAGCTATTAACACCTAATCTGCTGTCCCTAACATCGCCGACCCCTACATTATAGTTATTAACCCCTAATCTGCCCCCCCCAAAGTCGCCGCAATCTAACTACAAGTATTAACCCCTAATCTGCCGACCGGACATCGCCGCCACCTACATTATAGCTATTAACCCCTAATCTGCTGTCCCTAACATCGCCGACCCCTACATTATAGTTATTAACCCCTAATCTGCCCCCCCACGTCGCTGCAATCTAACTACAAGTATTAACCCCTAATCTGCCGACCGGACATCGCCGCCACCTACATTATAGCTATTAACCCCTAATCTGCTGTCCCTAACATCGCCGACCCCTACATTATAGTTATTAACTCCTAATCTGCCCCCCCCCCAACGTCGCCGCAATCTAACTACAAGTATTAACCCCTAATCTGCCGACTGGACATCGCCGCCACTATAATAAATGTATTAACCCCTAAACAGCCGCACTCCCGTCTCGCAAACACTATAATAAATGTTATTAACCCCTAATCTGCCCTCGCTAACATCACCGCCACTTACCTACAATTATTAACCCCTAATCTCCCGCCCTCAACATCGCCACTACTATAATAAGGTTATTAACCCCTAAACCTAACTCTAACCCTAACCCTAACACCCCCTAACATATATAATTTAAATAAAACAAAATAAATTTACTATAATTAAATAAATTATTTCTATTTAAAACTAAATACTTACCTATAAAATAAACCCTAAGATAGCTACAATATAACTAATAGTTACATTTGTATCTATCTTAGGGTTTATTTTCATTTTACAGGCAACTTTGTATTTATTTTAACTAGGTACAATAGTTATTAAATAGTTAATAACTATTTAATAACTACCTAGCTAAAATAAATACAAATTTACCTGTAAAATAAATCCTAACCTAAGTTACAATTACACCTAACACTACACTATCATTAAATTAATTAAATAAATGAATCCTATTTAAAACTAAATACTTACCTGTAAAATAAACCCTAATATAGCTACAATATAACTAATAGTTACATTGTAGCTATCTTAGGATTTATATTTATTTTACAGGCAACTTTGTATTTATTTTAACTAGGTACAATAGCTATTAAATAGTTATTAACTATTTAATAGCTACCTAGTTAAAATAATTACAAAATTACCTGTAAAATAAATCCTAACCTTAGTTACAATTAAACCTAACACTACACTATCATTAAATAAATTAAATAAATGTACCTACAATTATCTAAAATTAAATAAACTAAACTAAAGTACAAAAAAAACAAACACTAAATTACAAAGAAAACAAAACACTAAATTACAAAAAATAAAAAAATATTACAAGAATTTTAAACTAATTACACCTAATCTAAGCCCCCTAATAAAATAACAAAGCCCCCCAAAATAAAAAAATGCCCTACCCTATACTAAATTACAAAAGTTAACAGCTCTATTACCTTACCAGCCCTTAAAAGGCTCTTTTGTGGGGCATGCCCCAAAGAAAACAGCTCTTTTGCCTGTAAAAAAAAACACACAATACCACCACCCAACATTACAACCCACCACCCACATACCCCTACTCTAACCCAAATCCCCTTAAATAAACCTAACACTACCCCCCTGAAGATCTCCCTACCTTGAGTCGTGTTCACCCAGCCGGGCCAAAGTCTTCATCCGATGGGGCAGAAGAGGACATCCAGACCGGCAATTTTAAACTAATTACAGCTAATCTAAGCCCTCTAATAAAATAACAAAGCCCCCCAAAATAAAAAAATGCCCTACCCTATACTAAATTACAAAAGTTAACAGCTCCAAAGAAAACAGCTCTTTTGCCTGTAAAAAAAACCACAATCCCCACCCCCACATTACAACCCACCACCCACATACCCCTACTCTAACCCAAACCCCCCTTAAATAAACCTAGCACTACCCCCTTGAAGATCTCCCTACCTTGAGTCGTGTTCACCCAGCCGGGCCGAAGTCTTCATCCGATGGGGCAGAAGAGGACATCCAGACCGGCAGAAGTCTTCATCCAAGCGGGGCAAGAAGAGGTCTTCCATCCAACAGAAAAGTACCAAAAAACAAACAAACACTAAATTACCAAAAATAATAAAATATTACAAGAATTTTAAACTAATTACACCAAATCTAAGCCCCCTACTAGCTATTAATATAGCTACAATATAACTAATAGTTACATTGTAGCTATTTTAGGATTTATATTTATTTTACAGGCAGCTTTGCATGTATTTTAACTAGGTACAATAGTTATTAAATAGTTAATAACTATTTAATAACTACCTAGCTAAAATAAATACAAATTTACCTGTAAAATAAATCCTAACCTAAGTTACAATTACACCAAACACTACACTATCATTAAATTAATTAAATAAATGAATCCTATTTAAAACTAAATACTTACCTGTAAAATAAACCCTAATATAGCTGCAATATAACTAATAGTTACATTGTAGCTATTTTAGGTTTTATATTTATTTTACAGGCAACTTTGTATTTATTTTAACTAGGCACAATAGCTATTAAATAGTTATTGACTATTTAATAGCTACCTAGTTAAAATAATTACAAAATTACCTGTAAAATAAATCCTAACCTAAGTTACAATTAAACCTAACACTACACTATCATTAAATAAATTAACTACAAGTACCTACAATTAAATACAATTAAATAAACTAAACTAAAGTACAAAAAAAAACACTAAATCAGCCAATCAGATTGACCTCGCATTCTATTGGCTGTTCCGATCAGCCAATAGAATGCGAGGTCAATCTGATTGGCTGATTGGATCAGCCAATCGGATTGAACTTGAATCTGATTGGCTGATTGAATCAGCCAATCAGATTTTCCGACCTTAATTCCGATTGGCTGATAGAATCCTAACAGCCAATCGGAATTCAAGTGACGCCAGCTTGGATGACGTCACTTAAAGGTACAGTCATTTAGTCGTCGGATCAAGAAAGAAGAGGATGCTCCGCATCGGATGTCTTCAGGATGCTGCTGCTCCGCTCCGGATGGATGAACATAGAAGATGCCGCCTGGATCAAGACTTATGATGGATGGAAGACCTCTTCTTGCCCCGCTTGGATGAAGACTTCTGCCGGTCTGGATGTCCTCTTCTGCCCCATCGGATGAAGACTTCGGCCCGGCTGGGTGAACACGACTCAAGGTAGGGAGATCTTCAAGGGGGTAGTGTTAGGTTTATTTAAGGGGGGTTTGGGTTAGAGTAGGGGTATGTGGGTGGTGGGTTGTAATGTGGGGGTGGGGATTGTGGTTTTTTTTACAGGCAAAAGAGCCGTTTTCTTTGGAGCTGTTAACTTTTGTAATTTAGTATAGGGTAGGGCATTTTTTTTATTTTGGGGGGCTTTGTTATTTTATTAGGGGGCTTAGTTAGATTAGGTGTAATTAGTTTAAAATTCTTGTAATATTTTTTTATTTTTTGTAATTTAGTGTTTGTTTTTTTTGTACTTTAGTTTAGTTTATTTAATTGTATTTAATTGTAGGTACTTGTAGTTAATTTATTTAATGATAGTGTAGTGTTAGGTTTAATTGTAACTTAGGTTAGGATTTAGTTTTAAAGGTAATTTTGTAATTATTTTAACTAGGTAGCTATTAAACAGTAAATATCTATTTAATAGCTATTTTACCTTGTTAAAATAAATACAAAGTTGCCTGTAAAATAAATATAAATCCTAAAATAGCTACAATGTAACTATTAGTTATATTGTAGCTATATTAGGGTTTATTTTACAGATAAGTATTTAGTTTTAAATAAACTAAAGGTAGTTATTAAATAGTTATTAACTATTTAATAACTATTGTACCTAGTTAAAATAAATGCAAAGTTGCCTGTAAAATAAATATAAATCCTAAAATAGCTACAATGTAACTATTAGTTATATTGTAGCTATATTAATAGCTAGTAGGGGGCTTAGATTCTGTGTAATTAGTTTAAAATTCTTGTAATATTTTATTATTTTTGGTAATTTAGTGTTTGTTTGTTTTTTGGTACTTTTCTGATGGATGGAAGACCTCTTCTTGCCCCGCTTGGATGAAGACTTCTGTCGGTCTGGATGTCCTCTTCTGCCCCATCGGATGAAGACTTCGGCCCGGGTGGGTGAACATGACTCAAGGTAGGGAGATCTTCAGGGGGGTAGTGTTAGGTTTATTTAATGGGGTTTGGGTTAGTGTAGCTGTATGTGGGTGGTGGGTTGTAATGTTGGGGGGTGGTATTGTGTTTTATTTTTACAGGCAAAAGAGCTGTTTTCTTTGGGGCATGCCCCGCAAAAGGCCCTTTTAAGGGCTGGTAAGGTAATAGAGCTGTTAACTTTTGTAATTTAGTATAGGGTAGGGCATTTTTTTATTTTGGGGGGCTTTGTTATTTTATTAGGGGGCTTAGATTAGGTGTAATTAGTTTAAAATTCTTGTAATATTTTTTTATTTTTTGTAATTTAGTGTTTGTTTTTTTTTGTAATTTAGTGTTTTGTTTTTTTGTACTTTAGTTTAGTTTATTTAATTGTAGATAATTGTAGGTACTTGTAGTTAATTTATTTAATGATAGTGTAGTGTTAGGTTTAATTGTAACTTAGGTTAGGATTTATTTTACAGGTAATTTTGTCATTATTTTAACTAGGTAGCTATTAAATAGTCAATAACTATTTAATAGCTATTTTACCTAGTTAAAATAAATACAAAGTTGCCTGTAAAATAAATATAAATCCTAAAATAGTTACAATGTAACTATTAGTTATATTGTAGCTATATTAGGGTTTATTTTACAGGTAAGTATTTAGTTTTAAATAGGATTAATTTATTTAATAATTTAATGATAGTGTAGTGTTAGGTGTAATTGTAACTTAGGTTAGGATTTATTTTACAGGTAATTTTGTAATTATTTTAACTAGGTAGCTATTAAATAGTCAATAACTATTTAATAGCTATTTTACCTAGTTAAAATAAATACAAAGTTGCCTGTAAAATAAATATAAATCCTAAAATAGCTACAATGTAACTATTAGTTATATTGTAGCTATAGTAGGGTTTATTTTACAGGTAAGTATTTAGTTTTAAATAGGATTAATTTATTTAATAATTTAATGATAGTGTAGTGTTAAATACAAACTTGCCTGTAAAATGAAAATAAACCCTAACGGCTAGATTTAGAGTTTTGCGTTAGAAGGGGTGCGTTAGCTACGCGTGCTATTTTTCCACCGCACCTTTTAAATATCGCTGGTATTTAGAGTTCACAGAAGGGCTGCGTTAGGCTCCAAAAAGGGAGCGTTTAGCATATTTACCACCACTGCAACTCTCAATACCAGCGGTGCTTACGGACGCAGCCAGCTTAAAAAACGTGCTCGTGCATGATTCCCCCATAGGAAACAATGGGGCCGTTTGAGCTGAAAAAAAACCTAACACCTGAAAAAAAGCAGCATTCAGCTCCTAACGCAGCCCCATTGTTTCCTATGGGGAAACACTTCCTATGTCTGCACCTAACACCCTAACATGTACCCCGAGTCTAAACACCCCTAACCTTACACTTATTAACCCCTAATCTGCCGCTATCACTGACACCTGCTTATTTTTTTTAACCCCTAATCTGCCGCCCCAACGTCGCCTCAACCTACCTACACTTATTAACCCCTAATCTGCCGACCGGACCTCACCGCTCCTATAATAAAGTTATTAACCCCTAATCCGCCTCACTCCCGCCTCAATAACCCTATAATAAATAGTATTAACCCCTAATCTTCCCTCCCTAACATCGCCGACACCTAACTTCAAGTATTAACCCCTAATCTGCCGACCGGACCTCACCGCTACTCTATTAAATTTATTAACCCCTAAAGCTAAGTCTAACCCTAACACTAACACCCCCCTAAGTTAAATATAATTTAAATCTAACGAAATAAATTAACTCTTATTAAATAAATTATTCCTATTTATAGCTAAATACTTACCTGTGAAATAAACCCTAATATAGCTACAATATAAATTATAATTATATTGTAGCTATTTTAGGAGTAATATTTATTTTACAGGCAACTTTGTATTTATTTTAACCAGGTAAAATAGCTATTAAATAGTTCATAACTATTTAATAGTTACCTAGTTAAAATAATTACAAAATTACCTGTAAAATAAATCCTAACCTAAGTTACAATTAAACCTAACACTACAATATCAATAAATTAATTAAATAAACTATCTACAATTATCTACAATTAAACTTAACACTACGCTATCAATAAATTAATTAAATACAATACCTACAAATAAATACAATTAAATAAACTAACTAAAGTACAAAAAATAAAAAAGAACTAAGTTACAAAAAATAAAAAAATATTTACAAACATTAGAAAAATATTACAACAATTTTAAACTAATTACACCTACTCTAAGCCCCCTAATAAAATAACAAAGCCCCCCAAAATAAAAAAATGCCCTACCCTATTCTAAAATTAAAATAGAAATGCTCTTTTACCTTACCAGCCCTTTAAAGGGCCTTTTGCGGGGCATGCCCCAAAGAATTCAGCTCTTTTGCCTGGAAAAAAAAACATACAATACCCCCCACCAACATTACAACCCACCACCCACATACCCCTAATCTAACCCAAACCCCTTTTAAATAAACCTAACACTAATCCCCTGAAGATCTTCCTACCTTGTCTTCACCACGCCGGGTTCACCGATCCGTCCAAAGGAGCCTCCGAAGTCTTGATCCAAGCCCAAGTGGGGGCTGAAGACCTCCATCCTCCGGCTGAAGTCTTGATCCAAGCGGCGGCTGAAGAATTCCATCATCGGGCAGAAGTCTTCATCCTATCCAGGCAGAAGAGGAGATCCGGACCGGCAAACATCTTCATCCAAGCTGCATCTTCTATCTTCTTCCATCCGATGACGAGCGGCTCCATCTTCAAGACCTCCAGCACGGATCCATCCTCTTCTTCCGACGTCCTAAAACAGAATAAAGGTTCCTTTAAGGGACGTCATCCAAGATGGCGTCCCTCGAATTCCGATTGGCTGATAGGATTCTATCAGCCAATCGGAATTAAGGTAGGAAAATTCTGATTGGCTGATGGAATCAGCCAATCAGATTCAAGTTCAATCCGATTGGCTGATTGGATCAGCCAATCAGATTGAGCTCGCATTCTATTGGCTGATCGGAACAGGGGGTTTGGGTTAGATTAGGGGTATGTGGGTGGTGGGTTGTAATGTTGGGGGGGGGTATTGTATGTTTTTTTTTCCAGGCAAAAGAGCTGAATTATTTGGGGCATGCCCCGCAAAAGGCCCTTTTAAGGGCTGGTAAGGTAAAAGAGCTTTTCTATTTTAATTTTAGAATAGGGTAGGGCATTTTTTTATTTTGGGGGGCTTTGTTATTTTATTAGGGGGCTTAGAGTAGGTGTAATTAGTTTAAAATTGTTGTAATATTTTTCTAATGTTTGTAAATATTTTTTTATTTTTTGTAACTTAGTTCTTTTTTATTTTTTGTACTTTAGTTAGTTTATTTAATTGTATTTATTTGTAGGTATTGTATTTAATTAATTGTAGATAATTGTAGATTAGTTAGTTTATTTAATTGTATTTATTTGTAGGTATTGTATTTAATTAATTGTAGATAATTGTAGATAGTTTATTTAATTAATTTATTGATAGTGTAGTGTTAGGTTTAATTGTAACTTAGGTTAGGATTTATTTTACAGGTAATTTTGTAATTATTTTAACTAGGTAACTATTAAATAGTTAATAACTATTTAATAGCTATTGTACCTGGTTAAAATAAATACAAAATTGCCTGTAAAATAAATATAAATGCTAAAATAGCTACAATATAATTATAATTTATATTGTAGCAATATTAGGGTTTATTTTACAGGTAAGTATTTAGCTTTAAATAGGAATAATTTATTTAATAAGAGTTAATTTATTTCGTTAGATTTAAATTATATTTAACTTAGGGGGGTGTTATTGTTAAGGTTAGACTTAGCTTTAGTGGTTAATAAATTTATTTATTTATGTAGCGGTGAGGTCCGGTCGGCATATTAGGGGTTAATACTTGAAGTTAGGTGTCGGCGATGTTAGGGAGGGCAGATTAGGGGTTAATACTATTTATTATAGGGTTATTGAGGCGGGAGTGAGGCGGATTAGGGGTTAATAACTTTATTATAGTAGCGGTGAGGTCCGGTCGTCAGATTAGGGGTTAATAATTATAGGTAGGTGGAGGCGACGTTGGGGGCGGCAGATTAGGGGTTAATAAATATAATATAGGGGTCGGCGGTGTTAGGGGCAGCAGATTAGGGGTACATAGGGATAACGTAGGTGGCGGCGGTCGGCAGATTAGGGGTTAAAAATTTTTAATAGAGTGGCGGCGATGTGGGGGTCTCGGTTTAGGGGTACATAGGTAGTTTATGGGTGTTAGTGTACTTTAGAGCACAGTAGTTAAGAGCTTTATGAACCGGCGTTAGCCCATAAAGCTCTTAACTCCTGACTTTTTTCTGCGGCTGCAGTTTTGTCGGTAGATTTCTAACGCTCACTTCAGCCAAGACTCTAAATACCAGCGTTAGAAAGATCCCATTGAAAAGATAGGATACGCAATTGGCGTAGGGGGATCTGCGGTATGGAAAAGTTGCGGCTGGAAAGTGAGCGTTAGACCCTTACCTACAAGACTCTAAATACCAGAGGTAGCCCAAAACCAGCGTTTGGAGCCTCTAACGCTGGTTTTGACGGCTAACGCCAAACTCTAAATCTAGCCGTAAGATAGCTACAATGTAACTATTAGTTATATTGTAGCTAGCTTAGGGTTTATTTTATAGGTAAGTATTTAGTTTTAAATAGGAATAATTTATTTAATTATAGTAAATTTATTTCGTTTTATTTAAATTATATATAAGTTAGGGGGTGTTAGGGTTAGGGTTAGACTTAGGTTTAGGGGTTAATAACCTTATTATAGTAGCGGCGACGTTGGGGGCGGGAGATTAGGGGTTAATAATTGTAGGTAGGTGGCGGCGATGTTAGGGAGGGCAGATTAGGGGTTAATAAAATTTATTATAGTGTTTGCGAGGCGGGAGTGCGGCGGTTTAGGGGTTAATACATTTATTATAGTGGCGGCGATGTCCGGTCAGCAGATTATGGGTTAATACTTGTAGTTAGATTGCGGCGACGTTGGGGGGGCAGATTATGGGTTAATAACTATAATGTAGGGGTCGGCGATGTTAGGGACAGCAGATTAGGGGTTAATAGCTATAATGTAGGTGGCGGCGATGTCCGGTCGGCAGATTAGGGGTTAATACTTGTAGTTAGATTGCGGCGACGTTGGGGGGGGGCAGATTAGGGGTTAATAACTATAATGTAGGGGTCGGCGATGTTAGGGACAGCAGATTAGGGGTTAATAGCTATAATGTAGGTGGCGGCGGTGTCCGGTCGGCAGATTAGGGGTTAAATAATTTTATTATAGGGTTTGCGATGTGGGGGCGCCTCGGTTTAGTGGTTCATAGGTAGTTTATGGGTGTTAGTGTACTTTGTAGCACTCAGTAGTTAAGAGCTTTATATTCCGGTGTTAGCCCATAAAACTCTTAACTACTGACTTTATTCGGTAGATTCGGATGGCCGTGTATTACACTAGTACTATTTACACCTAATATACAGTACATAATACTAGTCTAATACACAGCATATCCCACCTAAAACATACCGAATATCCGAATTTCGGAACCGAATAGAACCGAATTCAGCCGAATTTATTCGAATCTGAATAAATCCGAAACGAATTTATTCGAATCCGAATAAATCAGAAACAAATTCTTTCAAATTTTGCTGAATTCGAATCGATCCAAACCGAAATTCGAAAGGTCTGAATCAATCCGAACCGAAAACTAACCGAATTTTTTAGCCATGCACATGTCTACTTTGCAGCATCAAGGCTCATTAGTATATAATTAAATCTCTCAAAATATTGGATCCTATTTCAGAGGTATGATATATATGCCTTTATTAACACATTTCAGATTTTTTAGGGTTTTGTCTCAATTCTACGAATTCATACTTGACTGCACATATAGACTGTGGTTTAAGCGCAGCCGCATTTACAGCCACGTGCATGTTTTGCAGACTTCTCCATTCTATCTATAGTATAAGATAATGCGTAGCTACTCCAATGTTTTTCTTGCTCTTCAGGTAACGCGTTATTTTTATTTATCATAAGCCTATAATGTGCCATTCTACATATGCATACAATTCACCATTAGATTTAGTTTTGCATTTTGAGAGGTATGTGTCCGCTGTCTCAAATTTATTCATTCACCCAATATGGTGAATTCTACTGCGGTACAAATCCGCTACCTTCCATATATTTAAGCCAATTTTCCTCTTATGTAACATAAACGCGAATAGGTTCCAGAGTAACCTTATATGTTAAGTGAAGAAACATGGTTTATGGTGTCAGCTATATTGTATATTTTATCTCTTTATTATTACTACTATACTTTAATTAGTATTTTGCACCCTGCGGAGTAAAAATGTATCTCTCATTTATGATCTTTATTCTACATATGACAGTTGAAAATATCATACTAATGGACAGAACACTTTGCTAATGAGGTACTATAGTAATATTCTGTAAAAAAAAAAATATATATATAAAGTATCAATGTAAATCTTACAATATATATATCCGAGGTATACTGGTAATATAGTAGGATATACATGTTCTCAATATGTCTATCATGATTTACTGTTGTTATTAGCCATGTTCAATTTGCAATAACTTGTTTTCTTGTTTATATGTGGATCTTGTTTTGTTTTGCTAATTACTTTAATAAAAATCTTTGATTTAAAAAAAAAACAAACCCAAAAAGGATACATACTCAAAAAAGCACTCAAAGTCTTAAATTTGACTTTATATTTGTGTTATTTATTATTTTTGTGTGAGGGCATATACCACCCCCTCAGTTTGCTAATTAATATGTGCATTAATTTTATGGCATGTTCCAAAACAATCTATGATGTCTTTTTTTCTTTAGCATAAAACTGCATATGCTACAAATGTCACATTTGAAGGAACCATATGCCCTAAAGTGTAAACGTGGCATGATCTATGTAGGTATGACCACCAGAAATGTGAGATTTAGACTTTAAGAACATCTGAGGAACATTAACAATGCAGCTAAAGATGTACAAGATGGCAAACATATTACCTCAGTTGCCAGACACTTCTTAAACACCCACCACTCCAAACAAAAAGATCTTTAATGTTTTGTGAATCAAAGAATAAAGCTGGGTAAAAGTGAGGAGGCATGGAGAAGACAATCAGCTAGATTACGAGTTTTCAGCGCTATAGGGAAATTAACAACCACCACAAAAGCGGTGTTAATTCAACTCCCTATAGCGCTGCTAATACAAGTTTGTAAAAATCAGGCTTGTGCGGGCGATATGGTGGCGATGAGCTTCATACTGCACCAAAATACAAGCGCTGCTTTAACGTGCTCGTGCATGATTTCCCCATAGACATCAATGGGGAGAGCCGGCAAAAAAGAAGCCTAACACCTGCGATCGTGGAAACAAATGCTCAGTAACACAGTCCCATTGATGTCTATGGGGAAATAAAAAGACCCTAAAAAACACCCTAACATAAAAACCATGTCTAAACACCCTTAATCTGCTGCCCCTAACATCGCCGCCACCTACATTACAGTTATTAACCCCTAATTTGCCGCCCCTAACATTGCCACCACCTACATTACAGTTATTAACCCCTAATCTGCCGCCCCTAACATCGCTGCCACCTACCTACACTTATTAACCCCCAACATCGCTGCCCCCAATGTCGCCACCACTATACTAAAGTTATTAACCCCTAAACCTCTGGCCTCCCACATCACTAACACTACATAAATATATTAACCCCTAAACCTAACCCTAACGTAACCCTAAGCATAAGTCTAACCCTAACCCTAACACCCCCTAACTTAAATATAATTAAAATACATCTAAATGGACCTTACAATTATTACCTAAATAATACCTATTTAAAACTAAATACATACTTATCTGTGAAAAAAAACCTAAGCTAGCTACAAAATAACTAATAGTTATATTATAGCTATCTTAGGTTTTATTTTTATTTCACAGGTACATTTGTATTTATTTTAACTAGGTAGACTAGCTAGTAAATAGTTATTAACTATTTACTAACTACCTAGTTAAAATAAATACAAATGTACCTGTAAAATAAAATCTAACCTGAGTTACACTAACACCTAACATTACAATAAAATTAAATTAATTAAATTATCAAAATATATTTTTCTAAATTACAAAATAAAATAAACACTAAATTACACAAAATAAAAAAAAGAAATGATCAAAAATAAAAATGAATTACTCCTAATCTAATAGCCCTATCAAAATAAAAAAGCCCCCCCCCCAAAAATAAAAAAAACCCTAGCCTACTCTAAACTGCCAATGGCCCTTAAAAGGGCCTTTTGCTGGGCATTGCCCCAAACAAATCAGCTCTTTTACCTGTAAAAAAAATACAAACAACCCCCCAACAGTAAAACCCACCACCCACACAACCAAACCCCCAAATAAAATCCTATCCAAATAAACCTAAGCTCCCCATTGCCCTGAAAAGGGCATTTGGATGGGCATTGCCCTTAAAAGGGCATTTAGCTCTTTTACATTGCCCAAAACCCTAAGCTAAAAATAAAACCCACCCAGTAAACGCTTAAAGACCGGACTTCCATCCTCATCCAGGTAGCAAAGTCCTCATCCAAGCGGGCAGAAGTCCTCATCGAAGCCGGCATAAGTCTTTATCCAAGGGGGCAGAAGTCTTCATCCAGATGGCATCTTCTATCTTCATCCATCCGGTACGGAGTGGGTCCATCTTCAAGACATCCGGCGCGGAGCATCCTCTTCTTACGATGTCTCTTGAAGAATGAAGTCTCCCTTTAAATTACGTCATCCAATATGACGTCCCTTACATTCCAATTGGCTGATAGAATTCTATCAGCCAATAGGAATTAAGGGGAAAAAATCCTATTGGCTGTTGCAATCAGCCAATAGGATTGAGCTTTCATCCTATTGGTTGATCCAATCAGCCAATAGGATTGAGCTAGCATTCTATTGGCTGATTGGAATAGCCAATAGAATGCAAGCTCAATCCTATCAGCTGATTGGATCAGCCAATAGGATGAAAGCTCAATCCTATTGGCTGATTCCAAAAGCCAATAGGATTTTTCCCCCTTAATTCCTATTGGCTGATAGAATTCTATTAGCCAATCGGAATGTAAGGGACGCCATCTTGGATGACGTCATTTAAAGGGAAGCTTCATTCTTCAAGAGACATCGTAAGAAGAGAATGCTCCGTGCCGGATGTCTTGAAGATGGACCCGCTCCGCGCCGGATGGATGAAGATAGAATATGCTGTCTGGATGAAGACTTCTTTCCGCTTGGATAAAGACTTCTGCCCGCTTGAATGAAGACTTCGCCGCCTGAATGAGGATTAATGTCTGGTCTTTAAAAACTGTAAGTGGATCGTCGGGGGTTAGTGTAAGGTTTTTTTAAGGGTTTATAGGGTGGGTTTTATTTTTAGCTTAGGGTTTTAGACAACGTAAAAGAGCTAAATGCCCTTTTAAGGGCAATGCCCATCCAAATGCCCTTTTCAGGGCAATGGGGAGCTTAGGTTTATTTAGATAGGATTTTATTTGGGGGGTTTGGTTGTGTGGGTGGTGGGTTTTACCATTGGGGGGTTGTTTGTATTTTTTTTATAGGTAAAAGAGCTGATTTCTTTGGGTCAATGCCCTGCAAAAGGCCCTTTTAAGGGCCATTGGCAGTTTAGTGTAGGTTAGGGTTTTTTATTTTGATAGGGCTATTAGTTTAGAAGTAATTATTTTTTATTTTTGATAATTTCTTTTTTTATTTTGTGTAATTTTGTGTTTATTATTTTTTGCACTTTAGATAATTGTATTTTGTTAATTTAATTTATTTAATTTTATTGTAATGTTAGGTTTTAATGTGTAATGTCTGGAAAGAAAAAAAAATAGAAGTTGGACCACAGCTGCTGATATATAAAATTTGATAGGTTGTTGCTAAGTATGTAGCAGGAAATTACATGAGCATTACCCCGGTGTAACAAGTAAAATCCCAGCACACACACATGAAGCAGTTTGTTATATGATATGCAAGTTGCAGCAGAATGAACTATGGCTGACGCAGCAAGTATAAAATAAGGGTTTTAGCAGTGTATCTTGCTTCCTTGTAATCACTGGTAGAAAATATGAAAAAACAATATATATATGCGCAAAATGGACATTAATGGCCAAAAAGTAAGGTAACAAAATCAGCGGAGGGTCAGGCAATACAAAGTGTCAGAAAAAATAGGAACAGGTACTTTCATAAGGAATTAGCACTAAAAACAGATTGACAAAAACTTATGAGAGATCCTCTTAGTAATGGTACCTTTAACGGCCTGTAGTAGAGAGTAAACCGCAGCAGCGGTGTCAGCGGTGAGAGCAGTGAGAGCTGGCTTGTGGCGGCTGAGTACGGCGTGTGACGTCACAGAGGCCAAGTTCCGGATTAGCGAAGTAGGTCTGTGTGGAGTTAGGAAGGCACAGGCTGTCAGTATCCGAACTGAGTGATCACCAAACAGGTTGGGAGGTTTGGGTGGAGCTTGGGTGGACTGAGAATCAATACCAAGCACTGACATAAGGTTGAGGGAGGTATTTAAAGGAATTTGTATTAGAATCTTAAAGGGACAGTAGTATACAATAACGGTGAATTGCATATGTGTGACAGGATACCCCCTCCAAGGAGCGGCACCGAAGCTCAAGATCGAGGCCGATCAGGAAACCTCTGATGGAATCGGGATATCAGTCTGGGTGTGGAGATGTTAGAAGAAGGTTCCCAAGAGTTATGTTCCAAAGGGTAGTTTTTCCATTTAATAAGATATTGCAACACACCCCTCGATAGTCTGCTGTCCAAAATATCCTCAACCTCATATTCCAGGTTAGGGTCCACAGATACAGAAGGCAAAGTGGCATCTAAGCCACGGTCACGAACATGACGGTAGGGTTTTAAAAGAGAGACGTGGAAGGTAGGATGTATTTTTAAGCTGGTTGGCAAAGTGAGGCGAACTGCGTTTCAATTTATGATCTTTTGTATAGGAAAGGGTCCTATGAAGAGTGGTGAGAGTTTCCTAGATGGTGTGGATAATCGAAGATTCTTGGTGGAGAGCCATACGAGATCTCCAACAGAGTATGCAGGTGGAGGTGTACGGCGTAAGTCATAGTATCTTTTCTGTATGAGTTTTGCGTCTTCAATGGCATGTTTCACAGTAGTGAAATTTGAGTCCATGGTGGAGGTTAGGTCTGATATGTGAGGATGGGTTGCGGCTAAGTCTGGAAGATATTGGAATTTTGGATGAAAACCATAATTGGTATAGAAGGGTGTCTGTTTAGTGGTTGAGTGTATAGTATTGTTGAAGATGAATTCAGCAAAGTGTAACTGTTGGGACCAAGAATGTTGGTTATTATGACAAAAAGTTCGTAGGAACTGCTCCACCCATTGGTTGCACCTCTCTGTCTGTCCGTTTGTCTGAGGATGATATGAAGAGGACAGGGATTTGTCAATGGAGAACTGTTTACAAAAAGCAGACCATAAAGAGCTAGTGAACTGAGACCCACGGTCAGTTAATATTTTACTAGGAAGTCCATGTAGTTTAATGACATTCACAAGCAATAAATGGATGGTCTCAGCAGCAGTTGGGAGCTTGTGAAAAGGTATCAAGTGGATCATTTTACTAAACAGATCTACTACAACAAGTATAGTTGTGTTTTTGTCTGATTTTGGAAGATCTACTATATAGTCCAAAGCGATTTCTTGCCAGGGTTTATCAGGAGTAGGTGTGGTAAGCAGGAGTCCGAAGGGAGGCCTCTTACTTCTTTTCGAGATGGTACAGGCTCGACAGGTGTTTATGAACTGAGTGACATCAGGAAGGATGGTAGGCCACCAATATGACCTCTGTAAGAGTTCTTTCATTTTTTGCAACCCACAATGTCCACCGAGAGGTGAGTCATGTGCAGAGCGTAGAAGTTGGTCACGTAGAGAAGGGGGGAACGTAAAACTTCTGGTTGTGGCAATAAACACCGTCGTTATTCTTTCGTAAGAGATGTAGAGGTTTTAATGGGTCTTTGATTTGTTCGGACCGAAGAAGTGGTAGGGAATCTATCAAGAAGAGAAGGAAGTTATTTTCTGGGATAACGTGCCGGTTAAAGGTATGATCCACCAATGTGTGTGGTATCCGAGAGAGAGCATCTGCTTTGCCATTTTTGCTCGCAGGTCTGTAAGTGATGAGGAAGTTGAAGCGTGATAGGAAGAGATTCCAGCGGACTTGGCGGGCAGAAAGCGTTCTAGTGGATTTAAGAAACTGTAGATTCCTGTGGTCAGTGTATACAATGGTAGGTGTTGAGGCTCCTTCAAGTAGGTGTCTCCATTGTTCGAAAGCAGCCTTTATGGCAAGGAGCTCCTTCTCACCCACTGGGTAATGTCTTTCTGCAGAGGTCAAGGACCTAGAGTAGTAAGCTACTGGGTGCAGTGGTTGTTGGTGAGACTCTCTTTGCGACAGGATGGCTCCAAGAGCGAAGTCTGAGGCATCTACTTCAAGGGTGAATGGGAGTTCGGTGTTAGGATACCTAAGGATAGGAGCAGATGTGAAAGTTGTCTTCAGTTTGTCGAAAGCTTCTTGGGCGGTGTTGGACCAGACAAATTTGATATTTTGTTTTGTGAGATCAGTGAGTGGTTTTGCCAGAGTGGAATAGTTCTTAATAAATTTTCTGTAAAAGTTGGCGAAACCAAGAAAACTTTGAACTTGTTTTCTGGTTGTGGGAACAGGCCACTCTAATACTGTTTTGATCTTATTTTCGTCCATGCGTATTCCCATATCAGATATAATGTAGCCCAGGAAAGGAATACTGTTTACGTGGAACGTACATTTTTCGGCCTTCACAAATAATGAATTGTTTCGTAGACGTGTAAGAACCTGACGGACATGCATCTTGTGCTCAGCGAGGGTTTTTGAGAAAATTAAAATGTCGTCCAAGTATATAACGACGTAGGTGTCTAGCACATCCTTGAAGATGTCATTGATCAGGTGCTGGAAGGTGGCAGGGGCATTGCAGAGACCGAATGGCATAACTACATATTCGTATAACCCATAACGGGTACGAAAAGCAGTCAGCCATTCGTCTCCAGCCCGCATCCTGATCAAGTTGTACGCGCCCCTACGATCTAACTTGGTGAAGATCTTAGAGCCTACCAACCGCTCAATTAGTTCCGAAATCAGCGGTAAGGGGTAACGGTTTTTTATGGTTATTTTATTTAACTGCCTATAATCCACTATAGGTCTTAAGGAACCGTCCTTATTCTTTACAAAAAAGATACCTGCTGCAGCAGGGGAGGTTGATGGCCTGATGAAGCCTTTCTTCAAGTTTTCGTTGATGTAGGATCTGAGGTGTAGTAATTCCGGTTTGGAGAGAGGGAATATGTGACCACATGGTATGACTGCTCCAGGTAGTAAATCTATGGGGCAGTCATATGGCCTGTGTGGAGGAAGAGTTTCAGATTGGGTTTTACTAAATACATCTTTGAACTCTGCATATTCCATAGGTACATTTGACTGTAAACTCTCTGAGGTGTTTTGTAGAAGTAGATGTGGGTAGCAGGTAGTTTTGCAGTACTCAGAGTTAAATTGTAAGGAGAGTGAGGACCATGATATCAAGGGATCATGTTGCCGAAGCCACTGTAACCCTAATATCAAAGGAAAATCAGGAGAGGTAATAACGTCAAATTTAATATACTCCCTGTGATGGCATTCTGTTGACATTAAGATGGGAATGGTTTCGAAGATAAGTGGACCAGTGGAGAGAACCTTACCATCAATCCCCCTTAAGTAGACAGGAGACAGTTTTTTATGCAAGGGTATATTATTTATTTTACAGAAAGAACCGTCAATGTAAGAGAGAGAGGCACCGGAGTCAATGATCCCTTGAAGTGTTACCCGAGTTTGGTCCCACTGTAAGACAAGAGGAATTTTACAGTAATGAGCAGATTTGAGAATGCTTTTTATTGAGGAAGTGGGAGTAAGCAACTTACCCTTTCTTTGACGGGTTAAGTTGGGACAGTCTCTGACCCCATGGTCTTCTGATGCGCAGTACATGCACAGATTATTTGTGCGATGCCTTAATTTTTCCTGGGAGCTCAGAGGACCTCGTAGGAAAGCGATATCCATAGGTTCAGCTGGGGGTTTTGAATGTGTTGTGGGTGGAGTTGATGTGGTTTTTTGCCTATAGGGTGTGTCGTGACTACTTCTTTCATGATGTCTTTCCCTAAGCCTCCTATCTATGCAAATACTGAGATCTATTAGTTGTTCAAGAGTAGGGGGTATTTGGGTACGTGATAGTTCATCCTTAATGGCTTCTGACAACCCTAGGCGAAATTGGTTTCGCAGAGACAAGTTGTTCCATTGGGTGTCAGGAGCCCATCTTTTAAATTCGGAGATATATTCCTCAACCTCTCTTTTCCTCTGCTTTAGAGACCTCATAGCTGTTTCTGCCGTCTGTTGTTTAAAGGGGTCATCATAAATTTGTGCAAGGGCAGAGAAAAAGGAGTCTAAGGAATTAAGGATCTCATCGTTATGCTTCAAAAAGGTGTTTGCCCATGCTCTGGGCTCTGCTCTTAAGTAAGATATGGTGGTCATAACCTTTATCCTATCATTAGGATAGGTATATGGTTTGAGGGTGAACAACAGATAACATGAGTTCTTAAATTCCCTGAAAGTTTTTCTATCACCTGTAAAAGGTTCAGGAGCACTAATTTGGGGTTCCTGGGGAGGGGGTTTTCTATCCACTACCTCCTTTATGTATGTTTTTAAATTATCATTCTCTAATTTGAGTGCTGTGAGCCCTTCAGTTAACATATCTACTTTAGTGCTTAATGTTTGCATATGAGCTGACATATCAGTTGAGTCCATTTTATAAATGGCTTGGTATTTCTGTAATGTCTGGAAAGAAAAAAAAATAGAAGTTGGACCACAGCTGCTGATATATAAAATTTGATAGGTTGTTGCTAAGTATGTAGCAGGAAATTACATGAGCATTACCCCGGTGTAACAAGTAAAATCCCAGCACACACACATGAAGCAGTTTGTTATATGATATGCAAGTTGCAGCAGAATGAACTATGGCTGACGCAGCAAGTATAAAATAAGGGTTTCAGCAGTGTATCTTGCTTCCTTGTAATCACTGGTAGAAAATATGAAAAAACAATATATATATGCGCAAAATGGACATTAATGGCCAAAAAGTAAGGTAACAAAATCAGCGGAGGGTCAGGCAATACAAAGTGTCAGAAAAAATAGGAACAGGTACTTTCATAAGGAATTAGCACTAAAAACAGATTGACAAAAACTTATGAGAGATCCTCTTAGTAATAGTACCTTTAACGGGCTGTAGTAGAGAGTAAACCGCAGCAGCGGTGTCATCGGTGAGAGCAGTGAGAGCTGGCTTGTGGCGGCTGAGTACGGCGTGTGACGTCACAGAGGCCAAGTTCCGGATTAGCAAAGTAGGTCTGTGTGGAGTTAGGAAGGCACAGGCTGTCAGTATCCGAACTGAGTGATCACCAAACAGGTTGGGAGGTTTGGGTGGAGCTTGGGTGGACTGAGAATCAATACCAAGCACTGACATAAGGTTGAGGGAGGTATTTAAAGGAATTTGTATTAGAATCTTAAAGAGACAGTAGTATACAATAACGGTGAATTGCATATGTGTGACATAATGTGAGGCAGGTTAGGTTTTATTTTACAGGTAAATTTGTATTTATCTTAACTAGGTAGCTAGTAAATAGTTAATAACTATTTACTAACTAGTCTACCTAGTTAAAATAAATACAAACTTACCTGTAAACTAAAAATAATTATATTGTAGCTAGCTTAGGTTTTATTTTATAGGTAAGAATTTAGTTTAAAATAGGAATTATTTAGTTATTAATAGAAGGTTTTAATTAGATTTATTTTAATTATATTTAAGTTAGGGGGTGTTAGGGTAAGGGTTAGATCTAGGGGTTAATAGGTTTATTATAGCGGCGGAGTGGGCGGACAGCAGACTAGGGGTTAATTATATGTGTTTTTGAAGCGGGAGGGTGGCGGTTTAGGGGTTAATAATTTTATTATAGTGGCAGCAATGTCCGGAGCGGCAGATTAGGGGTTAATAATTTTTTTTTTAGTGTTTGCGATGCGGAAGGGCCTCGGTTTAGGGGTTAATAGGTAGTTTATGGGTGTTAGTGTACTTTGTAACACTTTAGTTAAGAGATCTATGCTACAGCTTTGTAACGTAAAACTCATAACTACTGACTTTTGATGCCGGTACGAATCTTGTCAGTATAGACTGTACCGTTCACTTTTTGGCCTCCCAGGCAAAACTCGTAATACCGGCGCTATGGAAGACCCATTGAAAAAGGACTTTTTTAAAAGTGCGGTACTGACGTTGCGTGACCGCCAAAAAAGTGTGCGGTACAGCTATACCAACAAGACTTGTAATAGCAGTGGTAGGGAAAAAGCAGCGTTATACTCATAACGCAAAACTCGTAATCTAGCTGAGTATTTGTTTTGAACAAATATATATTATTTAAACACTTATTAGAAAATAATGTCACAATTTATATTAATATTTTTTTGTCACTACATTTTCACAATTAGTAATTAGTGATGTCGCAAACCTTAAAATTTTAGTTCGCGAACGGCGGACTTCAACTTCCGCGACTGTTCGCGAACCGGTGAACCGCGCGAACCGCCATTGACTTCAATAGGCAGGCGAACTTTAAAACCCACAAGGACTCTTTCTGGCCACAATAGTGATGGAAAAGTTGTTTTAAGGGGACTAACACCTGGACTGTGGCATGCCGGAGGGGGATCCATGGCAAAACTCCCAAGGAAAATTACATAGTTGATGCAGAGTCTGGTTTTAAGCCATAAAGGGCCTTAATCACCTAACATTCCTAAAAAAAATTTGAATAACGTGCTATAAAAAATCAGGTATGATGTATCGATCAGGTAGTGTAAGGGTTACGCCCGCTTCACAGTGACAGACCAAACTCCCCGTCTAACGCACCGCAAACAACTGCAAACAGTCCATTTGCACAACCACGAGTTAGATAGATTTGATAGATAGATACATACATTACATAGATCAATAGATGCAATATACATATGATAGATACAAATTACATAAATCAATAGATGCAATATACATTTGATGATAGATACGAATTACATAGATAAAAAGATGCAATATACATTTGATAGATACGAATTACATAGATCAATAGATGCAATTTATATTTGATAGATACGATTGATAGTTAGATAGATTTGATAGATAAATAGATAGATTTGATAGATATATGATTTCCTTGACAGAGTATAACAATAAGACATGCGGTCTGGGACCCGTGGTGTGTTAAGTAGTATTATTCTTAGCAGTTTACTACCTGTTACTCCCCCTATTGGGGGAGGTCTATATGGCCTGCATTTTTGGAACAGGGAGATGGAAGAAGATGATTGGTCTGTCCTCCTACTTCAAATTTGGCCTAAACACAAGTGGCTGTCTCAAATCAATGCGGCCACGAGATAGATAGATTTGATAGATAGATATACAGTACATAGATTGATAGTTAGATAGAATCGATAGAAGATAAATAGATCTATTTGATAGATAATAATATAATTACCCTGATAAAGTATAATAATAAAACATGCGATCTGGGACCCATGGTAACTAAGTTGTGTTAAGTAGTACTATTCTTAGCACTTTAATCCCTGTAACTCCCCCTATCGGGGGAAGTCTATATGGCCTGCATGATTACCCTGACAAAGTATAACAACAAAACATGTGGTCTGGGACCCATGGTAACTAGGTTGTGTTAAGTAGTACTATTCTTAGCACTTTAATCCCTGTAACTCCCCCTATCGGGGGAGGTCTATATGGCCTGCATGATTACCCTGACAAAGTATAACAACAAGACATGCGGTCTGGGACCCATGGTAACTAGGTTGTGTTTATATTAGTACTATTCTTAGCACTTTAATCCATGTTACTCCCCCTATCTGGGTAGGTCTATATGGCCTGCATGATTAGCCTGACAAAGTATAACAACAAGACATGCGGTCTGGGACCCATGGTAATTAGGTTGTGTTTAGTAGTACTATTCTTAGCACTTTAATCCCTTTTACTCCCCCTATTGGGGGAGGTCTATATGGCCTGCATGATTAGCCTGACAAAGTATAACAACAAAACATGTGGTCTGGGAGCCATGGTAACTAGGTTGTGTTAAGTAGTAGTATTCTTAGCACTTTAATCCATTTTACTCCCCCTATCGGGTGAGGTCTATATGGCCTGCCTGATTACCCTGACAAAATATAACAATAAAAGACATGCGGTCTGGGAGCCATGATAACTAGGTTGTGTTA
The DNA here is from genome assembly GCF_027579735.1 of Bombina bombina. Taxonomy (NCBI): domain Eukaryota; kingdom Metazoa; phylum Chordata; class Amphibia; order Anura; family Bombinatoridae; genus Bombina; species Bombina bombina. The sequence goes on from NC_069506.1 coordinate 239,496,219, forward strand.
AGTAGTACTGTTCTTAGCAGTTTAATACCTGTTACTCCCCATATCGGGGGAGGTCTATATGGCCTGCATGATTACCCTGACAAAGTATAATAATAAAACATGCGGTCTGGGACCCAAGGTAATTAGGTTGTGTTTAGTAGTACTATTCTTAGCACTTTAATCCCATTTACTCCCCCTATCGGGGGCAGTCTATACGGCCTGCCTGATTACCCTTACAAAATATAACAATAAGATATGCGGTGTGGGACCCATGGTAACTAGGTTGTGTTAAGTAGTACTATTCTTAGCACTTTAATCCCTGTAACTCCCCTATCGGGGGAGGTCTATATGTCCTGCCTGATTACCCTGACAAAATATAACAATAAGACATGCGGTCTGGGAGCCATGGTAACTAGGTTGTGTTAAGTAGTAGTATTCTTAGCACTTTAATCCATTTTACTCCCCCTATCGGGTGAGGTCTATATGGCCTGCCTGATTACCCTGACAAAATATAACAATAAAAGACATGCGGTCTGGGAGCCATGATAACTAGGTTGTGTTAAGTAGTACTATTCTTAGCACTTTAATACGTGTTACTCCACCTATCGGGGGAGTTCTATATGGCCTGCCTGATTACCCTGACAAAATATAACAATAAAAGACATGCGGTCTGGGAGCCATGGTAACTAGGTTGTGTTAAGTAGTACTATTCTTAGCACTTTAATACGTGTTACTCCCCCTATCGGGGGAGGTCTATATGGCCTGCCCAATTACCCTGACAAAATATAACAACAAGACATGCGGTCTGGGACCATGGTAAGGTTACTTCCTTTTGCACAATAGAGTACAGGTATGGCATCGATTTTAGGAACCCAGAGATAATTTTTAGGAACCGGGAGATGGAAAAAAATGCTTGGACACCCATTACAGGTCGTTCTCCTTCAGCCTTTTTATACGAGGGTCCAGGACCCTCAACAGAAACAACAGCATGAAACACCACATATGCCATCCTTTTGCACAATCGAGTACAGGTATGGCATCGATTTTAGAAACCCGGAGATAATTTTTAGGAACCGGGAGATGGAAAAAGATGCTTGGACAACCAGTACAGTTCGTGCTCCTTCAGCCTTTTTATACGAGGGTCCCGGACCCTCAACAGAAACAACCGCATGAAACACCACATATGTCATCCTTTTGAACAATCCAGTACAGGTATGGCATCGATTTTAGGAACCCGGATATAATTTTTAGGAACCGGGAAATTGAACAAAAAACATGCTTGGACACCCAGTACACTTCGTTCTTCTTCACCCTTTTTATACGAGGGTCCGGACCCTCAACAGAAACAACAGCATGAAACACCACATATGCCATCCTTTTGAACAATCCAGTACAGGTATGGCATCGATTTTAGGAACCCGGAGATAATTTTTAGGAACCGGGAGATGGAAAAAGATGCTTGGACACCCAGTACAGTTCGTTCTCCTTCAGCCTTTTTATACGAGGGTCCAGGACCCTCAACAGAAACAACTGCATGAAAGCCCACATATGACATCCTTGCAGCTTGAACACTACTTGTTGGCGGATAAGTCACGCAAGTCATCCGGCATTCGAAGATAAAATACAGCAGTGTGTGTTCCATTTGTAGCCCAAGGCAGCTCATCTCATCAGGCCTTTTTTACTCAAATGTATCGCCCAATGTCAGTCCCTTCGGGATCCATACCTCATTCATTTTAATAAAGGTGAGATAATCAAGACTTTTTTGACCTAGGCGACTTCTCTTCTCAGTGACAAAACCTCCTGCTGCACTGAAGGTCCTTTCTGACAGGACTCTTGAAGCAGGGCAGGCCAGAAGTTCGATTGCAAATTGGGATAGCTCAGGCCACAGGTCAAGCCTGCATTCCCAGTAGTAAAGGGGTCCATTGCTCCTCAGAGTGTCGAGATCCGCAGTCAATGCTAGGTAGTCTGCTACCTGTCGGTTGAGTCTTTCTCTGAGGCTGGATCCCGAAGGGCTGTGGCGATGCATAGGAGTTAAAAAGGTCTGCATGTCCTCCATCAACAACACGTCTGGAAAGCATCCTGTCCTTGCCGACGTGGTCGTGGGAGGAGGAGGAGGATTACTTTCATCTCTTCCCCTGTTAGATTCCCGTTGTGCTGTGACATCACCCTTATACGCTGTGTAAAGCATACTTTTTAATTTATTTTTGAACTGCTCCATCCTTTTCGACTTGCGGGAATTTGGTAACATTTCAGCCACTTTATGCTTATACCAGGGGTCTAGTAGCGTGGACACCCAGTACAGGTCGTTCTCCTTCAGCTTTTTTATACGAGGGTCCCTCAACAGGCACGACAGCATGAAAGACCCCATTTGCACAAGGTTGGATGCCGAGCTAATCATGTCCCGTTCCTCATCCTCACTGATGTCACTGAAGGTATCTTCTTCCCCCCAGCCACGTACAACACCACGGGTACCAGATAGGTGACAACAACGAGCACCCTGGGATGCCTGTTGTGTTTGGTCTTCCACCTCCTCCTCCTCCTCCTCCTCCTCAAAGCCACATTCCTCCTCTAACTACTCTTCCTCACAATCCTCTTCCTGCGTTGCTGCTGTTCCAGCAAGCGATGCTGATAAGGCTGTTTCTGGTGGTGATGGACACCACAACTCTTCCTCTTCCTCTTCCTCTTCACGCTCATCTCCAGCCTGATCCAGCACTCTTCGCAGGGCACGCTCCAGGAAGAAAACAAATGGTATGATGTCGCTGATGGTGCCTTCGGTGCGACTGACAAGGTTTGTCACCTCCTCAAAAGGACGCATGAGCCTACAGGCATTGCGCATGAGCTTCCAGTAATTTTTTTAAAAAAATCCCCAGCTCCTCAGAGGCTGTCCTAGCACCCCGGTCATACAAATACTCGTTAATGGCTTCTTCTTGTTGGAGCAGGCGGTCAAACATTAGGAGTGTTGAATTCCAACATGTCGGGCTGTCGCAAATCAAGCGCCTCACTGGCAGGTTGTTTCGACGCTGGATATCGGACAAGTGCGCCATGGCTGTGTAGGAACGCCTGAAATGGCCACACACCTTCCTGGCCTGCTTCAGGACATCCTGTAAGCCTGGGTACTTATGCACAAAGCGTTATACAATCAGATTACACACATGTGCCATGCACGGCACATGTGTCAACTTGCCCAATTTCAATGCCGTCACCAAATTACTTCCATTGTCAGAAACAACCTTGCCAATCTCCAGTTGGTGCAGAGTCAGCCACTGATCCACCTGTGCATTCAGGGAGGACAGGAGTGCTGGTGCGGTGTGACTCTCGGCTTTCAGGCAAGTCAACCCAAAGACGGCGTGGCACTGCCGTATCCGGGATGTTGAATAGTACCTGGGGAGCTGGGGGGGTGCCGTTGATGTGGAGCAAGATGCAGCAGCAGAAGAGGACTCAGCCAAGGAAGAGGTTATGGAAGAGGATGGAGTAGGAGGAGTAGAGGAGGTAGCCTGCAAGTCGTGGCGGTGTCACCAACTCCTCTGCAGAGCCACGCATTCCATGCTTGTCAGCCGTCAGCAGGTTTACCCAATGCGCAGTGTAGGTGATATACCTGCCCTGACCATGCTTTGCAGACCAGCTATCAGTGGTCATATGGACCCTTGCCCCAACGCTGTGTGCCAGGCATGCCATTACTTCCTTTCGCACAATCGAGTACAGGTTTGGGATTGCCTTTTGTGAAAAGAAATTTCGGCCGGGTACCTTCCACTGCGGTGTCCCAATAGATACAATTTTTTTGAAAGCCTCAGACTCCACCAGCTTGTATGGTAAAAGCTGGCGGGCTAAGAGTTCAGACAAGCCAGCTGTCAGATGCCGGACAAGGGGGTGACTTTGGGAAATTGGCTTCTTACACTCAAACATGTCCTTGACAGACACCTGACTGTGGGCAGATGACCAGGAACTGCTACGTAAGAGAGACTGAGTGGAGGATGGTTGAGAGGGGGCAAGGAGGACAGCAGTGGTTGATGTGGCTGAAGATGCTGGAGGAGGATGGCGGCTTTGAGTTTGTGTGCTGCTTCTACTCATGTGTTCATCCCATCGGCGTTTGTGATGTGAGACCATGTGCCTTCGCAAAGCAGTTGTACCTAGGTGGGTGTTGGACTTCCCACGACTCAGTTTATTTTGGCACAGGTTGCAAATAGCATCGCTGTTGTCAGAGGTAGACCCCGGGTGCTGATGCATGCTGTCCAACTGTGCCACTAGCTCCTTGCGACGACCTCCCCCTGCTTCCAACTCGTCTCCTCCTCCTCCTCTCTGTCTCCCCATCTGAACTTTCCCCCTCTTCTTCTTCTCTTTTAGCGGTCACCCACGTGACATCCACGGACACATCATCATCAACCACTTCACTTGTATCTGACAAATCAACAAAGGAAGCAGCAGCGGGTACAACATCATCATCATCATCACACCGTACATCCATGTCTGTAATGCTGCCTGACTGAGACATATCACTGTTATCTACATCCTCTGTCAATGATGGTTGTGCATCACTCATTTCTTCCAAATGATGTGTGAATAACTCCTCTGACATATCAAGTGAAGCGGCTGTGGTGCTAGTGTTGGTGGTGGCAGCAGGTGGGCAAGTGGAACTGGTCACTTGAGAGGTGCCCGAAGCTAAGCTGGAGGTGGATGGTGCGTCAAGGTTAGGAGCGGAAGCTGTAGAAGATTGGGTGTCCTGTGTTAGCCATTCAACTAGGTCCTCCTCAGAGGTTTTTGCATCCATGGCACGTGGCCTCTGAACACTGTGTATAGTTGTAGGGTCTAAGGGAATCACAGCACCACAACCACGGCGGCACCTGCGGGGTGGCCTGCCTCTGCCTGTCATTTTTTTTTAAATGTACACTTACACTACTATTAAACAAATTATGAGTGGTGGCACTGGGCAAGTGGGCACAGTATACGCTGTGAGCCTGGCACAAAAAAGCAGACTGAAGTTTCACAGTCAAAAAAGTATTTTTTAAAAATATTTAGAATACTGTTATAACAAATATGATTGGTGGCACTAGTTGGCAAGTGGGCCTGCCACACATGCTGGCAGGCAGGACACTTCAATTAGATGACACTAGCAGACTGATGATTCACAGTCAAAAAAGTTTTTATTTTAAATATTTAGACTACTGTTATAACAAATTTGATTGGTGGCACTAGTTGGCAAGTGGGCCTGGCACACACGCTGGCAGGCAGGCAACTTCAATTAGATGAAACTAGCAGACTGATGATTCACAGTCAAAAAAGTTATTATTTTAAATATTTACAATACTGTTATAACAAATATGATTGGTGGCACTAGTTGGCAAGCGGGCCTGGCACACACGCTGGGAGGCAGGCAACTGCAATTAGATTACACTAGCTGACTGATGTTTCACAGTCAAAAAAGTATTTTTTTTTAAATATTTACAATACTGTTATAACAAATATGATTGGTGGGACTAGTTGGCAAGTGGACCTGGCACACACGCTGGCAGGCAGGCAACTGCAATTCAATTGCACTAGCAGAATGATAGTTCACAGTCAAAAAAGTTTTTATTTTAAATATTTACACTACTTTATAACAAATATGATTGGTGGCACTAGTTGGCAAGTGGGCCTGGCACACACGCTGATAGTCAGGCAACTGCAATTAGATTACACTACCTGACTGATGTTTCACAGTCAAAAAAGTATTTTTTTTTAATATTTACAATACTGTTATAACAAATATGATTGGTGGCACTAGTTGGCAAGTGGGCCTGGCACACACGCTGGCAGGCAGGCAACTGCAATTCAATTGCACTAGCAGACTGATGATTCACAGTCAAAAAAGATTTTATTTTAAATATTTACACTACTGTTATAACAAATATGATTGGTGGCACTAGTTGGCAAGTGGGCCTGGCACACACGCTGGGAGTCAGGCAACTACAATTAGATTACACTAGCTGACTGATGTTTCACAGTCAAAAAAGTATTTTTTTTAAATATTTACAATACTGTTATAACAAATATGATTGGTGGCACTAGTTGGCAATTGGGCCTGGCACACGCTGGCAGGCAGGCAACTGCCATTCAATTGCACTAGCAGACTGATGATTCACAGTCAAAAAAGTTTTTATTTTAAATATTTACACTACTGTTATAACAAATATGATTGGTGGCAATAGTTGGCAAGTGGGCCTGGCACACACGCTGGGAGTCAGGCAACTGCAATTAGATTACACTAGCTGACTGATGTTTCACAGTCAATTTTTTTTTTTTTTTAAATATTTACAATACTGTTATAACAAATATGATTAGTGGCACTAGTTGGCAAGTGGGCCTGGCACACACGCTGGCAGGCAGGCAACTGCAATTCAATTGCACTAGCAGACTGATGATTCACAGTCAAAAAAGTTTTTATTTAAAATATTTACACTACTGTTATAACAAATATGATTTGTGGCACTAGTTGGAAAGTGGGCCTGGCACACACACTGGCAGACAGGCAACTGCAATTAAATGCCACTAGCAGACTGATGTAAAAGTTTTTTTTTTTAAGTTACACTAATGTTACAACAGATAGGAGTGGTGGCACTGAAGATGGAAGTAGGCACAGTATATGCTGACAGCCTGACACACAGGCTGGCACTAGTAGCGGCACGCTGGCCTGGCAACTAAGATTAAATAACACTAGAAGAAGACTGATGTAAAAGGTTTTTTTTAAAAAAAATCTTGGAAGACTTTATGGGGGGTGTTGATATTCAGAATTTCTGATTTCGAGATGTTAAGTTTAAAGTTAGACACAGTGCCATAGGCTGTCAGTTCCAACAACAACTCAGGTATAGAGCCTTCTGCCTCTGTCAGGGAAAACAGAATGTCATCAGCGTATAACGCCTGTTTGTGTTCCGATTGTCCCATCCTAAGGCCTTTAATGTTATTATTGTTCCTAATTTTTTGGGCTAAAATTTCAATAGAGATGGTGAATAGTAGGGGGGACAGGAGACATCCCTGCCTGGTGCCATTTTTTATGGAAAAAAATTCTGACAAGGTGTTATTCACCCTGATTCTCGCGTTGGGGTTGGAATACAAAGTGAAAGACATATTCAGGAAGGGTTCTGGAATCCCCATCTCGATCATAGCCCGACGCAGAAAAGCCCATCGAACCCTATCAAAGGCCTTCTCCGCGTCAGACGAGAAGAGGACCAAGGGTGTACCTGAGGCCTTGGCAAAATTTATGAGATGGATAGTTTTGATGACGTTATCTCTTGCTTCCCGGCCTGGAATAAATCCAGCCTGATCGCAAGATATTAAACTAGGGAGGTATTTATTTAGTCTGTTGGCCAAAATTTTAGCGAGGGTTTTCATGTCCGTATTGATGAGTGAAATGGGCCTAAAGTTCTCGGGGCAAGTCGCTGGCTTACCTTGTTTGGGAAGTACAGTGATATGTGCCTCTAAGAGGTTCCTAGATAAAGAAGGGTTGCTCCTTAATTTATTGAATAGAGTTAAGAGGTGAGGGGACAGGGTATCTGATAGTTTCTTATAGTATCCTATCGTGTAGCTGTCCGGCCCAGGGCTCTTTCCCGATGGGGAGTCCTTACTTGCCTGTCTTATTTACTCTAGTGTGATAGGTGATTCAAGGTGGGCTTTTCCCTCTTTATTCAGTATGGGCAAATCTAATCCCTGAAAGTAGTTGTCAAGCTGATCCCCAGATGCTGGGGGAGGTGCCCCTCCCTGTGATGTATCCTCTCTAGCCTGTCTAAGAATCCTAGCCTTTCACTTAATGAATATGCCGCGCATAACAGTTTTATGCGCTTCCCATTCACACTGCAGTGATGCAGTCGAGTTACCGTTAAGCGTGAAATACTCTGTGACGTCTCTTTCTGTTTCTGCAAGCGCGATAGGGTCATCTAGAAGGGAGTTGTCTAGCCTCCATAGTTTGGTTGTGATAGGAAGATCTGGCCAAAGGATAGAGCAGGTTACTGGGGCATGGTCGGTTCAGGTTATCTGACCGATCTTGCATCGGTTGGTTAAGGAGCGTCCGTTTGCGTCAGTGAGGATGTGGTCTATCCTAGTATAGCAATTGTGTGGGGATGAGTAGTAAGTGTAGTCTTTAGTCTGTGGGTGAAGAGTCCTCCAAATGTCATGAAGGTGGAGATTAGTAAATATGTTCTTTATTGTTTTCAGCCTTGTCCTAGGGATAGACGAGATTCCTCTAGAGGAATCCAGTCCTGGGTCAAAGGCTAGATTAAAGTCCCCAGCTAAAAACAGTGTCCCTTTTACCCAGTCTAATATTAGGTTTGAAACCTTTTTAAAAAAAGGCGTTGTGGGCTTGGTTTGGGGCCTAGATGTTCAGTAACAAGAGTTGTTGCCCGTAGAGATGTCCCGTCATGAGAATATATCGTCCCTCGGGGTCTCTATCAGTTTGTGTTACTTGGAAGGGGAGATACTTATGGATCAAAATGCCAACTCCGCCCTTTTTTTGGGGGCCCAAAGCAAAACTAGCTATGGGAAATTGTGGAGTATGCCACCTAGGTTCTTTACCCTTTTGGAAGTGTGTTTCCTGGACCATGAGAATATGACTCCCCAATCTGGAAAATTCTTTACATGCTATGGACCTCTTACCCAGACTGTTAAGTCCTTTAACATTTATCGTAGAGAGTTGCAGAGTATGGTCTTGAAATCTGCTAAGTCTGCCCGCCATGACCAATGGCAATAGGGAATCTGGATAGGGAGGGGGGGGGGAAAGGGGGGGGGAAAGATAAGACCAAAAGTTAGGAAAGTGTAGAAGTTTGATAAAGGTAGTGCACTGAGAGTGCGTGAGGAAAGGGAAAGAAACACTGAGTATAAGAGAAGTTCTCTTATCTAGAACACAAGGAATAGAAAAGAGAAGTAGAGACACTTGGGGGAAATATCTCCTTTACCGGCTAGAATAGGTATAATCGTTGCTGATTTTAAATCTGAAAGGCATGTTATTTGGGGTAGAAAAAGGGAGGGGGTAGGGGGGGAAGAGGGGGAGGGTGGGGAGGGGGGGGAGGGAGAAGATAGGGAGGGGGGGAGGATGGATTAAAGTCCCCAGCTAAAAACAGTGTCCCTTTTACCCGGTCTAATATTAGGTTTGAAACCTTTTTAAAAAAAGGCGTCGTGGGCTTGGTTTGGGGCGTAGATGTTCAGTAGCAAGAGTTGTTGCCCGTAGAGATGTCCCGTCATGAGAATATATCGTCCCTCGGGGTCTCTATCAGTTTGTGTTACTTGGAAGGGGAGAGACTTATGGATCAAAATGCCAACTCCGCCCTTTTTTGGGGGGCCCGAAGCAAAACTGGCTATGAGAAATTGTGGAATATGCCACCTAGGTTCTTTACCCTTTTGGAAGTGTGTTTCCTGGACCATGAGAATATGACTCCCCAATCTGGAAAATTCTTTACATGCTATGGACCTCTTACCCAGACTGTTAAGTCCTTTAACATTTATCGTAGAGAGTTGCAGAGTATGGTCTTGAAATCTGCTAAGTCTGCCCGCCATGACCAATGGCAATAGGGAATCTGGATAGGGAGGGGGGGGGGAAAGGGTGAGAAAAAGATAAGACCAAAAGTTAGGAAAGTGTAGAAGTTTGATAAAGGTAGTGCACTGAGAGTGCGTGAGGAAAGGGAAAGAAACACTGAGTTTAAGAGAAGTTCTCTTATCTAGAACACAAGGAATAGAAAAGAGAAGTAGAGACACTTGGGGGAAGTATCTCCTTTACCGGCTAGAATAGGTATAATCGTTGCCTATTTTAAATCTGAAAGGCATGTTATTTGGGGTAGAAAAAGGGAGGGGGTAGGGGGGGGGAAGAAGGGGAGGGTGGGGAGGGGGGGAGGATAGGGAGGGGAGGGGGAAGATAGGGAGGGGGGGAGGATGGGACTGGTATATATATATTTTACTATATATGGAATAGACATACAGTGTAACCCCTTGCAACGCTTAACATCTGAAACAGTATAGACCCTATTGGGGTCTGGGGAATCCCTTAAATATGAAATAGGTTAAACAAGCATAAAGATTAACATATCAACATTAAAGAACCACACATGAGAACATATAACATTCAAAGAATTTAGTGGATTGTCAAACAACTACCTCAGCAAAAAAGGATACATCTTCTTGCAAGGTAAGGACCCTAGGGCCCTTTGTGCTGAGATGTAAAACATTGTTCGTGGAAGAGTTAAGGGGTCCACAGTGACCCAGGTGAGCAAATATAATGGCTCGTGTTCAACTTTTTATGGGCGGCAAAGTCTCGTTTGAAGAGGCAAAACAGGGACAAGTCCTTTGCCAGTAGAGTTGAAGGGTCTCCTCAGCTTGAAATTTCCTCACCTAGGGGGTTCTGTATAGACCTGTGGGTCTCCGGCAATTGGAGGGCCAGGTTATTACCCTCTGTTAAGGCAAAGGGGATGAAAAGTTCCTTGGAGAAGGATTCAGGATCGTCTCCAGGTCTAAAGATGGCCGTTCTGTTATTATTGGAGACTAATAGGGATACAGGGAATCCCCATCTATACTGAACTTTGTGCCTCCTCAGAACTGTGGTTAAGGGTGCCATTTCACGCCGTTTCTGTAGAGTTGTCTGGGAGAGGTCTGTGAATAGAGATATTTCTTCGCCAGCATGGTAGATAGGATGTTTGGCCCTTGCGCAGCGGAGGAGTTCTTCCTTGTCTTTAAACCGCAGGAATTTGACTATAATGTCCCTGGGTGGGGCCTTTGGAGGGGGTTTGGGTCTAATAGCCCTGTGAGCTCTTTCAATAGGAATGTTATCTGCAGCCGGGTCATCTTTTATGATTTTGAATAGAGCCTGTAAGTAGCCCTCTATAGCAGGAGGGAAGACAGACTCTGAGACCCCTCTTATTCGCAGGTTGTTGCGACGATTCCTGTTTTCTAGGTCTTCTAGTTTGTCAGCGAGAGCATTGATCTTATGGTCGTGTTCCAGTATATGAGTGGTATTTGTCTGGACTTTGTTATCTATGGAGACCTGCTTTTCCTCCAAGGAGGGAACTCTCTGATCCAGCGCTCCAATGTCTCTACGGAGATCTCCGAACAAGCTCCTCATCTCCTGCATGATTTCCTTAATGTCCTCCTTTGAGGAGAGATGCAGGATGTCATTTTTAGTTAGGTACATATTTGTGGGGGTTTCTGTAGGTTGCATTTGGCTAGGCATAGGTGTTGAGGGGGTTATTATGTCCGCTGAACAGGCAGGTGTGGAGCTCTCTGCGGGTTTGAGATAGTGATTTAGGGTTTTGTTAGCAGTGGGTTTGTCAGATTTATTATGCTTCTTACAAGGCATCACATTAGTATCAGGACACATTGATTATAAATGGAAAGTGAGATAGAGTCATGTGTAGCAATATGTCAGTCTTTTCAAGCCCCAGCTTTATTGCTTAGCGTGGAGTGTATGGTGTATAACCCTGTTCCAGCTCTGTTAAGAGAGAAAGGGGAAGGTGGCAGTTAATGTTCTCTGTGGCTTTAGTTTATCTGAGTCAGCAGGTTTTGCTCTGAAGTTGTGGGTTTTGCTGCAGTGAAAAGGAGCCAGGCTGCCATAAACGTAAGGGCCCTGTTGTGTTCTCTTTAGGTTTAGATTTAGGGTCTCACAAATTTTCAGCTGCGTGTCTCCAGCTATCAGCGCCTACGCTCAGGCTGAGAAGCTGCCGGGTGAGATGTGCGAGCGGTCGGCCACGTGGAGGCAAGATGGCGATCAGGAAGGCCGCAATGCGTGTCACAGACACGGAGCTCCGATAAATACTCCGCGATCCCAAACGGTCATCCGCTTCTGTTGCTGGCTTGACCCGAGCAGCAGTAGGTTCCGTGGGCTATAGGGGCCGCAGCTGAGGTGATCCTGCAGATAAATCTGTCCCAAGTGCGCAGGAGCTGTTTGTTAACAGCTAGTCTGAGGTCCGGTGCTCCCTATGGCTTGTTGCCTCTTGTGACGTACCAGAAAGTGGCTTAGGAAGGGTAGGGAGTGCTTACGGAGTCCCAAGGCAGGATTAGGGGAAAAAAGAAAAATGATTACATGCCTTTAGAGCGATATAAGCCGGGAAAGGAGATGGGAGCTCTAACAGAAAGCAGCCATCATCCTGCATGGCTAAGCTCCACCCCCCTAGATTTATTATTTAATTATATTAAAGTTAGGGGTGTTAGGGTTAGGGTTAAACTTAGGTTTAGGGGTTAATATATTTATTTAGTGTTAGTGATGTGGGAGGCCAGAGGTTTAGGGGTTAATAACTTTAGTATAATGGAGGCAGCGACATTGGGGGCGGCAGATTAGGGGTTAATAATTTATTTAGGTGGCAGCGATATTGGGGGCGGCAGATTATGGGTTAATAAATTTCCACTTGTAGATTATCTTTAAAGAGGATGGCCACTCCCCTAGACTTAGTGGAGTAGGAGGCCTCTAATTTAGTTGAGACATTTTTTAAGGAAAAGGGGATACCTGGAGATCTGATCCAGTGAGTCTCCTGCAGAAAAATGACATTAGTTTTAAGTTTTCTAATATTGGCAAGTAGGAGGCTTCTCTTGGTCAGAGAATTAAGGCCTTGGACATTATGGGTGACCACATTTAGTTCCATTCTGAGAGAAAAAAAAAAAAAGGGGGGGGGGAGAGAGAGGGGGGTGGTGAAGAGGGTATAGGGGGGAGGGATAAGCATAACTATATGGAATTGTATGAAAGAGCCTGGCTACAGTTTGTATGTATGGGTCAGTTACTAAATTCACACTATCAGAAAGGGAGTAGGTGAAATTTGAGTAGATAAACACAATGAACCCAAATAGGGCCTGAGTATGTATTCCTATAGATTCTAGGCGCACTGGAGGCCAAAAGACAATAAATAGTAGTTTGGGGGTATTGGGGGATATTCAGCGGGTAAGCACCACTATGAGTAAGGGATTTTGATATAATGATGCTTAACTTTATATGCTACAATGCTAAAACAATGGTTACCACCTAAAATAAGGGGGGGGCGGGGCAACCAATTTGTATAACTAATAGGCAATTAAACTTTAAATTATAACTTAAACAGCAATAAACACAAATCCGGTTTATATCCGGATCTAACTCAACCAGCTAAAGTGAAACCTTATAAACATTAATCCATACCTTGTCTCATGAAGATCTGGAATATAATTAAGAGCGAGTTATAAGTACATAAATTGAGAAGACAGAAGAGCTTACTGTAAAACAAAGCAAGAACATTCAGTCATTTAAGATGAAAATAAAACATTGTCGATCAACTCTCCTTCTAACTTTTCTCAAGCCATTCTCAGGAAATTCTAATTATAGGTATATCCTCTCTGCATGTGGTTGATACTAATATTAGCTTAAGTGTATATTGTAGAGGACCTATTTTAACTACCCAATTAGGTGAATGTCATTTGTACATTAGAGCGGTTAGGAGGGTATACAAATGTAAAAGTTTGAACGCCTGGGTAGTAGTAGACATCTATAGTAAAACTCTATGAATTACTCCAGAGCATCAAGAATGGTTTACTAAGGTCTTATTATAGGACAGGTCTGCATAAGAACCCAGATTCAAAACTGGCCACAGGGTGAGTTATTTATTAGTGTCCGTCTATTCTCATAAACTACTTTCTATTCAAACTCTTTGTTTAAGCGGGAAAGAAATATGAAAAGTCATATATGACAGTATGATTCTAAACATTAAGATGAATCACTGATTGAAGCGTTCATATATATATATATCAACCTGCTTGAAAGTAAATACATTCAATGAGATTATTCAATTATATAAGACCCATAGGTCATGTGGAATACAACCCTATATGGAAGGAACAACATTAGTGAGAAACCTTATACCCAGATTAGATGAAGTAATTACATAACCTAGTGTTTTGCAGTCAATCTTTTATTATTATAGTATATAATGTATAGTGTCTATGTAGACATAAGGTTAGCCCTGTGAGGAAAGAATAACATGTTGTGAGGGTTGTCCTCTGTTATTGTAGTATATGATTTTGATAATATATACTCAATACACTCAAAACATAATTTTTAACTCTGCATAGTGTGGGCCGTTCAGCAATAACATTCATGAGTCTTGTTGGGTAGTATTCCGCCTCTTAGAAGCGGGTGAGGATCTTCTTGGTTTGGGGCTCCATTCTGATGCATCTATCCGTAAGGGGGTGGGTTCCAAATTTGTGGAGCTAGTAGTAGAGGAGTCTTTTCGGGTGGAATTTGGCTCTGAGCTTGTAGGAGGTGCAGCTTGGGAGTTCTGTAAAATGTTTAGTTTGTTAAGAATCTCCATTCCTTGTTTTAGGCTAGAAACAGTATAAGAGAGTCCATCAAGTTGAAAAAATTGTCGTACTGGGAATCCCCATCTATATTTAATAGAATGTTTGCGATGGCAATAGGTGATTGGCTGGAATGATCTCCTCTTTGACAACGTGTGAGATGATAAGTCGTGGAAGAACTGTAATTCTTTATAGGGGTCCGGTAAGTCCTTCTTCATAAAGGTTGCCTTAAGGATTTTTTCTTTGAAAGTGTAATGGTGTAATTTCACAATAACATCCCTGGGCTGCGCCTGATTTTAATTTCTTGGTCTGATGGCTCTATGAGCTCTATCAATTTTTGCTTCTTGATCCTGTGGGGAGTCAACTAATACTTCAAACAACTCTTTCAGATATTTAAGAAGATCGGTATTTGCAACACTTTCAGGAATGCCTTTAAGACGCACATTGTTGCGCCTGGACCTATCTTCCAAGTCCGCTAGTTTTACTTCAAGATCTGAAATCATTTCTGCCAATGACTGGGAATATGCGGGGAGATTGGAATGATCTGTTGCCAGGTCCTCATCTTTATGTTCTAGAGTGTCAGTTCTATCCCCTAGCGAAGATATTTCCCTTTTGAGGTCAGCTACTGAGGTTCTGATTTCCTGCTTTAATGAAGTGTGATGGGAGTCCATCTTGGCTGATAGCGAGTTTATAAGTTCTTTGAGAGAGGAGGTCTCTGTATTAAAATTAGAGTTTTTTTCAGAGGGGTGTAGCTCTTCTTCTCCTTGGCCAGACGGGGAGTCTCTGGAGTCCTCATCTGATAAATCCCTCTCCACTAGAAATTTGCTGTGGAAGTGATCCGCCACAGTTCTTTTTGGGCCTTCATTATGCTTGTTGATGGTTTTTTTCCTGTTAGAATGAGACATGTTCTTTGCTTTAGTGTCTTAATGTTGACAAAGAGTTATTACAACAGTTCCTCAGGGGCTAGAGAGACTGAGAGATATCTTTTGTACGCTTCTCCTCAGGGAAATTGCCCTCACAGAGCGATCACGGAAAAAGGAGGTTGGGTTATGACCTACTGCCACAACAGACAGTAGGAAAGGGAGGAGGAGAGCGTACTTCTGATATATATAAAAAAGAAAAGTCGTGAGGAAGTCTCTTTACTGGTCCAATATTAAAATTGTCACTTTGCTGTTTCTTGGGATTTGTAGCAGAGGGGATACAAAAGGGGAAAGTACCTTCACCTGGTATTATATATCCTCAAGCAGAAGAAATATCCTATTACCTCAGGGAACAGCAGGGAGAGGAGGAGATGAGCTTACTGTGCCAATAAATTTTATCTGAAGGCAAAGATAGATTTGACCCAGTTGGTGTGTTGTCTCAGGGAGTAGCAATGTTCAGAAAAATTGTTATTGCCTCTGGGGGTTCTACTCTGCAGACTCCTGAACCTTCTATCTTTGTTTGAAAGTGCTTTAGATGTGAGCTGCAGCAATGACTCCGTGAGAGAGTTTTAAACTGTAACAGATTCCTTTATGCAAAGCAAAAATAGCTAAATGTCCACCCTTATTATGCTGGTATGTGCAGCTGTAAATTAGGAGATCTACCAGGGGTAAACCTGCACCTGTATTTCTGTCAGCTTCAGAGTTCAGCACATTTACATAGTGAAGGAGCGCTGTGGCTGGCGCAACATATAATTACTTTTCTGGATATGTGTGTATTTAAGGACACAGGTTTGTGAAGAATAAGGGTGTTATGCAACCCAACTCTGCTATAGTTGTGATAATAGGGAAGATTTAATCTTGAAAGCTATCAACAGCAGTGTTCATCATAGTCTATTAACATATTGCTGTAAGTGGGGCAGAGGTTTTGAAGTAATTTCTCACTTACACAGCCAAGTTCATATCGTTTGTATAAAAGTATACCTATTGGATAGGATTACTATGTACTTCCTTACCTCTCCTCTGTTTTCCCCTTCTTCACAATGCTGGGTATATGCTGAAGCAGGTTCGTGTAGCTGAGGAGCTGTACTCTATGTAGCGGTGATGCGGTTTCCCAGGCCGCAAGATGGCGAGAATTCGCACCAAGTTTCTTTTCTTTCCCCTCAGAGCGACCTAGCTCCCAGGGGACCCCCACGCCAGCTACACACCCCAGGCAGGCCACAGCCACAACCGGAACCTCCACAGATGCCGCCCGCAGCCAAGGTAGGAACACCGGGTCTCCTCAGAGTGTACCAAATATGCCTACAGCGCTATACTGCCTCCCGGGACACGCAGATGTTGCAGAGCTGCTGCACCGGAGCGGGGCCCGACCCTCTGGGCAGCAGAATTACGGGACCGGGAGAGCAGCTAAGGACTAGCACAGGCTGAATCAGCAGGCGGAGGTGTAGCCATTTTTTATTAATTGTTAATTATTTATTATTATTGCTGTTTTATTCTGTTTCATATCTAAATGTGTTGTTTTTTGGATATGTTCCTTAAGACCATATCTGTTTTCTCACATGTAGCTGTTTAGCGCTTTACCCTTTATCTGATTTGGAGATAAAAACATCACTTTTGCTAACAAAATGACAGTTTTTCATGTAAATCTTTTGCTATACAGTGATTAATTGCTGATGCTTATATAAAAATAGCTTTAATATATCATCGTTAAATGTTTGACATTCAGCTGAGGATTTTTTTTCTCCTCAGGTCTTATAATGCAGATTATCAGAGTTGTTATTTTTTTTCTCTAAACTATCTACCATTTCTGTCCTGTTTGCTAGAAATGCTTATTTAAAAAGGGAATTTGTTAATCTGTCCAGAAAATAAGTGGGTTGCATAGACTTGCAATTACATGACAGAAGTGGGTATCAGAATTGCATAATTATCAATTTGCATTCTTTCTACTT
Source organism: Bombina bombina (assembly GCF_027579735.1). NCBI lineage: Eukaryota > Metazoa > Chordata > Amphibia > Anura > Bombinatoridae > Bombina > Bombina bombina. Next base: position 239,513,326 of record NC_069506.1, read on the forward strand.
CTTCCCACACACAATGATTAAATGATGTGCACAAATTAGCTCATTTGTGTTCACGTTTTAGCAAAAAGTGTAAACAAAATTGCCACAATGGGCACACAATTTGTTCACTCATGTGCACTCCTTGGTAAATCGTACTCCTGATTTGTTAAAATGTGGGCATGCTTTACTAAATTGTGTTGACAATTTCTTTAGTTTTGGGCATGATTTACTCTATTTAAAGGGACACTAAAGTAAAAATGGAACTTTCATATTCAGATAGAGCTTGCAGTTTTAAGTTCCAATTTACTTCTATTTTCAATGTTTGCACATTCTTTTTATATACACAATTTCTGAGGCACCAGCTCATACTGAGCATGTGCACAAGTTCACAGGGTATACATATACTAGTCTGTAATTGGCTGATTGCTGTCACATGATACAGGGGGCTGGCAAATGGGGGAAAACAAAAAAATCTACTGCTTATTTGAAATTCAGAGTAAGTGCTAGTGCATTGTCTTTTTATTATGCATTTGAAAATTATGCGATTCTAGTGTATTTAGTTGTCCTTTAAGATTTTTTTGAAAGAAATAAACAACAATATTTAGTGTAACAAAATTAGAATAATATTTTACACAAAAATACAGCCCCAGCATTTCACAATAGTCTGAAACTTTATCAATTTTCAGTTGATTATATTTTTTAGTTAACAGAACATTTCATTCTTGATTACTATCTATGGTCCAGAGATACATTTATTTTGTAATATCCGTATGGCCATGTTTGGTAAAAGCAGTTAATTTTATCTCTAAAGTGAATCACTGATTTTTATGTGTATCTGTAACAGTGAAATAATGTGATATTTAAAAAACGTATTCAATCATTCCATCTCTGTGAATGAGCACTGAAAGATCTTCAAATTCCATAAAAGTAATCTGGTAAGTAGAGGCTTTAAATATATTATACTCTTTGTTTAAAAAAAAATAAAAAAAAATAAGATTGACTGCATTAATGTGCTGTTAATTAATACAAAGGTTTTGATTCTGCAATTATTAATGTAAACAATAATGACTTTTCTCTTTGTCATATGTAATATTTGATCATCAAATGTGAGTTCTGAATATTGACTTAGGTATACGTCTATGGGAATCAGTTTTGAAATGTTTTGTTCAAATGGTACATTTTTTGCTTAAAGGGAAATTCCAGCCAAAATTGGAATCCATATGGAAGCATTAAAGTTTTGAATAGAAGTGTTTTTGTAATATACAGTAAATGTAATAGCAAAAATGCTTCTAATAAAAGTGACAGCTTTATCAAAAGTGTATTTGAGTTTGCACCGTGCACCAGCATTTTAAACACAGCACTTTCTCAGAGAGTCTAAGGTGCTTAAATCATCTGGTAATGACTCAATTTCTTCCTTTCTGACATGATACAAGCCCACTGGTGCTCTGAGCAGCTGCCATATTTAAAATGCTGGTGCACTGAGAATATCTAAATATGTTTTACCTTCATGTGCAAAGAAAAAAGTTAACACTAAGACAGTGATAACTTTTAACAGAAGCATTTTTGCCAATACATGTATATTGCAACTATGTTTTTATTAGAAGATGTAATTAATCTATGTGCATTTACATTTTGACCGGAATGTCCCTTTAAAAGATAGTATACTATTCAATATACAAATTCCAGTATTCTCTTATCCATTTTAAAGGGACAGTAAAGTCATAATTAGACATTCATGATTCAGACAGAGCATACAATTTTAAACCCACTTTCCACTTTACTTAATTATTTAATTTTCTTCCTTCTCTTGTTATCCTTTGCTGAAAGGTTTATTTAGGAAAGCTAAGAAGCAGCAAAGACCCTAGGTTCTAGCTGCTGATTGGAGGCTGCATATTTATACTGATTGTCATTGCCTCACCCATGTTTTCAGTTAGAAACCAGTAGAGCATTGCTGCTCCTTCAACAAATGATACCAAGAGAATGAAGCAAATTAGATAATAGAAGTAAAATGGAAAATGCCGACATGCAGAGAAAAATATTATTGGGCTATAAGAATATCTTTTAATGTTGGATAATTAATATAAAGAAATAAAGTAACTACCATAAATGCATTACAAAATACTACTAAAAATATATCTCACATGAGGAAGGGGCATGGCTCTCATAACTACTGGAAGACATCATCATTATGCTTTATAATGCAAGTACAACTTTCTATTGTATTCAGATGCTGTTTCTTATCCATTCATGCTGTCTCTAATTCATAACCTGGTGTTTAATTTACATGTAATTATTTTTGTTTGTTTTTTTATAATTACCTTCCCTCTTTATACCTATAATATTTATTATTTTGTGATTTGATTTATGATGCCATCAGAAATTTGTAATAACATTATAAGACCAGTGTTCTCCATAGGAAATTTTGCCAGCCAGGTGGGGGCAGTGTAATATTTTCTAATATTGTATATTTTGTTATCCAAAGCCGAAAAATTGCATAATTTTACATAAATGTATTTAATGATAATTTGTCCCATAACAATTAAAAAAATGTTTATATTAGCTAATTTTAGCTTAATATTGGAAAGGTGATCAGTAAAATTAGCCGTGTGGTACAACCGCTAAAAAGATTGTGGGAAGAATACTGTAAGACTATATTACCTTGTTACTTATTTTACCGGCACTTACTCTAAACTGATAAGCAAACAACTTATTTTAAACATACAATAAAAATAATCATTGGATTTTTATTTAAATAGCAGGAGCTGAACTGCTGTAATGGATACTGATCTCCTTCTTCAATTCATCTACAACATGACAAATATGTCCATGTACGAGGAGGATTGGTCCTATGTCGACATTGATCATAATGACTATTTTGATTTTTGGGAAAAAGTAATATCTATAATTTGCTACAGTATCACCTTCATCTTTGGAATTCTGGGAAATGGATTGGTTATTTGGATTGCTGGGTTCAAGATTAAAAAGAATGTAAATACAATATGGTTTCTCAGTCTTGGTGTTGCAGACTTTACACTTAATGCATGCCTACCACTCCTAATAACAGAACTGGCTATGAACTATCACTGGCCTTTTGGCCGTATAATGTGTAAGACTGTGTTCACTGCTATTTTCTTAAACATGTCAGTTAGCACTTCCTTCTTAATGATCATCAGTGTTGACCGTTGTTCTTCTGTAATATGTCCTGTATGGTCAAAAAATCATAGAACTTGCAAGTTAGCTTATATTATTTCTGTAGTTATTTGGCTGTTTTGCCTTATTGTCAGCTCTCCGTATGTTTCTTTTTATGATATTTACAATGGTCATGATGATATCTCTTACTGCCATCCAGCATATGTATCATGGCAAAACATTAGTGCTTTAGATTATGACACAATGACACACAGGAACAATGCTATGGTCATAACTAGATTTGTCTTCATGTTTCTGGTTCCATTCGCAAGCATCTTGCTTTGTTATGGACTGATTATTTTAAAGGTAAGAAAAAGGAAGAGTCTTTCTGCTTCTGGACGAACGTTTAAGGTTATCATTGCAATCGTATTTGCTTTTTTTATCTGCTGGTTCCCTTTCCAGTTTTTGCCTCTGTTGGATACTATGAACTTTAACATTGATTCTCATGTCAATAAGTTTGTTCTTCAACTTTTTAGTTGCCTGGCATTTTTCAACAGTTGCCTCAATCCAATGCTATATGTATTTATTGGCCGTGACTTCAAGAGAAGCTTGTTTAAGTCTATTCCATTCCTAATAGAAAGCACCTTTAAGGAGAAATGTGACATTGATTCTGAAAGTCAATCTAATCAGACCAGGGTGGAAACTGAACTAGAGACTTTACATACAAATAAAGGTGACTAATTTATTTTGAACAAATTGACTATAGACTTGGCTTTGTACATAACCTATTAACTTTCAGAAACATAAAAGGAAAAAACATCTAGAATTATAAAAAGGTGAAAGATAACAGCTTTAGAAATGTATACCCTGTCATAAAAAAAATGTACAATTATTGTACCTTTAGGGTTAAAAAAGTTTGTCACTGGGGCAGTACCCTCAAAGGTACACCCGCTGTACCCTTTTACATGGTAACATATTAGTGGAGTGTACCTTTCAAAGGCAAATATGTACCTCAGTGCTATGGTAACATAATGTATCATTAAAAATGGTGCAAATTTGGCCTTTTAAGGGTACTTCCCCAGTAGCAAGCCCTTTGTATTTCATGATGACAAATTTGTACTCAACACAGCATATTAAAAATGCCTAAATTCTATTCCACCAAATGTATTAAATAACATTCAAATATACATTTACGTACTGTGCTCTTGATCAGAAAGATAAGTATATAAATATTTTTCTAGCTTTAAATGACAGTAATTAAAAATACAGTTGCCATGCTGAATTTGATGATTTTGCAAAGTGCAGACAAATAGCAAGACCTAAGACTCTGCCACTGGAATTCCTGAAAGAACCAACTGCTCCCAAACAAACTACTTATAATACTTTATTTCACTCGGGACTAGACTCTAACAACACCATTTAACTTATGGTAACACACGCCACATAAAACAAATATAGAAAAAACCTATAGACAACAACAAAATAAAATATCTCTAACAAAAGGAAGGGGGATTCAGGGGAGGCATAAACAATAAAACTCACAATCATACATTTAAATTGTCACAATATGCAAAATATATGCAAATTAGTCTTTTTGCCCAGTTCACATTTTGGTCATGAACCTTCTACCAGTAGATGGCAGTGTGTTATACAATGTCTAGGAACTTTCAACCAATAGATGGTGCTGTGCTATACAATGTCCAGGAACTGTCTACCAACAGATGGATTGTTACACAATGTCCATGTATGTGATTGGGGAATAGTCACAATTTTATTTTATTTTTTAAAACTGGTTCTTAAATAGTTATTGTTTATTTTATAGAGTTTTAAATTATGTTTTTTCTTTGTAATTGAATTTAATATATTTGCTTTATGTGTAAAAGTTATCATCTTGATGCTCTTAAAAATAAACATTAAAATGTTTGGTGACTGTGTGCTGTTTAGATCTAACAACACAGTGTCAGTGAAGATATGGGTTGTTAAGTATTTTTTGTTTTGTCTATCTCTTGCATATAACATTTTCTGGCCTCCTGTATCATGTGACAGACATCAGCCAATCACAGAATTATATAAGTATAACATATGAGCTTGTGCACATGCTCGGTAGGATCTTGTTTCCCAGAAAGTGTGACTATAAAAAATATTTAAATTTAATTCAAGTAAATTGGAAAGTCTTAAAACTGCTGCTCTATCTGAATCATAAAAGTTTATTTTGACGTGAGTGTCCCTTTAAATATCTGATATTGGGAACTGTAATTGGTGACAAACTGAGCATTAAACCATTTAACAATTTTAATAGCACTATTAATTAGGTTTGACACAGGTGTCACATTTTGTGTATTTGATTCTTTTATTAATTTTTAATTATTTATTATTATTGCTGTTTTTTTCTGTTCCATTTCTAAATGTTTTGGATATGTCCCTTTAAGACCATATCTGTTTTCTCACATGTAGCTGTTTAGCGCTTTACCCTTTATCTGATTTGGAGATAAAACATCACTTTTGCTAACAAAATGACAGTGTTTCATGTAAATCTTTTGCTATACAATGATTAATTGCTGATGCTTATATAAAATAGCTTTAATATATCATTATTAAATGTTTGACATTCAGCTGAGGATTTTTTTTCTCCTCCGGTCTTATAATGCAGATTATCAGAGTTGTCATTTTTCTCTCTAAACTATCTACCATTTCTGTCCTGTTTGCTAGAAATGCTTATTTAAAAAGGGAATTTGTTAATCTGTCCAGAAAATAAGTGGGTTGCATAGACTTGCAATTACATGACAGAAGTGGGTATCAGAATTGCATAATTATCATTTTGCATTCTTTCTACTTCTTCCCACACACAATGATTAAATTATGTGCACAAAATAGCTCATTTGTGTTCACGTTTTAGCAAAAAGTGTGCGCAAAATTGCCAAAATGGGCACACAATTTGTTCACTCATGTGCATTCCTTGGTAAATCGTACTCCTGATTTGATAAAATGTGGGCATGCTTTACTAAATTGTGTTGACAATTTTTTTAGTTTTGGGCATGATTTACTCTATTTAAAGGGACACTAAAGTAAAAATGGAACTTTCATATTCAGGTAGAGCTTGCTGTTTTAAGTTCCAATTTACTTCTATTTTCAATTTTTGCACATTCTTTTTATATACACAATTTCTGAGGAACCAGCTCATACTGAGCATGTGCACAAGTTCACAGGGTATACATATACTAGTCTGTGATTGGCTGATTGCTGTCACATGATACAGGGGGCCGGCAAATGGGGAAAAACAAAAAAATCTACTGCTTATTTGAAATTCAGAGTAAGTGCTATTGCATTGTCTTTTTATTATGCATTTGAAAATTATGCAATTCAGTGTATTTAGTGGTCATTTTAAGATTTTTTTTAAAGAAATAAACAACAATATTTAGTGTAACAAAATTAGAATAATATTTTACACAAAAATACAGCCCCAGCATTTCACAATAGTCTGAAACTTTATCAATTTTCAGTTGATTATATTTTTTAGTTAACAGAACATTGCATTCTTGATTACTATCTATGGTCCAGAGATACATTTATTTTGTAATATCCGCATGGCCATGTTTGGTAAAAGCAGTTAATTTTATCTGTAAAGTGAATCACTGATTTTTATGTGTATCTGTAACAGTGAAATAATATGAAATTTAAAAGACGTATTCAATCATTCCATCTCTGCGAATGAGCACTGAAAGATCTTCAAATTCCATAAAAGTAATCTGGTAAGTAGAGGCTTTAAATATATTATACTCTTTGTTTTAAAAAAAAAACAAAAAAAATAAAATTGACTGCATTAATGTGTTGTAAATTAATACAAAGGTTTTGATTCTGCAATTATTAATTTAAACAATAATGACTTTTCTCTTTGTCATATGTAATATTCGATCATCAAATGTGAGTTCTGAATATTTACTCTCACAGACTTAGTTATACGTCTATGGGAATCAGTTTTGAAATGTTTTGTTCAAATGGTACGTTTTTTGCTTAAAGGGAAATTCCAGCCAAAATTGGAATCCATATGGAAGCATTAAAGTTTTGAATAGAAGTGTTTTTGTAATATACAGTACATGTAATAGCAAAAATGCTTCTAATAAAAGCGACAGCTTTATCAAAAGTGTATTTGAGTTTGCACCGTGCACCAGCATTTTAAACACAGCACTTTCTCAGAGAGTCTAAGGTGCTTAAATCATCTGGTAATGACTCAATTTCTTCCTTTCTGACATGATACAAGCCCACTGGTGCTCTTAAAATGCTGGTGCACTGAGAATATCTAAATATGTTTTACCTTCATGTGCAAAGAAAAAAATTAACACTAAGGGCTCCATGTACTAAGCAGTCAGCGAGCTACCCGCAACAAATCTCGCGTCCAAACTCGCAAACTGATATGTACAAAGCCGTCAATTATGTAAAAACTCGCATCTTTAAAATTGCGAGCGTACTTATCCGCCATACCTCGCTACCTCTCCATTTTTTACTGTAATTAGACACATTTGACCACCAACTCGCCAAAAACGAATGTACTAAAAAATCTATTTGTCCGCTCGCGTCAATTTCCGCTCCCACCTCGTTATTTTTGCCTCGCCACCTTTTAGGTGGCGGGCAAGGTACAAAACAATAGGAAAGTCACACTAGACGCCAGTCTATACATATATAAAAGGCAGTAATATCAGCATTGTACTTACATTGTTCATTTCAGCAGCTATGGAGAGAATTCTGTTTTTGTTTATTCTCCGTTTGATGCAAATCCGGGCTAGAAGACAGAATACTGGAAATGGAGCTAATCGATTGGTTAGAAGAAGGAGAGTTCGAGTCCCCTGTGTATTCCTTCCACGGGTTGGTTTGCACGGCCTTTCTGACCGAGAGATCATACAAAGATTCCGGCTTGATCGTGAATCGATCTTACACCTGTATCGAGAGATTGAAGATCATTTGGAGCCGATGACTGCTCGTTCACAAGCTATTCCGGGACTTCTCAAACTATTAGCGGCATTGCATTTTTTTGCAACAGGCTCCTTTCAGGCAGTTTCTAGCGTCATTATTGGAATGAGTCAATCTGCTTTTTCACGCCACTTATCCAAAGTAATAGGGGCTATGATGGTTATTTTTCATCGATATGTTTGTTTGCCATCTACCCCTGAAGAATGGCAATCTATCAAGTCAAATTTCTATAGGATGGCTGGGATGCCCAATGTCCTAGGTGCCATAGACTGTACCCATGTTGCTGTAAGACCACTTCAAGCTCGTGAGGAGATCTATAGGAATAGAAAGCATTTCCATTCCTTGAATGTCCAGATGGTCTGTGACCCCCACATGAGGATAATCAGTGTCCGTTCTAACTTTCCTGGCTCCTGTCATGATTCTTACATCTTAAGGCAGACTGGGTTATACAGGAAGTTCGAGGACGGAAATATGCCTGACGGATGGCTTCTAGGTAAGCATAACTGGCGTCTAATATGTCTCTCATTTCAATGTACCTAAATTGCGCCCAATTTGTCGACTGTAATCTGTATAGTTTAATTGTATAGTTCTGAATCTTTATAATTATTCTTATATTAATATTTATATTTATTATATCTTCTATTAGGAGATGGAGGGTACTCATGTACAGAATGGCTGTTGACTCCCTATAACAACCCACAGACCAGAAGTCAAGTACGTTTCAATGAAGCTCACCGATCTACCAGGGGGATTATTGAGAGGACTTTCGGTCTTTTGAAAATGCGGTTTCGATGTCTTGATCGTTCTGGTGGTGCTATGCAGTATGCACCAGAGAAAGTTGCCAAAATTATATTGGTTTGCTGCATACTGCACAATATTGCAATTAAAAGAGGCTGTCCATTAGAAGATGAAGATCCAATAGATGCTGATGATTTACCAGAAGAAATATGTGTAGAACAAGCTAATAGGCGTGGAAATGCAACAAGGGACATGGTTTCAGAACAATATTTTGTGTTTGAGGATTAAAGTTTCAGTTGATCAATAAAAAGCTTTCTTTAACGAGCGCTCTGTAATTACTCTCCAAAAATTTTGGAATAATAATACAGTTGTTTAGAAAACTTGTCCATTTATAGGAGCAAAATTCTATTCCCGCGTCTACTATGACGTTCATGACACCTTACATGTCACGTGTTAACAATTGGCCAGACAATTGAACTGAAAGTTAAGTACATCAGCTTATTCGCGGCGAGCGAGGCGTCAAATTTATCAATATTCCGCCACTGCTCGCGGCGGGCTAGAGGTGTCTATTTATTGTGGGATTATTAGTACATAGCTACAGCGGACACCATTTCGCCCGCGGCGAGTAACGGCGAGTTTAGCCGCGTCTAAAATGACGGATGAATTGACGGCTTAGTACATGGAGCCCTAAGACAGTGATAACTTTTAACAGAAGCATTTTTGCCAATACATGTATATTGCAACTATGTTTTTATTCAAAGATGTAATTAATCTATGTGCATTTACATTTTGACTGGAATGTCCCTTTAAAAGATAGTATACTATTCAATATACAAATTCCAGTATTCTCTTATCCATTTTAAAGTGACAGTAAAGTCATAATTAGACATTCATGATTCAGACAGAGCGTACAATTTTAAACAATTTTCCACTTTACTTCTATTATTTAATTTGCTTCCTTCTCTTGTTATCCTTTGCTGAAAGGTTTATTTAAGAAGCAGCAAAGACCCTAGGTTCTAGCTGCTGATTGGAGGCTGCATATTTATACCGATTGTCATTGTCCCACCCATGTGTTCAGTTAGAAACCAGTAGTGCATTGCTGCTCCTTCAACAAATGATACCAAGAGAATGAAGCAAATTAGATAATAAAAGTAAAATGAAAAATGCTGCCATGCAGAGAAAAATATTATTGGGCTATAAGAATATCTTTTAATGTTGGATAATTAATATAAAGAAATAAAGTAACTACCATAAATGCATTACAAAGTACTACTGAAAATATATCTCACCTGAGGAAGGGCATGGCTCTGATAATGAGACATCATCATTATGTTTTATAATGCAAGTACAACTTTCTATTGTATTCAGATGCTATTTCTTATCCATTCATGCTGTCTCTAATTCATAACCTGGTGTTTAATTTACATGTAATTATTTTTGTTTGTTTTTTATAATTACCTTCCCTCTTTATACCTATAATATTTATTATTTTGTATTTTGATTTATGATGCCATCAGAAATTTGTAATTACATTATAAGACCAGTGTTCTCCATAGGAAATTTTGCCAGCCAGGTGGGGGCAGTGTAATATTTTCTAATATTGTATATTTTGTTATCCAAAGCCAAAAAATTGCATAATTTTACATAAATGTATTTAATGATAATTTGTCCCATAGCAATTAAAAAAATGTTTATATTAGCTAATTTTAGCTTAATATCGGCCAGGTGATCAGTAAAATTAGCCGTGTGGTACAACTGCTAAATAGATTGTGGGAAGAATACTGTAAGACTATATTACCTTGTTACTTATTTTACCGGCACTTACTCTAAACTGATAAGCAAACAACTTATTTTAAACATACAATAAAAATAATCATTGGATTTTTATTTAAATAGCAGGAGCTGAACTGCTGGAATGGATACTGATTTCTTTCTTCAATTCATCTACAACATGACAAATATGTCCATGTCCGAGGAGGATTGGTTCTATGTTGACATTGATCATTATGACTATTTTGATTTTTGGGAAAAAGTCATATCTATAATTTGCTACAGTATCACCTTCATCTTTGGAATTCTGGAAAATGGATTGGTCATTTGGATTGCTGGGTTCAAAATTAAAAAGAATGTAAATACAATATGGTTTCTCAGTCTTGGTGTTGCAGACTTTACACTTAATGCATGTCTACCACTCCTAATAACACAACTGGCTATGAACTATCACTGGCCTTTTGGCCGTATAATGTGTAAGACTGTGTTCACTGCTATTTTCTTAAACATGTCAGTTAGCACTTCCTTCTTAATGATCATCAGTGTTGACCGTTGTACTTCTGTAATATGTCCTGTATGGTCAAAAAATCATAGAACTTGCAAGTTAGCTTATATTATTCCTGTTGTTATTTGGCTGTTTTGCCTTATTGTCAGCTCTCCGAATGTATCTTTTTATGATATTTACAATGGTCAGGATGATATCTCTTACTGCCATCCAGCATATGTATCATGGCAAAACATTAGTGCTTTAGATTATGACACAATGACACACAGGAACAATGCTATGGTCATAACTAGATTTAGCTTCATGTTTCTGGTTCCATTTGCAAGCATCTTGCTTTGTTATGGACTGATTATTTTAAAGGTAAGAAAAAGGAAGAGTCTTTCTGCTTCTGGTCGAACATTTAAGGTTATCATTGCAATCGTATTTGCTTTTTTTATCTGCTGGTTCCCTTTCCAGTTTTTGCCTCTCTTGGATACTATGGACTTTAACATTGATTCTCATGTCAATAACTTTGTTCTTCAACTTTTTAGTTGTCTGGCATTTTTCAACAGTTGCCTCAATCCAATGCTATATGTATTTATTGACCGTGACTTCAAGAGAAGCTTGTTTAAGTCTATTCCATTCCTAATAGAAAGCACCTTTAAGGAGAAATGTGACATTGATTCTGAAAGTCAATCTAATCAGACCAGGGCGGAAACTGAACTAGAGACTTTACATACAAATAAAGGTGACTAATTTATTTTGAACAAATTGACTATAGACTTGGCTTTGTACATAACCTACTAACTTTCAGAAACATAAAAGGAAAAAAAACATCTAGAATTATAAAAAAAAGTTAAAGATAACAGCTATAGAAATGTATACACTGTCATAAAAAATGTACAATTATTGTACCCTTACGGTTAGAAAAGTTTGTCACTGTGGCAGTACCCTCAAAGGTACACCCGCTGTACCCTTTTACATGGTAACATATTAGTAGAGTGTACCTTTCAAAGGCAACTATGTACCTCAGTGCTATGGTAACATAATGTACCATTAAAAATGTTGCAAATTTGGCCTTTTAAGGGTACTGCCCCAGTAGCAAGCCCTTTGTATTTCATGATGACAAATTTGTACTCAACACAGCATATTAAAATGCCTAAATTCTATTCCACCAAATTTATTAAATAGCATTCAAATATACATTTACGTACTGTGCTCTTGATCAGAAAGATAAGTATATAAATATTTTTCTAGCTTTAAATGACAGTAATTAAAAATACAGTTGCCATGCTGAATTTGATGATTTTGCAAAGTGCAGACAAATAGCAAGACCCAAGACTCTGCCACTGGAATTCCTGAAAGAACCAACTGCTCCCAAACAAACTACTTATAATACTTTATTTCACTCGGGACTAGACTCTAACAACACCATTTAACTTATGGGTAACACACGCCACATAAAACAAATATAGATAAAACCTATAGACAACAACAAAATAAAATATCTCTAACAAAAGGCATGAACAATAAAACTAACAATCATACATTTTAAAGGGACAATCAATCAAAATTAAACTGTCATGATTCAGATAGAACATGACATTTTAAACAACTTTCCAATTTACTTCCATTAACTAAATGTGCACAGTCTTTTTATATTTAAACTTTTTGAGTCACCAGCTCCTACTGAGCATGTGCAGCAATAAGTGTGTATGCATTTGTGAATGGCTGATGGCTGTCACATGGTACGTGTATGCATTTGTGAGTGGCTGATGGCTGTCACATGGTACAGGGGGAATGGAAAAAGACTTCACTTTTAAAGTTGTCAGAAAAAAAAAATCTACTACTCTTGTGAATTTCAGACTAAGTGCTATTGCATTGTATTGTTATCTTGCATTTGTTTATTATGCAAATCTACTGTGTTGACTGGTCCTTTAATTGTCAGCATATGCAAAATATATGCAAATTAGTCTTTTTCCCCAGTTTACATTTTGGTCATGAACCTTCTACCAGTAGATGGCACTGTGTTACACAATGTCCAGGAACTTTCAAACAATAGATCATGGCACTGTGTTATACAATGTCTAGGAACTTTCAACCAATAGATGGTGCTGTGCTATACAATGTCCAGGAACTGTCTACCAACAGATGGATTGTTACACAATGTCCATGTATGTGATTGGGGAATAGTCACAATTTTATTTTATTTTTTAAAACTGGTTCTTAAATAGTTCTTGTTTATTTTATAGAGTTTTAAATTATGTTTTTTCTTTGTAATTGAATTTAATATATTTGCTTTATGTGTAAAAGTTATCATCTTGATGCTCTTAAAAATAAACATTAAAATGTTTAGTGATTGTGTGCTGTTTAGATCCAACAACACAGTGTCAGTGAAGATATGGGTTGTTAAGTATTTTTTGTTGTTTTGTCTACCTCTTGCATATAACAAACAATCACTGAACATTAACATATATGTTGAATTAGTTTTGGGTGATTGCAAAATATGTGTTCAATGGATAATTGAGATCACCATCGAAATCTCTGTAGCCTAAGTATAATATAACTGTTTACCATCTTGGTAAATAATAACGCTCGGTGCACTAATTACATGGACTTGTAGGGTTTGGCAGACTTGAGCCACCCATACTCCTCAAACATTTGGTCACACATGTGATTTTACATTTTTTGGGGGGTAAAATGGTACAGACATGGACCATTTCATAGTTGGAAACATAGTTGTACCTTATTTACCCCTAAATGGCACATTTTAGTTCTTTAAGGTGTAATTTTCCATTGAGGGTACAACCATAGCAGTTGTACCCTAAGTGTTCACAAACAGACCTTAACTGTAAAACCTTTTTTTCTGACAGTGTACTGTACATGTTATATTTTTACAACTAAAGAGACAAAACTAAACATAGAGCATGTATAGTATCTCACAAAAGTGAGTACACCCCTCACATTTTTGTAAATATTTTATTATATATTTTCATGTAACAACACTGAAGAAATGACACTTTGCTACAATGTAAAGTAGTGAGTGTACAGACTGTATAACAGTGTAAATTTGCTGTCCCCTCTAAATCACTCAACACACAGCCATTAATGTCTAAACTGTTGGCAACAAAAGTGAGTACACCCCAAGTGGAAATGTCCAAATTGGGCCCAAAGTGTCAATATTTTGTGTGGCCACCATTATTTTCAAGCACTGTCTTAACCCTCTTGGGCATGGAGTTTACCAGAGCTTCACAGGTTGGCACTGGAGTCCTCTTCCACTCCTCCATGATGACATCACGGGTTTAGGTCTGGAGACAGGCTTGGCCAATCCATCACCTTCAGGCCCGGTGCTTGCATAAGGCAGGTTATGCAGCCACCTTAGGTCACCTCAGCAGGGGGGCGCAAAGTTAGAGAGCGGCAATGATATTTAAAAAAAATAAAAAAAACTGTGCACATAATGAGTGAGTCAGTCTGTGTCATGTGGCTCGCTTCAGACACAAGTATTATGTGCTGCACTTGTGAAGTAGTGGGAGTTTGGTCTCTAGCCCTGGGTGTGTGTGTCACTGTCAGTGCGGCTCTGATTAACTCCGCCCTTCTCAGTAAGGATTCATTGCAAGTCACTGTCAGTCAGTGTCTGACAGAGTGTGAGTGAGGACGTGGGAGGAAATGGAATCCTTGCGGTAGGAAATGGAATGATCCTTGCTTCATCTCTCATTAGAGTCTGAGAGTAAGTCAGTAAGTGACTATGTCTGTGATCTGAAGCTGATGTAGTGTATTGGGGGGTGGCAGCCGCCAGCAGCAGCCATCCATGAAAAAGGCTGCAACAGTGATGTCTTGTTTATGTTGGGAAAGCAGCAAGCAGGGAGGGACTCAGAGGGAGGAAGCTCAGGCAGTGCCGGTCACTGTGCTCTGGCCGGCAGTTCACAAATAACACTGGTGGTCATAAACTGTTCTGTTTATCATTGGGTCTGGAGGCAGCAGGCACTTCTGGCAATCAGGAAGTGTTTGAGTGTCAGTACTGACTCTGAGTAAGTTGAACTTGCGGTGCACTAAGGGTGACCGGGTGGGAGAAGGTGCTGCTTTGACTGAGGCTGCGGTGCATGAGAGTGGGCTTCACTTGCGGTAATTAACTAGTTCATGATGTTCCAGTGTTGCTTAGGCTGAGCTAGCTACAGCTCAGCAGAGGTGTCCTTGACTCACTGACAATTCAGTGTGCATAGTACACATAGGGTAGAGCTGCATATGTGATTACAATACAGTGGCATGTGAAACAATAACTTATAGAAATATAGAGTATATTTGTGCTGAGCATCACTTCAGTGTTTTTATCTTCTAACTAAAATAAAGGGTTAACATTGTGTAATTTAATATGAAGGAGTCTCACTTAAGAGTCATATAGCTTCAAGGAGATTTATAATGACATGTTGGTAAAATGTAGCCTAAAGAAAAGCTGCTAATCATATTGTAGAACATTTGTTTATGTAACTTACACAAAGGGGCTAAACCTATATATATATATATATATATATATATATATATATATATATATATATATATATATATATATATATATATATATATATATATAGTGTGTATGTATGTATATTTATGTATATACAGTATATATATATATATATATATATATATATATATATATAGATATATTGTATATACATAAATATACATACATACACACTACATATATATATATATATATATATATATATATATATATATAAATACACACACTATATATAACTTAAAATTGCATGCTCTGTCAGGGGTAGCTCTCATGGAATTCTATTAAAAAGAGGGCTGTCCCTGAGAATGGCGAGCTGTCTCCCATAGAAATAATGAGAGCTCTCTGCTATGTAAAATATTGCAATAAGGAACAAAGTACACAGGAAGAATCCGGTGTATGTTTCAACTTTAATATTACACCTAATATAAAACATAATACACTGGTTTTAGCGCACTGTACCTTAAAATCGCTGTAATTTTTCATGCATGCATTTTTCTTTCAGAGTATTTAGTGTTTTGAGTATTTTGATTAAAAGTAAGATCTGTAGAGGGAAAATGTTTACAGAATTAGGCTGGTATTTGAGAGACAAATTTTATATAAGCCCATAGAACGCCCACGATCAAACCATTTTACGAAAAATAATTATGCTTTATATTTTATACTTTTAAGTACAAATGTGCATGTTTTTTTTTTGCACATCCAGTATTCTTCAATTGAAAATTAAACTGTGCATATTTAATACAATTTATACCTTTGGAATTTAAATACAACTTTTACATTTTTGATAAAATTCCATTTTTGGTTGAACAATTTTGTTATGTTTCTGCTGCACCTTAACAAAATAATTTTAGGTGGGAATTTTAATTTAACCTTAAATTTAATTTTAGATAGAATGAAGGGAATGTGGAAACAGGTTCCAACTAATAAAAAAACATAGGTTAAAAAGGAAAAGAGAAAGCACAATACTTAAAAATTTGAAAAAAAGACATAAAATTACAAGATATATGAAGAATTATGAACCCGGATGTCAAAGAATACTCATGTTTATCTAAATATAAGCATTCATTTTCTAGAATTGATCTCTTTTTGGTTTCAGTGTATAGGATTAACCAAATTCAGGAAGCCAAAATTGATCAAATTACAATATCAGACCATGCCCCTATTATTATTGCATTAAATATATCCTCTCTTAAGCAGCCGGGTTTTGTCTTCTTCCCCAAATATATTTTAAATAACTCCAAATTTGTAACTTTTTTGAAAAATAAAATAAATGGACAGAATGTTATTATTATCATTTATTTGTATAGCGCCGCCAAATTCCGTAGATATATTTTTATATAATTTAGTGGCATAAGGAAAAATTGAATATGATAGTGCTAACAATTATCGGAATAAAACTAATATTTACTGGGACACAGCCAAAGCAGTACTCAGGGGAGAGATTACAGCTTTCGTAATCAGGATGAGGAAAATAAAGAATCAAATGAAACAGCAGGTAACCAGTTCATTAATTAATGCATATTCGAGATTCCTAGAGTATAAAACCAAACCCAATTGGAAAAAATATACTTTTGCGAAACAGAATAGGGATAATTTTTTCATACAGAATGAAATCAGAGACAATATGAAAGCATGTTCAAAATTTTTTAGATTTGGTAATAAATCTGGGCGGTATATGGCTCAACTAGTTAACAATCAAAAAAAGACTACACTAATATCTAAATTAAAAGTTAGAGATAAAATGATAACTAACCGTGGAGATATACAGAAAATATTTTATGAATATTTTGAAAACCTTTACTCACCGTATCCCCTAGATGAGGAAAAAAAATATAAATTTTGGAAAAAAAGAAATGTTCCAAAAATAGACATAACCCAGTTAAACTCAATGAGCCCCTATTAGAAACAAAAATAATACAAACAATTAAAAACCTGTCTAATAATAAGGCAGCTGGTCCCGATGGAATACCCTCAGAATTCTAAGAAATCTTGGTTAATGAAATCTCTCCCACACTTAAACTTCTCCTGAATAAATTTTGGAAGGGACAACTTACTCCCTCAATGGATTTTAACAAATCTATAATAACTATTTTTTCCAAAACTAGGGAAGGATCCACAATTATTAGAATCATATAGACCAATATCACTATTAAATATTGACTATAAAATAGCCACAAGCATTATAGCAAAAAGACTACAGTTAATTCTGGGGGGATTGGTCCATTGGGATCAGACAGGCTTTATGAAAGGCCGTTCATCCAAAATTAACCTAAGAAAACTATACTTAATAATTTCAGATACTTGGTACAACAAGAAATATAATAATAAAATATATAAAGAAGACTCATCGGTAATAACTTTAGATGCTCATAAAGCTTTCGATTCAATCCTTTGGGATCATATATTCACAACTCAACTAAATTTGGTTTCTCAGGAAATTGTTATAAAATGATTGAATTACTATATAGGAAATCCCAAGCAGCATTAATTATAAATAAATAGAAAACAACATGTTTTCCATTACTGAGGGGGACGCGACAAGGATGTCCTCTCTCCCCCTTAATTTTTAATCTGGCTTTAGAACCATTGTTAATAGCACTGAGGGGAAATATCCCAGGAATAACAATCCAGGGCAAGGAGATTAAAATGGCAGTATATGCTGACGATCTATTTATTTTTTACCAGACGATCAAAGGCAAATTTTGAATTAATCTGTCAAACTGTGGAAATGTTTGGGTCTTTCTCAGGCTACAAAATCAATACAAAGAAGTCAGAAGTTTTATGGATTGACAAAAGGCCAGATTCAGATACTCAAACTTTTAAGGAAATAAAGCATTCATTAGTTTATTTAGGGCTTAAGTTCTCTACAGACCCAGCTGAAATATATTCTTTAAATATACGGGATGCAATTAGGATATTTTCAGAAGTGCTCAAACACTGGGAAACCCTACCGCTCTCTCTTTATGGCAAAATAAATGTATTTAAAATGATAGCGCTACCACGACTACTATATGTTTTTCAAAATATACCACTATTAATAAAAATATGATATGAAAGCAATAAATTAATGTATTAAAACTATTTGTGGGGGAAAATAAAGTAAAATTAAGCTATAAAAATTAACGCTTTAAAAAAAATATATAGGAATGGCTCTACCAGATATATCGTTATATAATTTAGGGGCAGTAGGAAAAATTGTAATTGACTGGTTACTGGAAATAGGCCATTTTACTATGCTAGATGTCGAATCCTATTTAGTTGCACCCCTTTATCTTAAAAACAAAGTCCACCTGGAGATTAAAAATCTTCCAATATACATTAAGAGAAAAAAATTATTGAAAGATCCAATAATAGCATGGTATAGAATTTAAAATTTAAAATTTGCAGTATCACATTCCTTTCAATTAAAGGATATCAGGATTTTCAACTGGGGTTCCTTTCCAATGTAGGCTCAATATGAAAATAATATAATTAATATGACACAGTTAGTAAATAGGGACCAGGAAAAACCCAAAGTTTTAGATTTTGCATCTACCCAAAAACAATTTCATCTTAAGAAGGAACATTACTTTGCATATTTACAAGTGAGAGATTATTGCTTGAGACTCATAAGATTAATGGCATTGGCACCCGTGATTAATGCCTATAAAAATAAACTATTTTCTATCTCCTTGTTTTACAGAATTATGAACAACATAGATTATGATAAACACTTAGAAAAGATTATAGTAAAATGGAGAGAAATGAATTTCCCTGCTTTGACAATACAGATAATTCTCAAAAGTATAGAAAAGGTTGAAGAAGCTTCTCTTGCAATGTCGATGCGTGAACAACATGTTAAAATAACATGGATGACATATATTACGCCAGAAATGATATCTAATTGGGGCAATAACCAAAGGGGACATAATTGTGAGAAATGTAGATTGAACAAAACAAATGTAATACACTGTTTATGGATATGCCCAAAACTACAAAATTTTGGAGAATGGTGTTTCATTGGGCCAATAAATTATGTAATATGCAGTTGACTCTACAAGCAGAACACATACGGCTAGATTACGAGTTGTGCGTTAGGGTAAAAAAGCAGCGTTAAGAGGTCCTAATGCTGCTTTTTTACGCCCGCTGGTATTACGAGTCTTGAAGGTTTAGGGACACCGCAAACTTCTTTGGCCTTACCGCAAAATGACTTACGTAAACTTCGTAAAGTCTTTTTCTATGGGACTTCCATAGCGCTGATATTATGAGTCTGTCCTGGGAGGCCAAAAAGTGAGCAAGATCCCTAACGCATTTAACAGTCAATAGTAATGAGTTTTATGGTACAACGCTGTAACATAAAACTCATAACTAAAGTGCTAAAAAGTACACTAACACCCATAAACTACCTATTAACCCCTAAACCGAGGCCCTCCCGCATCGCAAACACTATAATAAAAATTGTAACCCCTAATCTGCCGCTCCGGACACCGCCGCCACCTACATTATATTTATGAACCCCTAATCTGCTGCCCCCAACATCGCTGACACCTACATTATATTTATTAACCCCTAATCTGCCACCCCTGACATCGCCGACACCTACATTATAATTATTAACCCTTAATCTGCCGATCCGGACACCGCTGCCACCTACATTTTATGTATTAACCCGTAATCTGCTGCCCCAACGTTGCTGCCACTATATTAAAATTATTAACCCCTAAACCTAAGTCTAACCCTAAACTAAATACTTACCTGTAAAATAAACCCTACGATAGCTACAATATAACTAATAGTTACATTGTAGCTATCTAAGGGTTTATTTTTATTTTACAGGCAAGTTTGTATTTATTTTAACTAGGTAGAATAGTTATTAAATAGTTATTAAAGTGAAGGTAAAGTTTTGTTAACCAGCAATCGTATGTATGATCCTTTTTACTAACGCAACACCAGTCGCTAGGTTTGTTTTTAATTTTTTTTTATGTATTTAGTTATTTTTCTAACTATAGTTTTCTTACCATTCCCTGCAGATTCTCCTCCCATCCTCCATCTCCGGGTTTCTGATACTGTGATGTATAGAGCGGTCCCACCCACTCTATACATGTCTACTCAGCTTGTGCACATCGAGCATGGAATAACCGCGCATGCGCATTATTTTTTGACATTGATCTTTGCACATGCGTTAATCGCGGTTGTTGCTCTCTACTACTGTTTTAGACGTACCAATATAACAGAAAGAGATGCTTGCGGTAATAGAAGCGCTACTATAGTTTAAAATTTGTTGCAGTCTGAGTTCCTATGCTGTCCAAACTATGCCCACAAAGTCAAGTTCATACTGTGCATGCGCAAAACGTGGACACGCGCGCTTGGCAAATGCGAAGTAGAAGATGTCACGCATGCGCATCTAGACCCATCTGAAGATGATGTAAATTGACGGCCGCCTTACGGCCAAAGAATCAATTGGATGGCTGAACAACGTGATCGTTGTTTATATAAAAAAAAAAATGTACGGGTTGATTTTCTGATAGCCGAATACATAGCAATAATATACGAAATCTCAGGTAATATAAAGATTTGTAAAAATTGATGAATGAAAGTTATATTTATTTGACTTGATATCAGTAATTATTTATAATAGAGCGTTTCACTTTACCTTCACTTTAACTATTTAATAACTACCTAGCTAAAATAAATACAAAAGTACCTGTAAAATAAAACCTAACCTAAGTTAAACTAACACCTAACACTACACTATAATTAAATAAATGAACTAAATTAAATACAATTACCTAAATTAAATTAGCTAAAGTACAAACCCCCCCCCACTAAATTACAGAAAATAGTAAACAAATTACAGATATTTAAACTAATTACACCTAATCTAATAGCCCTATTAAAATATAAAAACAAAATAAAAAACCTCCCTAGCCTAAACTAAGCTACCAATAGCCCTTAAAAGGGGCCTTTGGTGGGACATTGCCCCAAAGTTATCAGCTCTTTTACCTGTAAAAAAAATACAAACAACCCCCCCAACAGTAAAACACACACAACCAACCCCCCAAATAAAATACTATCTAAAAAAAACTAAGCTCCCCATTGCCCTGAAAAGGGCATTTTGATGGGCAGTTAGCTCTATTGCAGCACAAAGTCCCTAACCTAAAAATAAAACCCACCCAATACATCCTTAAAAAACCTAACACTAACCCCCTGAAGATCAACTTACCATGTGAAGTCTTCATCCAAACCGGGCCGAAGTCCTCAACGAAGCTGGGAGAAGTATTCATCCAAGCCCGGGCGAAGTGGTCCTCCAGATGGGCAGAAGTCTTCATTCAGACGTCATCTTCTATCTTCAACCATCTGGCGTGGAGCGGGTCCATCTTCAAGATATCCGACGCGGAGCATCCTCTTCTTCAGACGGATAAAAACAGAATGACGTCGTCCAAGATGGCTTCCCTTCAATTCCGATTGGCTGATAGAATTCAGCCTATCGGAATTAAGGTAGAAAAAATCCTATTGGCTGATGCAATCAGCCAATAAGATTGAAGTTCAATCCTATTGACTGATCCAATCAGCCAATAGGATTGAGCTGGCATTCTATTGGCTGTTCCAATCAGCCAATAGAATGCCAGCTCAATCCTATTGGCTGATCCAATCAGCCAATAGGATTTTTTGTACCTTAATTCCGATTGGCTGATAGAATTCTATCAGCCAATCGGAATTCAAGGGACGCCATCTTGGGTGACGTCATTTAAAGGAACCTTCATTCAGTTGTAGCGGTCGGAAGAAGAGGATGCTCCACGTCGGATGTCTTGAAGATGGACCCACTCAGCGCCGGATGGATGAAGATAGAAGATGCTGTCTGGATGAAGACTTCTGCCCATCTGGAGGACCACTTCTGCCCGGTTGGATGAAGACTTCTGTTTTTTTTAAGGGGGGATTGGGTGGATTTTAGAGTAGGTTTGGTTGTGTGGGTGGTGGGTTTTAATGTTGGGGGGGATTTGTAATTTTTTTTACGGGTGAAAGAGCTGATTACTTTGGGGCAATGCCCCGCAAAAGGCCCTTTTAAGGGCTATTTGTAATTTAGTGTATGGTAGGGCTTTTTTATTTTGGGGGGGCTTTTTTATTTTGTTAGGGGGATAAGATTAGGTGTAATTAGCTGCTAGTCAGGCCAACATTTTACTCGGAGCTTCTGATCCTACCCACTACCTGCCCACACCGCATCCACTACTCCATCCCCTCTTTGCATATGTTCAGGCATTGTGAAAACATTTTTAATATTTTTTATTTTATCCTTTAAATTAAATAATGCTACGTACAGTAATAGATTAACAAAAATAAGTGCATAGCAGTTAGCAACAGCAGTTTGGGGGTTCAGGGTGAGACAACAGCTGCATAGAAATAGGAAGTTTTTAAAGTGAGGGAGTGGAGCAATAGAGTGCTGACAGTCATGGAAGATCATAGCAGACCTGGAGACATTCTTTTAATAATCATCTCCTCTCTCTTCTCATAAATGAAATATCTTTCTCCCCTCCCTTCTCTTTTCATTCTCTCTTTTTACCCTTTTCCTTATCTTCTCTTTCCACTCTCTTTCCCTTCTCTCATATCTTTTTACTCTTTTTTTCCCACTCTCTCTTAAAGTTATCTTCCTCTACACTTTTACTTTTCGTCTCCCATCTCTCCCCAGAAGTAACAGTTTAAGCACTAATGATGTTCCAGCAGCCCTAGAGTAATAATATATCCTTGCCCTTTCTAGGATATATAATATCCCTTCAGATAATATTTTTAGCACATAGCCCATTGTGTTTGTCAATGCTGCAATAGGAGAGCACATTTTTTCACTCACTTACTTTTTACTTCACCATTAAATTTCCACTCGCCAATGGCTAGTAAAGAGTGGAAATGTTGAGCCTGTGGGGCCTATCTATCAAGCTCCGAACAGAGCTTGATGGCCCGTGTTTCTGGCAAGTCTTCAGACTCACCAGAAACACAAGTTATGGAGCAGCGGTCACAAAGACCGCTGCTCCATAATCCTGTCCACCTGCTCTGAGCAGGCGGACAGCAATCGCCAGAATTCAACCCGATCGAGTACGATCGGGTTGATTGACACCCCCTGCTGGCTGGTATATATAGACACATTCAAACACATACAAATTGCACACATACACATTTACACACTCATATACATATACACACATTAAACATGCACACACATACACATAGGAGTTAATGAACAGCTTTGCAAACACCCCTAACAAACACTACAGCACTAATACAAATACCCCTGCAAACTGCTTACCTTCTGTTTAAAACTTTTGTACCCTGTTGTTTTTCAGTCACAATGGGCAAGATTACATATAAGGCACAAGCTTCAGCGCAACTGCTGAAACCCGTAGTTTCACCTCGCACATCGGGACATCACATAAACCCCGCCAGCAGTTCATAAAGTACCATAAGTCGGTTAAACTAGCGATATCCAGAAATGAGAGTAAATACAAATTTCTGGAGTCACCAGTGACTTACGGCACTTTAGAAACTGCTGGCGCCTAAGAAAAAAAAAAAAATATATAAATCTCCCGTAAAAGTATAACCTTCCTCCCAAAAATAAACCCGACACGTAAAACCCCTATATTCACCATCAAACCCACATCGGAACTAATAACAAAAGTATTAACCCCTAAACCGAAAAGCCCCCACAATGCAATATGCCTAATTAAACTATTAACCCCTAATCCGCCATGCACACATTGCAATCTAACTAAGAAAAAACATTAACCCCTAAATCTGCCATTCACCCACATCGCAAAGTCCCTATTAAAAGTATTAACCCCTAATCTGACATTAACCCACATCGCAAAGTACCTATTAAAACTCTTAGCCCCTAATCTGCCATTAACCCACATCGCAACAAACCTTATAAAACTATTAACCCCTAAACTGCAAAACCCACACAAAACAATAATCCTAATAAATCTATTAACCCTTATTCTGCCAAACCCCTACAACGCAATAACCCAAATTAACAAACCCCCACATCGCAAATAACTAATGAAATTATTAAGCCCCCTAACCTAACAGCCACTAAATTAACTCCAAATTACATAAAATAATAAAATACTAAATTATAATTAAAATAAAAAATACTAACAGTACTTAAAAAATAAACCTAAGATTAAAGTAAAATAAATTAATCTAAAATTACCAAAAATAAAACAGTCTAACATAAATAATAAACAAATGTATCCAAAATAAAAAAAGTAAACCTAATTCCTATCAGATAGATTACGAGTTTTGCGTTATGAGTGAAAAAAATCATCATTATTTCATAACGCTGCTTTTCCCCTAACGCCGCTATTACAAGTCTTGTAGGTATAGGTTAACCGCACACCTTTTTGGCCGTCACGCAACGTCAGTACCGCACTTTTTAAAAAGTCCTTTATCAATGGGACTTCCATAGCGCCGGTATTAAGAGTTTGCCTGGGAGGCCAAAAAGTGAGCGGTACACTCTATAACCACAAGATCCGTACCGCCATCTACAGTCAGTAGTTATGAGTTTAACGTTACAAAGCTGTAGCATAAAACTCATAACTAAAGTGTTACAAAGTACACTAACACCCATAAACTACCTATTAACCCCTAAACCGAGGCCCTCTCACATCGCAAACACTAAATAAAATGATTAACCCCTAATCTGCTGCTCCGGACATCGCCGCCACTTAAAAAATGTATTAACCCCTATTCGTCGCCACTATAATAAACCTATTAACCCCTAAACCGCCACCCTCCCGCATCACTACATAAATATATTAACCCATAAGCCTAACCCTAACGTAACCCTAAGCCTAAAACTAACCCTAACGTAACCCTAACCCTAACATCCCCTAACTTAAATATAATTAAAATAAATCTAAATAAAACTTAAAATTATTACTTAAATAACCTATTTAAAACTAAATACAAACTTACCTGTAAAATAAAACCTAAGCTAGCTACAAAATAACTAATAGTTATATTGTAGCTAGCTTAGGTTTTATTTTTATTTCACAGGTAAGTTTGTATTTATTTTAACTAGGTAGACTAGTTAGTAAATAGTTATTAACTATTTACTAGCTACCTAGTTAAAATAATTACAGAGTTACCTGTAAAATAAAACCTTAACTGCCTTATACTAAAAACTAACATTACAAAAAAATAAAAAAAATAAATTAATCAAATACAATTATCTGAATTACAAAAAAAAAATAAACACTAAATTACACAAAATAAAAAACGAAATTACCCAAAATAAAAACGAATTACTTCTAATGGTTTTCAGATGGTTAAGCAGCGGTGAAGGTGGAGACGAATTACAAAAAGTTAACATCTCACTTCCACAGTGAACAAGGGGATTAATTCAAAAGCCGTTAACTGTAAGGAGGTGTGAAAGGACTATTGTATTTTTCAGTTTCATGTGACTTTGTAGTTTCTATCTCGAAAACGTACTTAACGCACAAAAAAGTATTTTCGGGAGCTTTTCTGTTGAAAGGGCATTCGGGGCTGCAGGCATTTAATGCATTAATTCATTTTGCATTGTGATCACTTGATAAAACTAGATGACAAATTCAGGCAGAAAGCAAAAATCGATATTGGGAGCAAATTGTATATAGATTGTAATCAACCCTCAAATTTGTATAATATCAAAATATTGCACATTGTAATACTAGAATAATATAACAAACAGAAATAATGTAATTAAAAAATTATGTAACAAAAACTTAAAGGGATAGTAAACCCCAAAAAATGATTTTATGATTTGGATAGAACATATAATTTTAAACAACTTTCCAATTTACTTATCAAATGTGCTTCATTCTCTTGTTATCCATTGCTGAAGGAACAGCATTGCACTACTGGCAGGAAGCTGAACACATCTAGTTAGCCAATCACAAGAGACAAATGTGTGCAGGCACCAATTAGAGCAGCTCACACTAGTTTATATGTGTGTATTCTTTTTCAACAAGGGATACTAAGAAAATGAAGCACATTTGAAAATAGAAGTGAATTTAAAAGTGTCTTAAAATGACATGTTCTATCTGAATCATGCAAGTTTAATTTTGACTTTCCTATCCCTTTAACTCAGTTTTAAAAAGCATTAACTTAAATTATCAAATTTGCTTCATTCTCTTGGTATCATTTGTTTAAAAGCATATATAGATAGATGGGAACTAGCTGTTTATTTGGTAGTTGCATATATGTCTATTGTCATTGGCTCACCGCTGTCTTCAGCTAGCTCCCAGTGATGCGTTGCTACTCCTTCAAAAAAAGATAAAAAGACAATGAAGCAAATGGGAATATAGAAGTAAACTGAAAGCTGTTTAAAATGGTATGTTCTATTTCAATAACAAAAGAAAGGTTTTAGGTGTAATGTCCCTTTAAGATAAGAAAAGCAAATGTGATGCTTTAAGAAACATGGTAGACAGAAGTGAACAAATAATCTTGTACAGATCTGTATTACATGGAAATAAACTTTCTTAAAACAACTGATAAGAGTTCATTGTTTTCAAATAGGCTGTCAGAAAACCATTTGAAAAAAGTCTGGGTATGTCGATATTGCGGCTTCCGTTAAATACCACCGCAATAAAGCATAAATAAAATAGATATCTATACATATATATCTATAGGAATATATCTATTACTAAAGATATAAATGTATAGATATCTATTTTATATTAACATTATCTCACACAGACACACCCACATACATATGCTTAGTACCAAGGGAGTTCACACTAAATACTGAAGAAGCCATTTTTTTCTGAAAAATGTTTGTTTGTTTATTTTTTATATTTTGTGTACATATTACCTGTATTTTCTGTTTGTATCTTAATAAGGAGACCGAAAAATAAATATGGCTGGTCATTAAAACTTTGCTAAAACACCACATCTAATGGTGGCTTAAGACTTTTTGCACATGATATATATATATATATATATATACACACACTAGTCCTAAAGCCCATTCACACGGGCCATTTTTTGCAGTACAGCGGTCCCACCCCTTGTGCTCTCTCCCTCCCCCTCTCTTTTGCTCTATCTCTCTCCCCTCTCTTTTGCTCTCTCTCTCCCCCTCTCTTTTGAGCTTTCTCTCTCCCCCCTCTCTTTTGAGCTCTCTCTCTCCCCCCTGTCTATTGAGCTCTCTCTCTCCCCCTCTCTTTTGTGCTCTCTCTCCCCCCCCTCTCTTTTGCTCTCTCCCCCTCTCTTTTGCACTCTCTCTCCCACTCTCTTTTGAGCTCTCTCTCTCTCCCCCCCCCTCTTTTACGCTCTCTCGTTCCCCCTCTCTTTTGCGCTCTCTCTCCCCTCTCTCTTTTGTGCTCTCTCTCTCTCGACACCCTCTCTTTTGTGCTCTCTCTCCCCCTCTCTTTTGCGCTCTCTCTCCCCCTCTCTTTTGCTCTCTCTCTCTCCCCCATCTCTTTTGCGCTCTCTCCCCCCTTCTCTCTCTCCCCTCTCTTTTGCGCTCTCTCTCCCCCCTCTCTTTTGCGCTCTGTCTCCCCCCTCTCTTTTGCGCTCTCTCTCTCCCCCCTCTCTTTTGCCCTCTCTCTCTCCCCCCTCTCTTTTGCCCTCTCTCTCCCCCCCTCTCTTTTGCACTCTCTCTCTCCCCCCCTCTCTTTTGCCCTCTCTCTCCCCCCCTCTCATTTGCGCTCTATCTCCACCCCTCTCATTTGCGCTCTCTCCCCCCTCTCTTTTGCGCTCTCCCCCCCCTTTCTTTTGCGCTCTCTCTCCCCCTCCCTCTCTCCCCCTCTCTCTCTCTCCCCCCTCTCTCTTGCCCTCTCTCCCCCCCCCTTTTGCACTCTCTCCCCCCCCCTCTTTTACGCTCTTCCCCCCCTTTCTTTTGCACTCTCCCCCTCCCTCTCTCTCCCCTCTCTCTCCCCCTCTCTTTCTCCCCCTCTCTTTCTCCCCCTCTCTATCTCTCTCCCCTCTCTATCTCTCTCCCCTCTCTATCTCGTGACCGCGGCAGGCCACCCCTATTCACGCCCCCGGCCATGCCCCTTCACAGATCAGCTAGGGACTAAAAGCCAGGTGTGTTTGTCCTCGTGCTGCCTCTACTGCGCATGACAGCTTCGGACAAACCCACTTGGCCTTTTATTATATAGGATATATATATATATATATATACATACATACACACACACAAGCATATTTAGTCATGTGTATATACATATCTCTCTCTAGGTTAAAGCCTTTTGCAGTCCTTTTTTTCTAACATATCTAAGAGCCCTTATAGTTATAACTTTTTATTGCAATTTATTTCTTTTTAATTATTAGATAGTGTTATTATGAGCGTAACTGTACTTTTAAATATATTTTGTGATGCGTTACATTTAAATCAGAGCTCTGAAGTCAGGCTATTCCAAAGTGCATTAAATTCAATTGCGCTGGAGCAAACACATTTACTTTCAACCTATAATATGTGCACTATTTCCGATGCACGCAAAGAGCAGCAATAAACTCCTTTTCACTTGTAATCTACTAGTATTCTAGCCCTTAAGTCTAACAATAGGAATTCACTCATTTCTGGGAATAACTCATGTATCACTCAGCAATAAAAATTCAAGATAGTCAATACTAATAATCTATTTTTCCATTCAATCCTATAGGCGCAAGGTTTCTAAGTGTATACATCTATGCACTTTACTTCCTAAGTAAGCACCTATCCTGACTACCACCTCTACCACTGATAAAGCTTTTATCAATCCCAACAAAAGGAAGAGATTTCAATAGGGAAAAGATGGAAATGTTTCGAAAAACTGGTGTTAGGTATTTCTGCACCAATATTGCTGTCATTGTATAAATCCCTGGTAAGACCTCACCTTAGGAATAGAGTACAGTTTTGCGGATCAATTTTAAAAAAATATATTGCAGAATAAGAAAAAGATCAGAGAAGGGCAACAAAACTTAGAGGAATTTAGGATTAAACTATGAAGCGAGGTTAGACAATTTGGGTCAGTTTACACTAGAAAAAGGGGTTTGAGATGTAATATGATTACTTTATATAAATATATTCAAGGCCCGCATACAAAGTTGGCAGAAGAGCTGTTTATTTCAAGACAGTTGTTTGTGACACATTGTCACAATTTAAGGCTAGAAGTAAGAAGATTTAATCTCCAGCAACATAAACATTTTTTCACAGTAAGAGTTATCAAATTGTGGAACATTTTGCCTAAGAGGGTAATAAATGCAAATACTTTAGATAAATTTAAAAATGGCTTAGAAATATTTCTTTCTAAAAACAGAATTCAGGGATATAATTGCTTGTGTTCTTATTGTTTAAACTAGGTTCAATAGTCAGCGTTTTTTAGTGTAAATTAGGTAGCCTCTGTATAGGTTGAATTTGATGGACTTCTCTCGTCTTTCAACCTCGTCTACTATGTTATGTTAATGTCATCTCTATGCTCTTTGATACGGTCCTTCAACATTCCTGTTATTTTCCCGACCTATATCATTTGGGCCATGAGAAAGATAGTCAACCCTGCTGTATTACAGTTGAGAAAATGACAAATGTTGTATACTCTACCATCACTGGCTGTAAATTTATTTTAATACATTTATAGCATTTACATTTGCCACACAGGAAATTCCCTTCTATATGGAAGGCTGATATCCAGTTGCTGGTACAAGGTTTCAACTACTACTGAATATGGACCAATTTGTCACATAGGTTTAGTGACCTGCATTCAGTCACTAGAGGGGCAGAAGCTATTACCTTCACTACTTGTTCATCAGCAGTCAAGTTATGCCAATTGTTTTTTTAGGATATTTCTTAGCTTATCTAATTGGTAATAAAATCTTATTATAAATCTATTTTTATCACTTATCCTTTTGTTGAATAAGTAATAGAGCTTAAGTATACCTTAACATTTGTTTGAAATGTTGTCATTTTGTTTTGTTTGTGTGTGTCTAGCCTCAGTTATACAAAAAAAAAAAAATGGACATAAATAGAGCAGAGAAGGATAGTGATGTCCTTATTTTGGACTGTCACACATCTTTCATATTTTATATTATGGTTACAAAATGTTGTTATCATCATTAAAGAGACACTCTTCTAATAACCATATTCTCACAGCTTTGGAAATAGTTGACCTGAACTCACTTCAATAATGATCAGGGACAACTTGTATTTAGTAGCCATAACAAAATCATGGTACAATGATTCTCATGACTAAGACATAGTCATACTTGGGTACAAGTTATTTTAAAATAACAGTGTCAGAAAGAAAACTGGAAGAGCTGCTCTATATGTAAAAAAAAAAATTAAAGGTTACTGAAATTATAGGAACTAATGTTGATGTGGAAAGTGTTTGCATGACAGTGGAAACTGGAGAAAAAGGGGCCTTATATAATCCTTCATTACAGGATGAATTACAGGAAAACCTGTTAATTTTAGTGGGGGACTGTAATTTACCAGGTATAGAGATTGGCATTTCCCTTTGCTAGATAATGTAGATTTTTCATACATGGGAGATTACTTGACCAACTCTTTAATAAAGCAAACTCTTATAAACGGGGTTACAAGAACAGTGGGATTTTTT
This sequence comes from Bombina bombina, assembly GCF_027579735.1. Taxonomy (NCBI): domain Eukaryota; kingdom Metazoa; phylum Chordata; class Amphibia; order Anura; family Bombinatoridae; genus Bombina; species Bombina bombina. The sequence continues at coordinate 239,544,455 of NC_069506.1, forward strand.
TTCAAGGGTGCCATTTTAGATGCAACCATACACTGTATTAGGCATGTTGGTAAAAGTAAAAGAAAGAGGAAATCCATATGGTCTTCCAAAAAAGTAGCACATGCTGTAATGATGTAAATAAAAAAAATAAAAAAAATTGCAGACAAACACAGTCAGATGATTATTTGCAAATATGGAGACTCCAACAAAAAAGACTAAGCAGTTAATTAGGAATGCTAAAGCTCATGCAGAAGGGAAAAAAGCACTGTTAGTGAAGCATGGGGACAAAATAGAGAAAAGCTAAGGTTGGAACAGTAAAATTGAAAACAGTTGATGGTAGAATATTTAAAGGAGATAATCAAATTGCAGATTGTCTTAACGATTACTTCTGTTCTGTCTTCACAAAAGATTGTGAAGATACAATAACTACATTAAGGGATGCTACTAAAATGGAAATGGGTAGACATGCGCAGTACTAAATCATTTATTTCAGACCCAATGAACGTAAATGTTGTCTTGCTGCAGGTGGCACACTGTTGCCTTTAGGATACCTGTTCCTATAGAGCACTGGGGAGCATTGCTAATCTGACTCTTCTTCACAAAGTAAAGGGCCTAATTTTCCTAAAAAGAATAATTTTTCTTAGTGAAAAAAATAGGAATTTGAAGTGTTCCTAACGCACTTTTAGCAGTTGATCTAGCACAATTTTGGGTTAGTGCATGAATTATAAATAAAAAAGGCCTTCTTTAGCACACCCCAGGGAAGTCTATGGGGACATAGAGGGCAGTTGTGATATTAGAAATCCTGAAATTAGCGAAACCTGAGTCTTTCACTTATACGCTAACTTTTAAATTTCAACTTGTAATACCAGCGCTAACCCGACAGCTTTAATTTTTTACCTTGAGCTCATAAGCAAAAAAAAATTAACTTGTCCACAGTGAGTTTCTTACGCCACTTTACAGATCACTCAATATGCCTCATCTTGAATATTGTGTGCAGTTCTGGAGGCCATATCTCCAGAAGGATATAAACTAAGTGGAATCTGTTCAAGGGCTTAGAGGAGAAAAGAGAACATGGGGCCGTGATTTCAAGCTGAAGGGTAGTAGGTAATGGAATAATTTTCAGAAGTACTTTTTTTTTTTTTTTTTTTTTTTATAAATTTTATTTTTATTGAGGGAAAAAAAAAAAATTTTGCTCACAGTAAAATTACAAAAGTTCACATATAACAGGTTCAGTAGCTATTACAGATTACGAGGTACTATTCTAGGGGAGCAAACCAAAACTTCCCTCATTTTTATCCCAGTCTTCAAATATAACAGTAGAGGCCACTTTTGGGCCTTAATGGAGTCAAATAGGCTGGGGGTTGTATTGAAGGTAGGTCACTTATGGACCAGAACTACTCGCACATCCTCCTATGCCGCAAGGGCCGCGTGGGTCCAAGAATGTAATAAAGACAAAGAAGGTTGGGGGATGACATAAGGATATACAAAATTACCATAGGTTGTGATGAAGCTCAGAGAGCTATTTAAGGCTCTCCGAGCAGAGCAGAGACTACTTAACTCTGCCAAATAAACAGAGGATAATAAGGGATAAAGGAGCAAAATATACTATATAAAGGGGGTAACTGTGCCTCTATGATCACATGTGAGACAAGCTTGTTGTGGTCGCTCCAGGGCTTTTAATGTAAAAAAATAACAGTGTTATAAGGGCTTACACAGGACATACACCTCTATCTTTAGTAGTTCTAATATAAAGCTGTTTACTACAGTCTTCAAGAAACTCATGCTACTCTCTATTTTACTATGAATGAGTCTCATTCGCACTATAGGGTAATGGTAAGCTCTCTTATCACTATATACAGTTAAATATCCCCAAACATTCAGGCTAGCATGCAGTTATGGGAACTTACTATCTACTAAGATATGCCCTATAAAATACAAGGATAAGTTGTTGTACATGCATCACTTGAATATTCTATGAGTCAACCCCCCCATACAAGGGGTTTTCTTGCATATGATATTTAGGAGACTATAGTAATTAATTAGAGTGTAAGCACTGTAAGTTATAAACCAGTCCCCAGGGCCAGTATACATAAATTACAACATCAGACAGCAAAGTCTTCATTAGCCTGGGGAGAGATAAAGAACCCAATGTTATGCCCAGCTGCACAAAAAAGTAGCTAATAGTATTAAAAAATTAGAGGAAAAAAAAGAGAACACAGATGACAAGGCTGCTGCAAAGAGTCAATTAAATCAAGTCCGCTTTAAAGTTCAATGCATAGGCCCTCACGGAATTCTCAAGGCTAACCCACTCCGGTTTTTATTATGGCAGCAGCACATGAGACATTCGGGCCAACATTTCGGAGTAGGGCCGTTTTACAATTTAGCACTACGGGAGATTCAGTGAGGGTGGACCAGGGCAGCAAAACCAGCTGCCATGCAGACACGTATGTAGGTGCACCCTGGAATCTTTTCATACTTGCAGGTGACTTAGAGGTCCCCTGAACAAGCCTCATCTTGGTCCCATGGTAGTCCGGTTGCTGAGCGGACCTTTTTACAGCTGTGGCGCCAGTTACCTCACTCACGGGAAAGAGCACCTCCGTATGCACCCTCCTACTGCGTGTCCCGGTCGGAACACTCTGCCGCTCCGCTGCAACTGTTGTGACAGACAAATCAATCGCTCTAAGGGGGGAGGCTGGTTGCGCTGCCTCTTGGTACTTGCGGCTCTCCAGGAATGAATCCATGCGCTGCTCTAATCGGCCGTAGTGATCACATAAAAGTTCTACCAGGGTCCCCCACGTCAGCTTCTGGGGCCGGTCCATGGTTGGTAAGCAGAGTGGTATCTAATGGTGCGTTAGAGGGTTCCCTTAAGGCTCTGTATACGGCCCCTTAACCCAGGCGGCCAGGGGGGGGGAGCGCCAGGCTCATGCGGGTAGGCCTCAGCCCTTCAAGTGTAGATAGTGACTGGCGATATAGTTTAGAATAGATTTCTGCAGATCGCCCTAAGCTCATACATTCATCAATAGGAATCCCTGCTGTAAATGTTGTCCATAGATAGCGAAATTCAGCAGGTTAGGTAGATTTTTCTTTGCGAGCTGCAGATAATGCGTCCAGCCATGTTAGCTGCGTGGCCACGCCCCCCAGAAGTACGTTTTTACAGAAAGGGTGACTGATTCATGGAATAAAATTTCACAAGAAGTGGTAATGACAAACATTATGGGTGATGGGGCCATCAAAATCTATTTTCTATTTTTCTATATTAAAAAGTAGCATTATTATGTCTTGATAAAACTACTGTATTTAAATTTGAATTATAAATGAACACACCAGTTTCAGATGTCTATTTCATACTTTTGATTATTGGTTGCTTAATATTTTCTACTAATACTGATTGGCAAATAAGCATAAATGCTCATTGCACATATCACCCACAATAGATGTTGATGCTTACCTCCTCTGTCCCAACATCTTGCAACATCTTGAAACACACTCCTAGGTTCTGAACACAGAGAAATACTCACAAAAAAATGTCCCCTTGAATCAAAACACAGAAAAATATTAATTCAGTATTGCAAATCTAAAAAATAATAATAGATAGCTCCTGAGCATATCTAGGTATACCAAGGCAACTGAGCAAATTTGATAAAATAAGTAAATTGGAAAGTTGTTTAAAATTGTATGTTCTATCTGAATCACAACAGAAAAATGTTGGGTTTTATGTCCCTGAAAGGCAGGTGCAAGGTAAATTGAAAGGCCATTTTTTTAAGATACAAAGTAAAAAGGCAAAACATTAATTTATTTTGCATTTTAATATTGTTTATTTGTAAGCAAGAAAAAAATTATTACTACTTAATCTTGAAATTCTATCCTTATGTCAGCTCATGCAATAGTCATATAAAAGTCACCGTTTACATATGGTCATTTATGAACCCATAAGTTTCTGTAGAGGAGGGAAGATTTATAAATCAAATATTTACACAAAAGGGTTAAATAGCTAATCTGTGTGCACAATTTAGCAAATATTGTGCATTAAATTGCCAAAATTTGCTCACAATTTGTTAATTTGTGCTCACACTTTACTAAATTGTTTGCACAATGTAATAAACTGTAAGCAAAAAAAATTACAGACCGTGCCAACTCCGTGGCCTCTTATTAGAATAAAGGTTTAAACACTAACTATTTATAAACTTTAATACAATTTAAGATTATTTAAAGCAATGAACAACAATATTCGGTGTAACAAAATTTGAATAATGGTTTCGACAACACCATCATTTTGCAATAGACTTTAAAATAGTATCAATTTTCAGTTGATTATTTCTAGCTGGTTTGCTTAAAAAAACATTTTATTTTTGATCACTATCTAGTGTCCAGAGATGCATTAGTTTTGTGATATCTGTATGACCATATTTGCTTAAAGCAGTTATATTTATCTTTTAAGAGATTCACTGATTATAAGGTCTATCATTAACAGTCAAATAATATTATCCTTAAAAAATGTATTTGATCATTCCCTCTCTGGGACTGAGCACTGAAAGATCTGCAACTTCCATCATAGTAATCTGGTATGAAGAATTATAAATATATTATGAAATAGACAGTGAGATGAAGCTTGTATCAAGTAGTAACACCTTTTAGAAATTAATTTTAAAGATAAGCAGGTCTTCTGACTTGTGTATCGTTGTGCTCATAATTTATTGATATATGTTACAGCATAAATAGTCATGCCAATGCCAATTTAATGTCGCTTTCGGGCACATTCCAGAGTGCACTATTCTGGGGCTCTGTAGTTTGTAAAGCAAGTTTGAATCATACTATTTGTTAAAAAAAGGCTTCTTAGCTATTTGTCTTACTCCAATATCACACCTGATTCACAGAAAAGCAAGAGGCATTGTTCCTAATCATCAGTCATAAATTTATGGTGCTCTGAGATTGGTACTAAATGTCTGCTACTGTGGCAATCAAAAGTTAAACAAGGCTTTTTCCTTTTTCATAAGTAATATATGTTTATCAAATGTAAGATCTAAATATTGACTCTCACAGATGTATACGTTTATGGGAATTAGTTTTTAAAATGCTTTATTCAAATGGTGCATTTTATACTTGAATGATAGTATGTTATTCAATATTTTATTTAAGCATTCATTCTATTGAAACATTCAAATGGCAGAAACAATGTCAAGGAGAACATTTGTATTAATATTCAAAGGTAAAATTTCAAGTATTCTACCATCCCTATAAGCTTCATTTTCTAGCAAACAGTATATTGGAAACATGTAGAGAAAATTATTTTTGGGCTATAATAACATCCTTAAATGGATATGAAACCTAAAATTGTCTTTTATCATTCCGATAGAGCGTGTTAATTTAAATACACAACTTCCCTATTTTCTTTTATTATCTCATTTGCTTTATTCTGTTAGTATCCTTTGTTGAAAAGCAAACCTATGTAGGCTCAGGAACTGGGAGCTTGCTTCTGATTGGTGGCTGCACATATATGCCTCCTGTCATTGACTTACCAATGTGTTTAGCTATCTCCCAGTAGTACATTGCTGCACCTTCAATAGAGGATATTATGAGAATGAAGTACAATGGATAACAGAAGTAAAATGGAAAGTTGTCCCTTTAATTTGAGATATGTTAGTATTTATTTATATAAATAAAGAAACTGCCATAAATGCATTACAAAATACTACAGAAAATATATCTCACCTGAGGAAGGGGCATGGCTCTGATAATGAGACATCATCATTATGTTTTATAATGCAAGTATAACTTTTTATTGTATTCAAATGCTATTTCTTATCCATTCATGCACTGTCTCTACCTCATAAACTGGTTGTCTTTTGTGTAAAATAGCTGCATTATTTAATTTTATATGTAATTATTTTACTATTAGTTTGTTTTGTATAATTACCTTCCCTTTTTATGCCTATAATATTTATTATTTGGTGTTTTATTTTATGATGTCATCAGGAATTTGTATAAAATTATAAGACTATATTACCTTGTTACTTTGCCTGCACTCAATCTAAACTGATAAGTCAAAAACTTCTTAGAAATATACAATAAAAATAATAATTGCATTTTGATTTAAATGGCAGGAGCCGAATTGCTAGAAAAGGAAACTGATCACCCTCTTCAATTCATCTACAACATGACAAATATGTCCATGTCGGAGGAGGATTGGTTCTATGTCGACATTGATCATTATGACTATTTTGATTTTTGGGAGAAAGTAATATCTATAATTTGCTACAGTATCACCTTCATCTTTGGAATTCTGGGAAATGGATTGGTTATTTGGATTGCTGGGTTGAAGATTAAAAAGAATGTAAATACAATATGGTTTCTCAGTCTTGGTGTTGCAGACTTTACACTTAATGCATGCCTACCACTCCTAATAACAGAACTGGCTATGGACTATCACTGGCCTTTTGGCCGTATAATGTGTGAGGCTGTGTTCACTGGTATTTTCTTAAACATGTCAGTTAGCACTTCCTTCTTGATGATCATTAGTGTTGACTGTTGTACTTCTGTAATATGTCCTGTATGGTCACAAAAACATAGAACTTGCAAGTTAGCTTATATTATTTCTTCAGTCATTTGGCAGTTTTGCCTGATCGTCAGCTCTCTGTATGTTTCTTTTTATGATATTTACAATGGTCATGATGATACCTTTTATTGCCATCCAGCATATGTATCATGGCAAAACATTAGTGCTTTAGATTATGACTCATTGAGACACATGAACAATGCTATGGTCAAAATCAAAATCATGTTTCTTGTTCCATTCGCAAGCATCTTGCTTTGTTATGGACTGATTATGTTAAAGGTGAGAAAAAGGAAGAGTCTTTCTGCTTCAGATCGAACATTTAAGGTTATCATTGCAATCGTATTTGCTTTTTTCATCTGCTTGTTCCCTTTGCAGTTTTGGCCTCTGATGGATTCTATGGGCTTTAACATTGATTCTTATGTGAATAAGTTTGTTCTTCAACTTTTTAGTTGCCTGGCATTTTTCAAAAGTTGCCTTAATCCAATGCTATATGTATTTATTGGCCGTGACTTCAACAGAAGCTTGTTTAAGTCTATTCCATTCCTAATAGAAAGCACCTTTAAGGAGAAATGTGACATTGATTCTGAAAGTCAATCTAATCAGCCCAGGATTGAAACTGAACTAGAGACTTTACATACAAATAAAGGTGACTAATTTGGATTACAGGATATCAATATAGAATTGTCTTTGTTCATGACCTATTCATTTTCAATAAAGTGAGTTAGCTTCCGTAATAAAATCAGAACAGTCAGATTTTTGGTAATTTTGTTTTTTACACAGTCATAATTCATAATAAATATAAAAAATATTTCAAGGATAATATAGAGCAATGTATCCACTACAAAAATATAATTATATGCACTAAAATGAAAATGAATAATGTGGCTTGTCAAAAATATGATATAACTGATCTGTGAAAGTGCACTGCTTTTGTCACAGGGTAATTAAACCAGTGTGAAGATGTGGAGCTTCCCTAACCAGCACTTACCGAGAGTTAAAATAAAATAAGGGTTAAAATAAGAGAGAGGCTTTGAAGAGAGTAGCAGGTACAGGAGGCAAAATAATAGCATGGTGGGTAAATGTATCCACCATTTAGAAAACGCTACCCAGGTGCTCAACCAAAAATGGGCTCAGCACCTGGGTAGCACTTGCTGATTGGTGGTTACATTTAGCCACCAACCAGCAAGCACTACCTAGGTGATGAGCAAAAAATGGGCCGGCTCCTATCCTTAAATTTCTGTTTTTCAAATAAAGATAGCAAAAGAACAAAGAACATTTTATATTAGGAGTAAATTAGAAAGTTGCTTAAAATTGCCTGCTCTATCTAAATCACGAAACAAACACTTTGGGTTTTATGTCCCTTTAATTTTGACTTCCATGTCTCTTTAAACAATTTTTTTAAAGGAATTTATCTGCTTGATAATGCCAGTCACCTCTGCCTCTGGACCTTCCCACTCTACTGAATTACTCGTGTATTGGCTCAGGGCTGTCTATATCCAGTCCACATATGATGCAAGAGTAATGTGTATATGAATGTATTTGAATGGAGACAGAATACTGCCACACTTTAACAAAGTACTTTTTATGCTTCTCAGCAACAGTCTTTTTAAGTACTATAGTGAATTCTGTCCATTTAAAATGTATATTAACATGATTACATTATATATGCATAGTATTTAGATAAAAACAGGTACTGAAGTACTGCATTGCAAAATATCTACATAAGTATATGTACTTAAAAGTGTAATTTAGCTAACAAAATGTGCAGGGTTTTGCTATCACAGAAAATGTCATGGGATACACCCATTAAAAACATCTTGATTATGTTTAACTTAATCTAGCTTCTAAACTTTTACAATAACTGTGTAGCATGTAACAGGGTCAAAAAAAGGAACATATGTATGTATGCAGCAACTAGTGGGAAATATATATATATATATATATATATATATATATATATATATATATATATATATATACTCAGTATATATTTTATTTTTTGCTTCATATTAAAAAATACTTTTTTTTTTAAAAAAAATCACTTTTATTTGTTGTTAAGTATTTTTGTGCTTTTTTAATATGGTATTTGTTAACATTTTTTTTAATTATTAGTGTTAATTATGTTTTATTTTTATTAATGTAAATTAGACAAATTGAGCCCCACAAAAGTTTGAGCTTTATAAATAATATATCAGTGCATCGATCACATACTTGGTGATGTGCACAAAAACCAGCGTTACCAAATTTTTCTCTAATCGAGCGATCACAAACCCAGTGCAGCAGACAAGTTACGCACGTAGATTATACTCCCATATGAATTCAGTCATGATTCAGACAGAACCTACAATTTAAACATTTCCAATAAGTTCTATTATCAAATTTGCTCAATTCTCTTGGTGTCTTTTGATAAATGGGCAGCAATGAAGTACTGTGAGCCAGCTGAACACATTGTTTGAGCCAATGACAAGAGACAAATATGTGCAGCCACCAATCAGCAGCTAGCTCCCCGTAGTGGATTACTGCTCCTCAGCCTACATAGGTATTCTTTTCAACAAAGAATACCAAGAGAACAAAGAAAATTAGATTACATGCTATGGAGCTGATTTATCAATGTCTGTCCAACATGATACGCTGTAGCGCATTTAACATTGCACAAGCAGTTCACCAGAACTGCTTGTGCAATGCCGCCCCCTGCAGATTCGCTTCCAATCGGCCGCTAGCAGGGGGTGTCAATCAGTCTGATCATATAGGATCGGGCGGATTTCAGACCGCAGCCTCAGAGGCAGTGGAAACAGGGGCATCAGGTCCTTGATAATTCGGCCCCTATATCTGAACCATAAAAGAGAAATACATTTTCTTTTGAGAATATATTTTTAAATCAATGAATGTGAAGATAACATAATTTTTTATTTATTTTATGTTTTATAATAAATATATTATTTAAAAATAAAAATTTGGTGTCCTATTAATTTCTATTTGTAAAGGAAGACAAGCTTATCAGTCTAAAGCTAACAATAAATTATATGAAGTAGATATGTGATACATGCCCATAGTTTTTGAATATCTATAGGAGTCATAAGTACTGCAGGGGGTGCGGAAGATGATAAAAGTGTTATTGTTTAAAACATCAGTTTTATTATTATTTTTGTAGCATGAGTAAAAAAATATAAAGCTTTCTTACACAAGACTAAAACCAAAAAATGCATTTATTGATCAAATTACATGTATTCAGTTACATGTTTTGTCATAATTTTAAAAGAAAATAATGATATATTTTATTACATTAAAAATAAATTAGTTTTGTATTTAAATAATGAAATACACAGTTAAGGGTGGTTTAAACAAGTTAGATTTAAATAATAATAATAAAAAGTTAGACCGTTTCTATACAAAAATCAAGTCTATTTGGGAGTATTTCTAATGATAAATAAGGCAAATATATAATACTAATGGAGAGATTTATCATTAATCCGCCGCATCTCGCCTTTGGAAATTGGTGTTAAAATACTACTGTTTTTATGATAAATATGAGCGCACATGTGCGCCTCTACAAAGCAGAGTTGCGGAGAACTGATAGGAGAACTGAAAGTCATATTTCAAGAATGAATGATAAATGGAGCCCTTTATGTGGGAACTGTCCTTTAACCCCTTAATGACCGAGGACGTGCAGGGTACGTCCTCAAAAAAAAGGCAGTTAACGCCTGAGGACGTACCCTGCACGTCCTCGGTGTGGAAAGCAGCTTCCAGCTGCTTTCCGGTTATTGCAGTGATGCCTCGATATCGAGGCATCCTGCAATAACCATTTTTAGCCATCCGGTGCAGATGGCTAAAAATGGCCCTCTCTGCACCGGACATTAACGGCTACGTTCGTTGGTGGGTGGGAGCCGGTGTGGGAGGTGGGTGGCGGCCATCGATGGCCTTTGTGATGCGGCCCCAATAAGGCAGAGGGGGAGGGGGAGGGTTAGGGAGCTATTTTGGGGGGATCAGGGAGGTTGGGGGCTAAGGGGGGGACCCTACATAGCAGCATATGTAAATATGCTAAAAAAAATTATTATTTTTTTTTAATACCTTTTATTTTAGTACTGGCAGACTTTCTGCCAGTACTTAAGATGGCGGGGGCAATTGTGGGGTGGGGGAGGGAAGAGTGCTGTTTGGGAGTGATCAGGGGGTGGGATGTGTCAGGTGGGAGTCTGATCTCTACATTAAAGCTAAAATTAACCCTGCAAGCTCCCTACAAACTACCTAATTAACCCCTTCACTGCTGGCCATAATACACATGTGATGCGCAGCAGCATTTAGCGGCCTTATAATTACCAAAAAGCAACGCCAAAGCCATATATGTCTGCTATTTCTGAACAAAGGGGATCCCAGAGAAGCATTTAAAACCATTTGTGCCATAATTGCACAAGCTGTTTGTAAATAATTTTAGTGAAAAACCTAAAGTTTGAAAAAGTTAACAATTTTTTTTTATTTGATTGCTTTTGGCGGTGAAATGGTGGCATGAAATATACCAAAATGGGCCTAGATCAATACTTGGGGTTGTCTACTACACTATACTAGAGCTAAAATTAACCCTAGAAGCTCCCTACATGCTCCCTAATTAACCCATTCACTGCTGGGCATAATACACGTGTGGTGCGCAGTGGCATTTAGCAGCCTTCTAATTACCAAAAAGCAAAGCCAAAGCCATATATGTCTGCTATTTATGAACAAAGGGGATCCGAGAGAAGCATTTACAACCATTTATTCCATAATTTCATGAGTTGTTTGTAAATAATTTCAGTAAGAAACCTAAAGTTTGTGAAAAAATTTGTGAAAAAGTAAAAAAAAAATTTTATTTGATCGCATTCGGCGGTGAAATGGTGGCATGAAATATACCAAAATGGGCCTAGATCAATACTTTGGGATGTCTTCTAAAAAAAAATATATACATGTCAATGGATATTCAGAGATTCCTGAAAGATATTAGTGTCCCAATGTAACTAGTGCTAATTTTGAAAAAAAGTGGTTTGGAAATGGCAAAGTGCTACTTGTATTTATGGCCCTATAACTTGCAAAAAAAGCAAAGAACATGTAAACATTGGGTATTTCTAAACTCAGGACAAAATTTAGAAACTATTTAGCATGGGTGTTTTTTGGTGGTTGTAGATGTGTAACAGATTTTGGGGGTCAAAGTTAGAAAAAGTGTGTTTTTTTCAATTTTTTCCTCATATTTTATAATATTTTTTATAGTAAATTATAAGATATGATGAAAATAATGGTATATTTTGAAAGTCCATTTAATGGCGAGAAAAACGGTATATAATATGTGTGGGTACAGTAAATGAGTAAGAGGAAAATTACAGCTAAACACAAACACCGCAAAAATGTAAAAATAGCCTTGGTCCCAAACGGACAGAAAATGGAAAAGTGCTGTGGTCATTAAGGGGTTAAATGGACAATAAATCCAGGACCCAGATGCACTGTCAGACACTTGTTAGATTCAACTTAAATTTAAAACAGCTTTTACATAACTTTTTGAACAGATTCTCTTTTATATGCATTAGTTTTTAACTAAGAATACCAAGAGAACAAAGCAAATTTGATGATAAATGTGAATTGGAAAGTTGTTTAAAATTGCATGCCCTATCAGAATCATGAACATTTCATTTTGACTAGACTGTTCCTTTAATTATATTTTTCATTCAATAAGATATCATAACTAAAGGGTTAAGTAAAAGTTGTTTGAATTTAAAAGGACACTGTAAACATAAAAATGTAAGTTTTTTTTTTTAATTACTTTTCTTTCTGCAGGGATACCCCCTTACCCTCCAACCTCCCTGATCCCGCCCAAACAGCTCTCTAACCCTCCCCCTCTAACTAGTGCCACAATCTTAGGTACTGGCAGCTCTCTGTCAGTACCTATAATACCCCTTTCTTTATGTTTTTTTTCTGTAGTTTAGTGGTCCCACCACCTCCCCCCTCCTGTGATGGCAATTTAAGGCCCCCACACCACTTTTTCTGTAGTGTAGATGCCCCATCCCTCCATGTCCCTTTATCTTTATTTTTTGTAGCTTAGGGCCCTCCCAATCCCTCCCCCTCTGCTGCTGGGCCACTCACATGCCTTCCGCCCACACCACCCGCCGGCACCAGCAACGATTGTTACAGATGGTGACACACACAGTGTCACCATCTGTAACAATCAGGCATTTGCCCTCATATGGAACCGGAACACCGATCACAAAGACCCACAAGACATATATATATATATATACGTCTTTTTGGGTGCAGGCGTTAAAGGGACGTGAAACCCACATTTTTTCTTTTGTGATTTAGAAAGAGCATGTCATTTTAAACACTTTTCCAACTTACTTCTATTCTCAAATGTGTTTTTTTTCTCTTGATATCTTTTATTGAAAGGCAAATCTAGACAGGCACAGTAGCTGCTGATTGGTGGCTGCACATAGATGCCTCATGTGATTGGCTCACCCATGTGCTTTGCTATCTGAATCATGAATCAAATGTGGGTTTCATGTCCCTTTAAATTTGTGGCTGCAAGCTCCCTCTTTCAAGCCTGAACTGCAAGTTCTGAGAAGCTGTGAATTCATCTTGATAAATGTCCCCATGAGTATAAAATGGTCAAGCCCTAAAATAGATCACATTAACTTGCAGTAGAATACTTGCAAGTTTTGGCCAGCGGACCAGCAGAACCCAAACGTATTTTGGACAATTGTCACTATATAGTTATGGAAACAAACATTTACACACAATACTCTGCACTATATGATAAAATAATAAATGAATACATAAATAATACACTAATAAACATGCTGCACATGATGCAGAGATAACAAATGCAGCACTGTATAATGACGTTGAGGGTTTATACCTTAAAAAACAAAACAAAAGACTGCCCTGTATAATGAAGATGGATGCCTATACACTAACGATGAAAATGAAGACACCATACTATCACCTAGATTACGAGTTGTGCGTTAGGGTTAAAAAGCAGCGTTAAGAGGTCCTAACACTGCTTTTTAACGCCCGCTGCTATCACGAGTCTTGCAGGTACAGGTGTACCGCTCACTTTTTCGGCCAGACTTGGAAATACAGCAAATCCACTTACGTAAATTGTGTATCCTATTTTTTCAATGGGACTTGCATAGCACCGGTATTACGAGTCTGACAAAAAGTGAGCGGTAGACCCTCTCCTGTCAAGACTGGTACTGCATTTTAAAGACAGTAGTTAAGAGTTTTACACTACAACGCCGTAGCATAAAACTCTTAACTAAAGTGCTAAAAAGTACACTAACACCCATAAACTACCTATTAACCCCTAAACCGAGGCCCTCCCACATAGCAAACACTATAATAAAAATTTTAACCCCTAATCTGCCGAACCGGACATTGCCACCACTATAATATATATATTAACCCCTAAACCGCCGCACTCCCGCCTCGCAAACATTAGTTAAATATTATTAACCCCTAATCTGTCGTCCCTAACATCGCCGCCACCTACATTATATTTATTAACCCCTAATCTGCCTCCCCCAACGTCGCCACCACTATTCTAAATGTATTACCCGCTAAACCTAAGTCTAACCCTAACCCCCCTAACTTAAATATAATTAAAAGTAAACTAAATAACATTACTATCATTAACTAAATTATTCCTATTTAAAACTAAATACTTACCTGTAAAATAAACCCTAATCTAGCTACAATATAACTAATAGTTACATTGTAGCTATCTCAGGGTTTATTATTATTTTACAGGTAAGTTTGTATTTATTTTAACTAGGTAGTTACTAATTAGTTATTAACTATTTAATAAACTACCTAGTTCAAAGAAATACAAAAGTACCTGTAAAATAAAACCAAACCTAAGTTACAATAATACCTAACACTACACTATAATTAAATAAATTAAATACAATTAAATACAATTAAATTAAATTAGCTAAAGTACAAAAAAGCAAAACACTAAATTACAGAAAATAAACAAATTACAAGATTTTTAAACTAATTACACCTAATCTAATCCCCCTAACAAAATAAAAAAGCCCCCCACAAACTCAAGTAGATATCTGTTTAGTATTTTACAAAGGGGAAGGGGCATTTTAATAGCCCCCACCATAAAACACAGAGATACACTAGACTGGTTTTTAAAGAAGGGATCCACTCTTTCCAATGTATGATCTCATAATTCTTTTATAGTAGGTGACTTCAAAAAAAATGGTAATCACCTAATTAATGTATTTAATTTATGGGGCAGTGGCTCCATATGAGCCCCTGTTCCTTAAAGACAGCATACAATTTACAAACATTAAACCCCTCAGATGAAAGAGGAGATTATTTATTCTCTGATTAGTACAATAAGCATCTGTACCAATTATCCAGTGGTCAACAGAAATACCTCTGCCATTTGGCATTACCAGTCCCTGTTTATTTAGGCCATGATCTTGTTATAATTTAGATTGGAACTTTAGGAAATTTGAACTAACACTAAACAGATAAGAAATTACAACAAACCAGTAAGACATGAGTTTTTACCCCAATTTTAAATACATAGGGAAATGGATTAGGTTAAATGTTAAAAAAAACAATAACTAGTCAGTTACTAGTGACATTTTTAAAAGTTCATATCATATGTGCAGCATATAAATTACAAGATTTTAGTAGCTGGCATTAATTAAATAAAAGCCTCTCCAGTTTTAATGTGTTTTTATGAAATTTTTATTTATTATTTTATCTTCCAAGGTTTGTTTGTTTTTTTCAATGTCAACTTTATTGAAATCTTCAATTGACAACATATTTTACAAACTAAGTCTTCAGAGGCAAAACAGAAATGTATAAAAGAAGCATGTTATAAATAATATATGGTGATCAAAATGCAGAACAGAAAAAGCAGACCAGACAAATGTTCTTATAACTGATGATAGAAAACTCAGTTAGTAGTCACCAGTAACCCAATAAGTAATTGTGTGTCTCGAGTTTATGGGTTACCAAATATTCCCTCAGTATAAATGTCCCTAATCAGTTTTCCATTTTTAATGTACTTTGTTGAAAACTGTAATGTGATGCAGTTACCTTTGTTTGATAAATCCCAATGTGCTGGAAGCAATGTCCCCTTTAAGGAATAAAACAGTAGAGAAGTTAGGAGGAAAGCCAGAATCAAGCCAGATCTGACAGACAGGAAAGGGTTAAGCTGAAAGGCTAAATCCAGTAGAACAGCCTGAAGTCAGTATTGAGAAGGCAGTCCAATCCAGGCAGCAAACAAGGGGTTAAGCAAATACAGATTCAGTATAACTGGCCGAGGTGAGGAGCAGCAAGGAAAATGATAACACCAATTCAAGTAAATTGAGAGCTAGAATACAGGTGCAAAACACAAGAATACCAAAGCAAAGACTGAAAAGCAAAGCTGAACTTTATTGGTATAAACCACTCCTTGGGGAGTGTCTCTCAATGCTCGCTGAGTCTCTGTGATAAGCAGTGCACCTGTGTGCTGCATGTATCTTATACTGTACTGTGGTGCTGCTCATTTTCAGCATCTCTTTTCAAGTCCATTTTCTCATGCACATCCGACGCATAGAAAACTTATTTAAACATTGTGTAGGGGGTGCGGCTGGTTCAACCAATCCCTGCACAGCACAGGGAGCCGGGGAAGCAGGTATAATGAGTCAATGTCTGCGGGGACCAGGTGAGTATCCATGATGATGACAAAGATACTAGTCAAAACATAAACGTGTAAACTTTAAAGGGACAGTAAAGTAAAAATTAAACTTTCATGATTCGGATAGAGCATGCAATTTTAAACAACTTTCCAATTTTCTTCTGTTATCAAATTTGTTTCATTCTTTGGTATCTTTTATTGAAGAGTAAAACTAGGAGCTCAGGCGTTTGCACGTGTCTTTAGTACTCTATGGTAGCAGTGTTTTGCTACATTGTATAACAAAGCTACACATAATGTTGCAAAACTCTGTTGCCACGTGCACACTCCTGAGCTCTTATGAGCCTGCCTAGTTTTATTCTTCAATAGAAGATACCAAGGGAACAAAGCAAATTTGGTAACAGAAGTGAATTGGAAAGTTGTTTAAAATTGCATGCTCTATCTGAATCATACAAGTTTTAACTTGACTTTACTGTCCCTTTAAAGACTCAGGTTTCCTTATATGCAAATATACCAGATTTTACTACAATAAAACAAAACATTAATTAAGGGAACAGTAAAGCCACAATAAAACTTTAAAGATTCAGCTAATGCGTGCAATTTTAAAAATATTTCCAATTTACTTTTATCACTTTGTGAACTTCTTTTTATGTGCACACATTTTGCGGCATCAGCTCCTACTGAGCATGTGCAAGGGACTGTACTGTATTTAATTATCCTATGCGCTGTTAATCACAATTATTATAAATATCATTCTTGTATTTATGGTAATAACTGAGTTAATTGACTATAAGCATACTTGTCTATATACTGTACATAAATGAAGTGATATGAAATTTGTATCTGTTATCCCAAAGTTCCCTACACGGTATATAGTTGTATAAAAAAAATCTACGTTTCTGATGAAAATTTGTATTTATTTTTGTACTGGATATCTTTTCCTTCAAATAAGTAATTTGCCCCTTTCAGTCTTAACGTTTTAATTAACAGCTGGGGAAAACTGCTGATTTCAAATGGTTATTATTTGTTAATTTGCAACCAAAATTAAGTTAAGCATCTACCTAATCTAGCCTGTCCTGTTTTTTGTGTTTGTTGATACAAATCAGTAAAATCAGTGAATTTATCTTTGACATTGAGATTGATTCAATGAAAAGCCTCCTTTGCCTGTCCAGTTTTTGTTTGGTGTTATGCAATCTTTCATTAAAAGGACATAAAACTCAAGACTTTTCTTTCATGATTCAGATAGAGCATTCAGTTTTAAACAATTTTCCACTTCACTTCTATTATCAGATATGTCATGTTCTCCTGGTATCCTTTGTTGAAGGTGCAGCAATGTACTACTGGGAGCTAGCTGAGCGCATCTGGTAAACAAGGTATATCTGTGAAGTCACCAATCAGCAGCTAGCTCCCAGTAGTTAATTGCTGCTTAATTGCCTACCTAGGTATGCTTTACAACAAAGGATAGCAAGAGCACACAGCAAATTAGATTGTGGTAGTAAACTGGAAAGTTGCTTAAAATTGCATACTCTGTGTCATAAAAAAAAAATGGTTATAGTTGCCTTTAAAATTCCCCTTTTTTACTGCACATGCGTTTATCTATTTTTATTGCATATGCTTTGTTATGAAGGAACTAAGCACAGCATAATCCAAAATATTAAACATATACATTTTATTTGAATCATTATTATTATTATTATTATTATCAGGTATTTGTAGAGCGCCAACAGATTCCGCAGCGCTGAATCATCATGTTTCTTGTATGGGAATTTAGGAAGTTCCACCTGAAAATAAAACTTACATATATTACATGATTCTTTTTTTTTAAAGTAATTATTAAAAAATAATGTTCTACTATGCGGGTTGATGGTAATAATTAAATTAAAGGGTCAGTCTACACCTTTATCATCTTAAAGTCTTACCTTAGATTAAGCCTTGTGCACCCTTTCTATATCATACAGCAGGAACAGTAAAAAAGGTCCCTTTACTTGTTATGGGACTCCATATAAATGTCTATAGTCATGTAATCATATGTTAAAGGGACAGTAAACACTAGAATTTTTGTTTATAAAGGTAGATAACCCCTCTCTTACCCATTCCCCAATTTTGCATAACCAACACAGTTATTATAATAATATACTTTTTACCTTTGTGATTATCTTGTATCTATGCCTCTGCAAACTGCCCATTTATTTCAGTTCTTTTGACAGACTTGCAGTTTAGCCAATCAGTGCTTGCTCTTAGGAGCTTCACGTGCCAGAGCTCAATGTTATCTATATGAAACACATGAACTAACACCCTCTAGTGGTGAAAAACTGTCAAAATGCTTTCCGATTAGAGGCTGTCTTCAAGGTCTAAGAAATTAGCACATGAATCTCCTAGATTTAGCTTTCAACTAAGAATACCAAGAGAACAAAGCAAAATTGGTAATAAAAGTAAATTGGAAAGTTGTTTAAAATGACATGCCCTATTTCAAACATGAAAGATTTTTTTTTTACTTTACTGTCCCTTTAAATTGTATCTGTATTTCCAAAGATTCCTGCCTAGTATTAAATAGTTTTGGCAAAAAAACAAAAACAAATCACAATTTGTATATATTCTTGTACTGGATATCTGATTCTTTAAGTAAGTTACTTCTTTTGCCAGACACATTTTGTTTTGTGAAACAGTATTATATAGAAACTGTTGTGTTTAAATTATTAATAATTTGTTTATTTAAATTTGTTCAGTTGCCACCAATATTAAAGGGACATAAAACCAAATTTTTTTTCTTTCATGATTTTGATAGAACATCAAATTTTTAACAATTTTCTAATTTACTTCTATTATCATATTTTCTTTGTTTTCTTGTTATCCTTATTTGAAAAGCAGGAATG
This sequence comes from Bombina bombina, assembly GCF_027579735.1. NCBI lineage: Eukaryota > Metazoa > Chordata > Amphibia > Anura > Bombinatoridae > Bombina > Bombina bombina. The sequence goes on from NC_069506.1 coordinate 239,563,512, forward strand.
TAAGCTCAAGAGTGTGCACGTGTCTGCAGCACTATATGGCAGCAGTTTTGCAACAATGTTACACATTAACAGCAGCACTAGATGGCAGCACTATTTCCTGTCATGTAGGGCTTCAGGCATGTGCACCCGACCTAACTAGGTATCTCTTCAACAAAGAATAACATGAGAATGAAATACATTTGATAATAGAAGTGAATTGGAAACTTTTTAAAAATTGTATTCTCTATCTGAATCATGAAATAATTGTTTGAGGTTTAATGTCCCTTTAAGTCAATTTTTTTTTTTTTTTTTTTAAACTAGCCTCTCATCAAAGAACAGCATTGCAGGGGATTATTTGAAGAGGGTCTTTTAATGCTCATTGGAAGAAGTCTTCTAATGGTAAGTATAGATTTTTTTTTGGTTGTCAATATGGTGGCATTTTTAAGGACCATTGTAGTAAAAAAATAAAATAAACAAATTGGCAAGTTTTAAAACAAAATATGACATTGAAACACACTAAAATATCCATTATAGTGAAACAATTACACGTTCTAGTTTATTTTTTTTAACTTAAAGGGACACTGAACCCAAATGTTTTCTTTTGTGATTCAGATAGAGCATGCAATTTTAAGCAACTTTCTAATTTATTCCTATTATCAATTTTTCTCTGTTCTCTAGCTATCTTTATTTGAAAAACAAGGCATCTAAGCTTTTTTTTTTTTGTTCAGGACAATGGACAGCACTTTTTTATTGTTAGATGAATTTATCCACCAATCAGCAAGAACAACCCAAGTTGTTCACCAAAAATGGGCCGGCATCTAAACTTGCATTCTTGCATTTCAAATAAACATACCAAGAGAATGAAGAAAATTTGATAATAGGAGTAAATTAGAAAGTTGTTTAACATTTCATGCTCTATCTGAATCAAGAAAGAAAAAAAAATGGGTTCAGTGTCCCTTTAATTACAGCATTTAAGGGGCTTAAAAGGAAGTGGATAACTGAGATGGTTAATTGTAGATGGTAGTTGTGAAGAGTTAGTAGTTAGGATTTGTTAAAGGGAACACTGAACCCAAATTTTTTCTTTTGTGATTCAGATAGAGCATGAAATTTTAAGCAACTTTCTAATTTACTCCTATTATCAAATTTCATTAATTCTCTTGGTATCTTTATTTGAAATGCAAGAATGTAAGTTTAGATGCCGGCCCATTTGTGGTGAACAACCTGGGTTGTCCTTGCTGATTGGTGGATATATTCATCCACCAATAAAAAAGTGCTGTCCAGAGTTCTGAATCCAAAAAAAAGCTTAGATGCCTTCTTTTTCAAATAAAGATAGCAAGAGAACGAAGAAAAATTGATAATAGGTGTAAATTAGAAAGTTGCTTAAAATTGCCTGCTCTATCTGAATCACAAAAGAAAAAAATTTGGGTTCAGTGTCCCTTTTATCAGCTTAGTATTGATGTTATTGCCTGCCCCCCTCTAGTTATTGGTGCCACCATGTTCAATTCTGACTACTGCATTCCAGTGCTGATGTGTTTGCACAGGTGAAGCAACTCTCCTTCAGATACCTGTAGTTAAACCTAGGTTCCAAATTGGCAGCTAATTAGAGGGAGGTGCATAACATGTATTAAGTGTTTGTGGTTTAATTAGAGAGGTATGAGACATCTCACGTTAAAGAGGAAATTCCATTAACTTCGTTAAGGGGTCACACCCTCCACATTTTCTGGAAATCACAATGGTAGTGTTGATTGTCGGCCCCAATTAAGCACACATAATTAGGTAGAGGGGACACTTTTGGAGCTTCCCCCACCCCTGTGAAACAAACTGGTTGATTCCAATCCATTAGAAAAAAAATAGACAATTACCATAGACTTTAAAGGTGGTTTTCTGTAGAAAATCGGTTAAAATGTTTGTTTTTTTCCTGAAGAATTGGAATCAACCTCAAATGTATGTAAAACCCCTGATTGGAGAAAGGGAAGCGCCTATTAATTGTTTTTGAACAACACCAACATGCAGTCATGAATTCTGATGGTTTTGGAAGGTGAAATCCTGCTAAATGTGGGACCTTAAAATATGTGCTTAAAATAGTTAAAAAAAATGAGGTATGATTTGTATGGGTTCCTCTTATAAAAAGCTGACATATGTGTGTAAATGCAATGTGTACCAAACTAAAAACTGCTGTAGCTCAGGTATGCAAAAAGGATCACAACTGAATGGGCTAAGGGGATATTAAACTCTAAAATGTATTTCATAAAAAGATTTAATTAAGCAGAGTAAAAAAAAAATATACAGAGTATATTTTGCTAAAAATATACATTTTTAAGTTAACATAAAGGGGTCAACTTATGAAATGTCGGTCAGACATGATTCTCTGTAGTGAATCATGTCCGCCTGACATTGCTAAATGCTTACAGCATACGCTGTTGGCATTTAACATTGCACAAGCATTTATTGTTAAATGCTTGTGCAATGCCGCCACCCTGCACATTCACCGCCAATCAGCCGCTAGCAGGGGTGTCAATCATCCCGATCGTATCTGATCGGGATGATTACAGTCCGCCACCTAAAATGTGGCAGATGAGTTAAGGACCAGCGGTTTTATGACCATTGCTTCTTAACTTATGTTTCTGGCAAGCCAGAAACATAGGGCATAGAAGACAGCTTCGACTGCTTATTAAATCTCCCTCATAGAATTACATTTTGTTTTGCAAATTGTTTTTACATTGGTTCAATGTCTAATGCATATATAAAAATGACACACTCTTAATTATAATGTTAAATATTTGAATTATAAAGACTGACAAGAAACAGGGATCATTTTATTTTAATTGTGATTTAAAGGGACAGTCTAGTCAAAAAAACTTTCATGATTCAGATAGGGCACACAATCTTTAACAACTTTCCAATTTACTTTTATCATCAAATATGCTTTGTTGAGAGTTAAACCTAGGAAGGCTCATATGCTAATTTCTAAACCCTTGAAGGCCACCTCTTATCTCATTTTGGTAGTTGTTTTTAACAGTCAAACAGTACTAGTTCATGTATGTAATTTAGATAACATTGTGTTCTCTCCCATTGAGTCACTTATGAGTCAGCACGGATTGGCTAAAATACAAGTCTGCCAAAAGAAATGAAAAAAGGGAGCAATCTGCAGAGTCTTAGATACAAGGTAATCACAAAGGTAAAAAGTATATTAATACAGTATAACCGTGTTGGTTATACAAAACTGGGGGATGGGTAATAAATGGATTATCTATCTTTTCAAACAATACATTTATGGAGTAGACTGTCCCTTTAATACCAACTAACATCCCTACTTTATTTCAGAAATAAACACCTTTTTGGTGTAAAAAAAAATAGAGAATTTTACTTTGCAAAACAAAATAAATAAATAATAATAATAATAGCACCAGATAGTCTTTAAAAGCAATATAATATTTTTGCTGTTTTAGTTAACAGAATGTTTATTTCTTGATCACAATCTAGGGCTCAGAGATGCGTTCATTTTATGATATCCGTATGGCCATGTTTGGTTACTGCAGTTATTTTTTTATCTCTGTAGATGAATCACTGACTTTTAGGTCTATCAGTAACAGTCAAATAATATGATCCTTAAAGTACGTATTCAATCATTCCATCTCTTGGACTGAGCACTGACAGATCTGCAACTTCCATAAAAGTAATCTGGTAAGTAGAGCTTTAAATATATTATGTAATAGACACAGTTCATGAGAATAGTCTCTATATTAAAGGGTCAGTAAACATCTTGTATTTACAAGACATACTGTATCTTTTTTCTCACTATAGAATAATATATAAATCAAATTGAAACATTTTTAAAATAAGTTAACACTGCGTTTGTTGCAATTACTTTTATGTAGCCAGACTCCAACCACCACTTATCTTGGGTGAGCCAATCTGGACTTGAGTCTGCAGCATACAAGGTTAGCAATTGTTTTGCATTTCTTCCCTGGTAAAGCCAGTTAGGGAAAGATATGTATCAGGGTTAGCCTTGAAAATAATGCAATATGCTTTTTCAGTTCTGAGAATTAGAAAAGCTATACAATTTTCAGAGTTAAATTAAACGAATGAGGGGCAAAATAAATAATGAAAATATGTTGCAAAGGGATTTTCTTTACTGTCTCTTTAAATGGATATGAAACTCAGTTTTGATTTTCATGATTCAGATACAGCATGCAACTTTCTAATTTACTCCTATTATCAATTTTTCTTTGTTCTCTTGGTATCTTTATTTGAAAAGGCCCATTTTTAGTCCAGCACCTGGGAAGCGCTTGCTGATTGAAGGCTACATTTACTTACAAATCAGCAAGCACTACCCAGGTTCTGAACCGAAAAGGGACAAGCTCCTAAACTTTACATTCCTGCTTTTAAAAATAAAGCTACCAAGAGAATGAAGAAAAATTGATAATAGGAGTAAATTTTAAAGTTGCTTAAAATTGCATGCTCTATCTGAATCATGAAAGAAAAAAAAATTGGGTTTCATATTTCTTTAAGTAATAACAGCTTTTGAAATTCAGTTGTTAAAGATAAGCAGGTCATGAGTATATGATCAGTTGTGTTTTATCATTTATTCATGAGTGTATTTCAGTTGTGTCTTATTATTTATTTATTTGTGTATGTTCAGTTATGTTTTATTATTTATTCATGAGGGTATGTTTAGATGTTGTTTAATTTATTCATATATGTTACGGAATAAATAGTGTTGTACAAGTGGCAGTTTAATAACATTATATGAGGAACTCCAGTGCACGCTATTAAGATTAAAACATACTGTCTGTTTCTTACTCCTAGACGAGCACTGTTTGTATTGACCATGGTATGTATATGACAGCTATATGGCAGCAAACATAACCTCTGATTGTGTATATGTTCTGTACATCTACTTGATTTACAGACAATAAATAGGCATGGGTCATATGCAACAATCAGAAACTTGCAGTGCTCTGAGATTGAAACCAAGGGGCCGATTTATGAAAGTGCGAGCGGACATGATATGATGTAGCGTATCATGTCTGTCGCACATTGATAAATGCTGACAGCATATGCTGCCTGCATTTATCATTGCACCAGCAGTTCTTGTGAAATGCTTGTGCAATGTCGCCCCCTTGTGATTCGTGGCAAATCGGCCACTAGCAGGGGGTGTCAATCAGCCTGATCGTATAGGATCGGGCGGATTGATGTCCACAGCCTCAGAGCAGACAGACAAGTTATGGAGCAGCGGTCTTTAGACTGCTGCATCATAACTGCTGTTTCCGGAGAGCCTGAAGGTTCGCACAGAAACAGGGACATCAAGCTCCATTTAGAGCCCCAAATGTCTTCTACTGTGGCAACCAAAGAGTTAAAGATGGCTAAGTTGTTGAGACTGGTAAATTTGTTTTGTTAAAAATAACAAAGATTAGCTGAATTCATTTGCAAAAAAATTGTTCTACATTTATTCATGCAAACAGTCACCTAGATTACGAGTTATGCACGCTATAGGGAAATTAACAAATGCAACAAAAGTTGTGTTATTTAACCCTCTATAGTGCAGTCATTACAAGTTTTGAAACAGCTGGCTTGTGCGTGCAATATGTCTGCATTGAGCTCCATACTGCACACAATCCAAGCGCTGTTTTGACGTGCTCGTGCACGCTTCCCCCATAGACATTAACACCTGCGATCGCGGAAAGAAAAGCTCCGTAATGCAGCTCCATTGATGTCTATGGGGAAAAAAATAATAATGTTTAAACCTAACATAAACACCCCTAATCTGCTGCCCCCAACATCGCCCACACGTACAGTACATAATGTTATTAACCCCTAATCTGCCGCTCCTGATATTGCTGCCACCTAAATAAAGCTATTAACACCTAAACTTCCGCTCCCGATATCGCTGTCACTATACTAAAGTTCTTAACCCCTATTCCCCTGCACCCCAACATTGCCCACACTATAATAAATCTATTAACCCCTATTCTGCTGCTCCCTGACATCGCCGCCACTAAATAAAGTTATTAACCCCTAAACCTCTAGCCTCCAACATCACTACCACTAAATAAACCTATTAACCCCTAAACCGCCAGCCCTCCACAGTGCAACAACATAAATTAAACTATATTAACCCCTAAACCTAACCCTAACATCACCCTAACCCTAACACCCCCTAACTTTAATTTAGCTCTATTTTAATTATGTTAAAAAGTTACAATTATTAACTGAATAATACCTATTTAAAACTAAATACATACTTACCTGTGAAATAAAACCTAAGCTAGCTGCAATATAACTAATAGTTATATTGTAGTTAGCTTAGGTTTTACTTTTATTTCACACGTAAGTTTGTTTTTATTTTAACTAGGTAGACTAGTAGTTAAAAAGCCTAATCTATAATAATCTACCAAGAGCCCTTAAAAGGGCCTTTTGTAGGGCATTGCCCTAAAGTTAACAGATCTTTTGCTACAAAACAAAACCAGCACCCCCAACAGTATCAAAATAAAAATAAAGTAAAACCGAATCTACCCATTGCCCTGAAAAGGGCATTTGTATGGGCATTGCCCTTAAAAGGGCATTTAGCTATTTTTCCTGCCCTTAAAAGGGCGATCAGCTCTTTTATGAAATGCCCAACCCCTAATCTAAAAGTAAAAACCCACCCAAAACTAAATAAAACATTACATAAAATAAAAAACGAATTATCAAAAATAATAAAAATTATTCCTATTCTAATACCCATTTAAAAAAAAAAACACCCCAAAATAAAAAACCTAATCTAGAATAAACTACCAATAGCCCTTAAAAAGGCCTTTTGTAGGGCATTGCCCTAAGTTAAACAGCTTTTTTAGCTGTAAAAAAATACAAAGACCCCCTAACAGAAAAAACCCACCACCCAACCGACCCCCCAAAATAAAAAAAAAACTAACTCTAACAAAAACCTAAGCTACCCATTGCCCTGAAAATGGCATTTGTATGGGAATTTAGCTCTTTTGAGTTGCCCTTAAAAGGGCATTTAGCTTTTTTACGAAAAGCCCAAACCCTAAACTAAATGAAAACCACCCAAAAAAGTTTAAAAAATGATCCACTTACAGTTGCTGAAGTCCCGCTTGAAGGATCTTCATCCCGGCGGCATCTTCTATCTTCATCCCGGTGGCACGGAGCCGGTCCATCCTAAAGACATCCGGCGTGGAGCATCCTCTTCATACGGTCACCGCCGTATACTGAATCTTCAATGCAAGGGACGCAATTCAAAATGGCATCCCTTGCATTCCTATTGGCTGATTTGATTTTGCAAATTCAAATCAGCGAATAGGATGAGAGCTTCTGAAATTCCATTGGCAGTCCAAATCAGCCAATAGAATTTCAGTAGCTCTCATCCTATTGGCTGATTTGAATTTCCAAAATCAAATCAGCCAATAGGAATGCAAGGGATGCCATTTTGAATCACGTCCCTTGCATTGAAGATTCAGTATACGGCGGCGACCGTATGAAGAGGATGCTTTGCGCTTGATGTCTTCAGGATAGACTCGCTTCGCCCCGCCGGGAAGAAGATAGAAGATGCCGCTGGGATGAAGACAGAAGATGCCATCTGGATGAAGATGGAGCCGCCTGCTGCCTGGATGAAGATGGAGCCGCCGGGATGAAGATCCTTCAAGCGGGACTTCTTAAACTGTAAGTGGATCTTCGGGGGTAAGTGTTAGGATTTTTTAAACTTTTTTGGGTGTTTTTTTTAGGGTTTGGGCTTTTCGTAAAAGATCTAAATGCCCTTTTAAGGGCAATGCAAAAGAGCTAAATGCCCTTTTAAGGGAAATGCCCATACAAATGCCCTTTTCAGGGCAATGGGTAACTTAGGTTTTTGTTAGAGTTAGGTTTTTTATTTGGGGGTTGGTTGGGTGGTGGGTTTTACTGTTGGGGGGGTCTTTGTATTTTTTTTAAAGGTAAAAGAGATGTTTAACTTAGGGCAATGCCCTACAAAAGGCCCTTTTAAGGGCTATTGGTAGTTTATTGTAGGCTAGGGGTTTCATTTTTTTGGGGGGGGCTTTTTATTTTTATAGGGCTATTAGATTAGGTGTAATTCTTTTTTATTTTTGATAATTTCGTTGTTATTTTCTATAATTTAGTCTTTTTTATTTTTGTAATTAGATAGTTTGGTATTAGTGTTATGGTTTTTTTAATGTGTATTTTAGTTTTATTTAATTAGTAGTTAGTTTAATTTTAGTTTAATAGTTATATTAGTATAAGTGTTAGTTTAAACGTTGTTTTTTTAATTTGACAGATAAGTTTTAATTTAAGTTAGGGAAATTGTTATTTTAATCTAAAGTTAGGGGGGGGCGTCAGGTTTAGAGGTTACTAGTTTAAATTAGTTTATTGCGATGTGGGGGCTTTCGGTTTAGGGGTTAATAGGTTCATTATAGTGGCAGCGATCTAGGGCTTAATAACTTTAGTATAGTGGGGGCAATGTGGGCAGAGGGCAGATTAGGGGTTAATAATATTTAAATAGTGTTTGCGATGTCGGAGGGCGGCATTTTAGGGGTTAATAACTTTTGTATAGTAGTGACGATGTCAGGGTGCAGCAGAATAGGGGTTAATACATTTTATTAGTGGCGGCATTGTCGGGTGCAGCAGATTAGGGGTTAATAAATTCAATATAGTATTTGTGATGCGGGAGGGCCTCGGTTTAGGGGTTAATAGGAAGTTTATGTTAGTGTACTTTGTAATAGTTTAGTTATGAGTTTTATGTAACAGTTTTGTTGCGTAAAACTCATAACTACTGCTCTCAGATTGCGAAACGGATCTTGTGATTATAGGGTGTAACGCAAGCTTTTTAGCCTCACTGCAAAACTCGTAATGGCTGCGCTATGGAAGTCCCATGAAAAAACGTAATTTTTACATGTGCGGGACTAACGTTGCATTAAAACACGAACGCACAAATTGTAATCTAGGTGAGTGCTAGTGGAAGTGTTGGAATCAATTTTCAAAGCTTTTATTCAAATGGTTCATTTCATATATTTAGTAGATGTAATGTTATTTGGATGTTAGTATTCGATACTGTAATGTTAACATTCAATCAACAATGGCAAGGTGAACATTTTGTACTAAAATCCAAATATTAGAATTCCAATATGTTCCCATCCCTGCCAAGCATCTTTTTTATCAGTAACGCCTAGATTTAGAGTTCTGCGTTAGCCGTCAAAACCAGCGTTAGGGGCTCCTAACGCTGGTTTTGGCTGCCCGCTGGTATTTAGAGTCAGTCAGGAAAGGGTCTAATGCTCACTTTCCAGCCGCGACTTTTCCATACCGCAGATCCCCCTACGCCATTTGCGTATCCTATCTTTTCAATGGGATCTTTCTAACGCTGGTATTTAGAGTCTTGGCTGAAGTGAGCGTTAGAAATCTAACGACAAGACTCCAGCCGCAGAGAAAAGCCAGGAGTTAAGAGCTTTCTGGGCTAACGCCGGTTCATAAAGCTCTTAACTACTGTTCTCTAAAGTACACTAACACCCATAAACTACCTACGTACCCATAAACCGAGGCCCCCCCACATCGCCGCCACTCTAATAAATTTTTTAACCCCTAATCTGCCGACCGCACACCGCCGCAAACTACGTTATCCCTATGTACCCCTAATCTGCTGCCCCTAACACCGCCGACCCCTATATTATATTTATTAACCCCTAATCTGCCGCCCCCAACGTCGCTGCCACCTACCTACAATTATTAACCCCTAATCTGCTGACCAGACCTCACCGCTACTATAATAAAGTTATTAACCCCTAATCCGCCTCACTCCCGCCTCAATAACCCTATAATAAATAGTATTAACCCCTAATCTGCCCTCCCTAACATAACCGACACCTAACTTCAAGTATTAACCCCTAATCTGCCGACCGGACCTCACCGCTACTCTATTAAATGTATTAACCCCTAAAGCTAAGTCTAACCCTAACACTAACACCCCCCTAAATTAAATATAATTTTTATCTAACGAAATAAAATTTTTCTTATTAAATAAATTATTCCTATTTAAAACTAAATACTTACCTGTAAAATAAACCCTAATATAGCTACAATATAAATAATAATTATATTGTAGCTATTTTAGGATTTATATTTATTTTATAGGCAAATTTGTATTTATTTTAACCAGGTACAATAGCTATTAAATAGTTAATAACTATTTAATAGCTACCTAGTTAAAATAATTACAAAATTACCTGTAAAATAAATCCTAACCTAAGTTACAATTAAACCTAACACTACACTATCAATAAATTAATTAAATAAAATACCTACAATTATCTACAATTAAACCTAACACTACACTATCAATAAATTAATTACATAAAATACCTACAAATAAATACAATTAAATAAACTAACTAAAGTACAAAAAATAAAAAAAGAACTAAGTTACAAAAAATAAAAAAATAATTTACAAACATTAGAAAAATATTACAACAATTTTAAGCTAATTACACCTACTCTAAGCCTCCTAATAAAATAACAAAGTCCCCCAAAAAAGCTCTTTTACCTTACCAGCCCTTAAAAGGGCCTTTTGCGGGGCATGCCCCAAAGAATTCTGCTCTTTTGCCTGTAAAAAAAAACATACAATACCCCCCCCAACATTACAACCCACCACCCACATACCCCTAATCTAACCCAAACCCCCCTTAAATAAACCTAACACTAAGCTTAAAATTGTTGTTATTAACTATTTAATAGCTATTGTACCTGGTTAAAATAAATAAAAAGTTGCCTGTAAAATAAATATAAATCCTAAAATAGCTACAATATAATTATTACTTATATTGTAGCTATATTAGGGTTTATTTTACAGGTAAGAAAGAACAACACGGAAGGGGCGCCAATGGTGCAGATCAATGAGGGTTTCTGAAATGTACCAATGTACAGTGATAACAGGGTACTCACAATAGATGAGGGCATTCAATCATGCCAGTAGAGACGGGCTGGATTTTGGCAGCAATCCAGCTGGCTGAACAAGTAGGCAGCTCTCTATCAGTATCCAAACGGAGACAGGCTAAAGAAGTGAAACAAAGTACAGAGGCGCCAATGGTGCAGATCAATGGTGGTATAAGGCACAATCACACCCCAATATGCACAGGATACTCACATGTAGTGGAGGCAATCAATCTTGCCCATAGAGACAGGCTGGAATTCACAGCAGTCCAGCTAGCTGTTCCAAAGTGTGGTAGTAGGTGGGTGGGTTATAGAGTGTTGGTACTCTATAGTAGCATAGCAGCAAGAAGTGGTAGTTAAAACACTTAGAGTGGATATGGTAAAAAGTAAATTTATTTAAAAAATATAAAAAATATATATATATATAAAACAATACCACTCAGCTCAGTGTTAAAACATATATATCTTAAACATAATGATTACATGCGACGCGTTTCTCAGATATACTGTTTCCTCAGGCATGTTATTACACAATTCTTAACCTCCTTATATAGGGCTATGCTACTATGAATACACCCACATCCCACCCCCACCAATCATTCAAATTATAACCAATCAGGAGCCATCATTTCACAATGTCGCCGCCCTAATTACAATATACTGCATAAATTCTATATGTATATTCAAATAGTCTTTCAAACAAGTGAATAAGCTGGATGTTTCTAAATTTGTATTTTTATATACATTTGTATTGTCCAAATGCCTAACATTTTGTGATCGAAAATTTACAATCTATGCTATTCGTAATTTCTAAAATATCATAGGATGACTTGGTTGTCAATCACTCTATGGTCAGATGACTTACAAGATGGACCCGTTCATTTGTCTATATAGCTGTCACTCATATCGAAAATTTGCGCTTAGATTCCTATTTTTGTTCCTACCCATTTCCACACTGTCACTCTGGGTGCGCATGTCCAATCAGGGCACTGACTGGAGACGCGCCTCCACCACCAATGCGTGACGTAATGTACCGTGATTGGCGTGCACTGAAGTGTATCATGCCAATTCACGGGCGAAGGTAAAGAAAGTCTCCCATTGGTCTAACCTGCAATCACATGGTAGAGATATTCGTATCTTCACAAATAGTATTGCAGGCTGTCAATATGACTTAGGGAAGTGTAATGGTTGGCGGCGGCCAACCATAAAGGCAAAACTCCCATTGGTCCTGCCTGTGTTCTTATCGAATGGACTGTGACTATTGGTCCGTGGGGGGAAAGATAATCAAAACCAAGATATGTACTACAATTAGAGCCGATTGTTCTCTAGACTATTGTTCTACTATATTGCGTAATTCTGTTTATGAAACCAGCCACAAAGTGAGGCACCCACTTGAGGGGAGTACCAATTCCCATGCCAACAGATAGGTTATATTGACTTATTAACGTGTGTCAAATGTGCATGTCAGGAGTAATTCAGATATAACAAGTAATGTTTATATATATCTCCCTTTCTCTCATTGCCTATATGTGTTCTTAAGTCCCCGCAAAGACAAATGTATTAAATTCAAATACCATGCATAATAATATAAATGTGTCTATATAATGTTAAAGTGCAATTCTAAATAATTGGCTCAAATTATTACAAAAAGTGCTAGATGATAATTAGTATTCTCTAGTGACTGTAAGTTCAATCGTGTATATTATGTTCTCTCTATATAAAGTAATGTGCCTAAATTACCTAACAATGCTGTACAATAACTCCCTTGTGCAGAAAGTGAGATTATGTAAATAAATTATTGTAATGACCCCCTTATCGGGAGTGTCAGTGTAAATAATAACTAATTAGAAAGACATATAAATTACAAGTGATATGTATCTGGGTGTATAGTGTTATAATATTAACTTTATAGATTTACTCCCTATGAAGGGATGTGGACGTGAGCCTAGAAGAAAATTATAATTAAAATTTGACATATCAATATAATGACAGGATACCAATGATCCCTAGTCTAAGGTGTTGATGTGAATGATAACTAATAGTGATACCTAAAATAAGGGGTGTGAATACTAGTGGCAGGGTTAAATTTAAATATATTGGTGAGTATATTACATAGGAGGTGAGCTATGTTCATCTAGGGACAGTGGCATATGAAGTACAACCTAATATACAGATTCCATATACAGATATATAGTGACCAAATACTAAGATCCTTACTAATGAGAAGCAATGATCGATTGTGCAGAAATGCAACTAAGCAAATACTATGGAGTCAATGACTTCATTAAGCCCCGTGGGAAACAATGTTTGGAATTTAAATATCCAATATGTTTCCCTTTGTCTCAAACGGGTGAATCTATTATAGTGATGGCTGATTGGGATACTTTCTAGTGGCGTAATGCTGAATGAGCATCCACCTTGTATGGTTTTGGTGCACTTGTGCCTAGAGACACTATGTTTGATCGAATTTTTAATTATATTTCTTTTATGCTCTCCCCATCTCAGTCTCACCTTCCTAGAGGTACGTCCAATATACTGTACCCCACACGCACATGTAAGTGCATATACAACATAACTAAGATTGCATGTAAGGTGTTCAATAATTTGGTATTCTTCTCCTGTCGTGTGAGCTATTATTGATTTCTTTCCGTGTGTAATAAATTTACACATGTGGCATCTTCTATGTCCACATCTGTATGTCCCAATGTTGTTATCAGTCCTGCCCATCCTATACTCAGGGTTCCTAGACCCATTCTTGTTATATTTAGTATGTTTTTTAGTCATAACCACCTTACTTGGTGCCAACTTTTGTTTCAAAGTTGGTGCCCTCCTGTACACTATCTTGGGACGGGGGGCCAAAACCTTCTTTAAGATGGGATCCCTAAGCAAGATGGACCAGTGTTTTTTTATTATTCTATTCACTGCCCTAAAGTTGGAATTATATTGGGTGACAAATAGGGGTTGACTCTGGAGGACAGAGTTTTCTGTCTCTCTTATGGATTTTTCCCCACCAGATAACAAATGGTTTCTGTCTACTGATCTTGCTCGATTATAGCCATGTTCTATAATACTTATGGGGTAACCTTTTTCTCTAAACCTATCCTTTAATATGAGGGATTGTTCGTCATATTTGTTAATGGAACTACAGTTTCGCCTAATCCGGCAAAATTGGCTGTATGGGATATTGATTTTCCAGTTATTATAATGATTACTAGAGTAATCTAGAAAATTATTACAGTCTACTGACTTGAAATACATGGAGGTACAGATGTTTCCACTCTCCCCCCATGTCAACAATAAATCTAAAAATTCAATTGAGTGTGTCTGAATGTTAGATGTAAATTCTATACCCATATTGTTATTATTGAGGGAATCTACAAAGATCTGTGCCTCCTCACAGGATCCCTCAAACACAAATAGTAAATCATCTATATAACGGCCATAGAACACCAGATTGCCCCTCCACTTTGTGTTGTAGATATAAGTTTCTTCAAAGAACCCCATAAAGAGGTTAGCAAACCTGGGGGCAAATCTGGTGCCCATGGCCGTTCCTTTGATCTGTAGATAAAACTGATCTAAAAATTGGAAATAATTGTGTTTGAGGATAAATTCTATGAGAATGATCAAATATTCTTTTTGTTTTTCAGGCATATATATGTCCCTATCCAAAAAGATTGAAGTGGTTCTGAGTCCCCACTCGTGTGAGATGTTTGAGTATAATGCTCCCACATCACATGATAGCAATAAATAGTTGTTTTTATACTGTATCTGTGTTAGTTTTTTTAGCAGATCTGTGCTATCTTTAATATAAGAGGGAAGATGTTGTACGTATCTTTGTAAAAAGATGTCTACATATTCACTTAGTCTATCCGTTATACTGTTGATCCCTGCTATAATCGGACGCCCTGGTGGCTTGAGAGCATTTTTATGTAGTTTTGGAAGGTGGTAGTAATAGGGCACCCCAGGATGGTCAGGAAGCAAGTATCTCTTTTCTTTCTTGCTTAGGATACCTATATCACTACCATCCTCCAAAATTTTTACCAGTTTTTCAGAAAAAATTCGGGTGGGGTTATGATTTAATTTCCTATAATAATTTGTATCATGTATGATGCGTTCCGCTTCTTCAATATAATCGGAATAATTTTGAATGACTATCGCCCCACCTTTATCGGCCTGGCGGATGACGATGGTTTTGTCACCCGTCAGGCGTCTCTGAGCTCTCTCTTCGTTGGGCCACATTTTTTTATTGCCAACAATATGGTTGGGAATTTTCTCCCAATCCTCTAATACTAGCTGCTGGAAAAGGTCTATGTATGAGACATCCTCTTTAGGTGGGTGGAATGTCGATGCTGGTGTGAGTGAGGTATGAATGGTGGAGTCAAAAAGTTCCTCTACGAGCAACTCTGGTTCACAGTATACAATGGGAGATGTATTTCTATTGGGTAGACTGTCGAGGAGTATAGGTATACCCTCAATGTTATTTTTCTTCAATGACTTAAGAGCAAAATATCTCTGAAGTGATAATTTCCTAGTGTATTTGTTGAGGTCTACAAAAAGGTGAAACAAATTGTGTGTATTGGGGGGGCAGTAGGACAAGCCCCTACCAAGGATCCTTATCTCGTCATTGGTTAGAACGTGTGTGGACAAATTATAAATCCCTTTTTTAAATGTTTCTAATTTCTTTTTTTGTTTGGTTTTGCCTCTGCCTCTCCGTCCCCGTTTGGAAAAGGTCTTTTTTTCCCATTTTGGGGCTGTTGGGAGGGCGGCTGCTGGTTCCTCCTCCATAGTGGAGAAAGGTTGGGTGTCCCTAAAAAAACCTCATTAGAGGTGGTGGCCTGATTCTCAAAGTGTGGAATAGAATTATTATTATTAGCATATTGTCCCGTATTATTCTCAGAATTAAAGACTGAGAACCTATTATGTACAGGGATCATGTTGGGGTTATCATAATTATGATGTATATGAGGTTGTTGAGGAGAATTATAATTATCTTGGTGGTGCATTGTCATGTTGTTACCACGTTCAGATGGCTGTCTATTTTGATAACCCCTGGTCTGATAGTTCTCATTGCTTTGTCGTTTCTCAAACTGCATATTTGGATGATTCCTATTATGGCCGTAATTTTGGTGATTATTGGTATTGATATTATGGGAGCGATTGTTATTATAGGAGCGATTATTATTGCCCTGGTTCACAAACTGACTAGTGGATTTTTTATTATTATTGTTGTTCCTTCCATATGATACTGTGGTCCAATGATCATTTTTCTTATTACGAGTGTAATTGTGTACCTCTCCCTTATTGTAATCCTCCTCATCCCTCTTTAATTTTTTATTTTTATTAGCAATGATTTGTATTTGGTATTCATCCACTGCTTTTATGGTTTTGGTATTTAGCTTAGAATATTCAGAGTGCTCTTTCAAGGGCTCTAAATCCTTCTGTACAGTGTCTATCTGAAGAGATACCTCTGCTATTAATTTTTCCCTATGACTGATTAGGAGGTCAATAAGGTGGAAGGAACATTCATCCAGGGCCTCATACCAGTTAGCTAAGCTATATTAGGTTGTACTTCATATGCCACTGTCCCTAGATGAACATAGCTCACCTCCTATGTAATATACTCACCAATATATTTAAATTTAACCCTGCCACTAGTATTCACACCCCTTATTTTAGGTATCACTATTAGTTATCATTCACATCAACACCTTAGACTAGGGATCATTGGTATCCTGTCATTATATTGATATGTCAAATTTTAATTATAATTTTCTTCTAGGCTCACGTCCACATCCCTTCATAGGGAGTAAATCTATAAAGTTAATATTATAACACTATACACCCAGATACATATCACTTGTAATTTATATGTCTTTCTAATTAGTTATTATTTACACTGACACTCCCGATAAGGGGGTCATTACAATAATTTATTTACATAATCTCACTTTCTGCACAAGGGAGTTATTGTACAGCATTGTTAGGTAATTTAGGCACATTACTTTATATAGAGAGAACATAATATACACGATTGAACTTACAGTCACTAGAGAATACTAATTATCATCTAGCACTTTTTGTAATAATTTGAGCCAATTATTTAGAATTGCACTTTAACATTATATAGACACATTTATATTATTATGCATGGTATTTGAATTTAATACATTTGTCTTTGCGGGGACTTAAGAACACATATAGGCAATGAGAGAAAGGGAGATATATATAAACATTACTTGTTATATCTGAATTACTCCTGACATGCACATTTGACACACGTTAATAAGTCAATATAACCTATCTGTTGGCATGGGAATTGGTACTCCCCTCAAGTGGGTGCCTCACTTTGTGGCTGGTTTCATAAACAGAATTACGCAATATAGTAGAACAATAGTCTAGAGAACAATCGGCTCTAATTGTAGTACATATCTTGGTTTTGATTATCTTTCCCCCCACGGACCAATAGTCACAGTCCATTCGATAAGAACACAGGCAGGACCAATGGGAGTTTTGCCTTTATGGTTGGCCGCCGCCAACCATTACACTTCCCTAAGTCATATTGACAGCCTGCAATACTATTTGTGAAGATACGAATATCTCTACCATGTGATTGCAGGTTAGACCAATGGGAGACTTTGTTTACCTTCGCCCGTGAATTGGCATGATACACTTCAGTGCACGCCAATCACGGTACATTACGTCACGCATTGGTGGTGGAGGCGCGTCTCCAGTCAGTGCCCTGATTGGACATGCGCACCCAGAGTGACAGTGTGGAAATGGGTAGGAACAAAAATAGGAATCTAAGCGCAAATTTTCGATATGAGTGACAGCTATATAGACAAATGAACGGGTCCATCTTGTAAGTCATCTGACCATAGAGTGATTGACAACCAAGTCATCCTATGATATTTTAGAAATTACGAATAGCATAGATTGTAAATTTTCGATCACAAAATGTTAGGCATTTGGACAATACAAATGTATATAAAAATACAAATTTAGAAACATCCAGCTTATTCACTTGTTTGAAAGACTATTTGAATATACATATAGAATTTATGCAGTATATTGTAATTAGGGCGGCGACATTGTGAAATGATGGCTCCTGATTGGTTATAATTTGAATGATTGGTGGGGGTGGGATGTGGGTGTATTCATAGTAGCATAGCCCTATATAAGGAGGTTAAGAATTGTGTAATAACATGCCTGAGGAAACAGTATATCTGAGAAACGCGTCGCATGTAATCATTATGTTTAAGATATATATGTTTTAACACTGAGCTGAGTGGTATTGTTTTATATATATATATATTTTTTATATTTTTTAAATAAATTTACTTTTTACCATATCCACTCTAAGTGTTTTAACTACCACTTCTTGCTGCTATGCTACTATAGAGTACCAACACTCTATAACCCACCCACCTACTACCACACTTTGGAACAGCTAGCTGGACTGCTGTGAATTCCAGCCTGTCTCTATGGGCAAGATTGATTGCCTCCACTACATGTGAGTATCCTGTGCATATTGGGGTGTGATTGTGCCTTATACCACCATTGATCTGCACCATTGGCGCCTCTGTACTTTGTTTCACTTCTTTATTTTACAGGTAACTATTTAGTTTTAAATAGGAATAATTTATTTAATAAGAAAAAATTTATTTCGTTAGATAAAAATTATATTTAACTTAGGGGGGTGTTAGTGTTAGGGTTAGACTTAGCTTTAGGGGTTAATACATTTTAATAGAGTAGCGGTGAGGTCCGGTCGGCAGATTAGGGGTTAATACTTGAAGTTAGGTGTCGGTTATGTTAGGGAGGGCAGATTAGGGGTTAATACTATTTATTATAGGGTTATTGAGGCGGGAGTGAGGCGGATTAGGGGTTAATAACTTTATTATAGTAGCGGTGAGGTCTGGTCTGCAGATTAGGGGTTAATAATTGTAGGTAGGTGGCGGCGACGTTGGGGGCGGCAGATTAGGGGTTAATAAATATAATATAGGGGTCGGCAGTGTTAGGGGCAGCAGATTAGGGGTACATAGGGATAACGTAGGTTGCGTGGTGTGCGGTCGGCAGATTAGGGGTTAAAAAAATTATTAGAGTGGCGGCGATGTGGGGGGCCTCGGTTTAGGGGTACATAGGTAGTTTATGGATGTTAGTGTACTTTAGAGCACAGTAGTTAAGAGCTTTATGAACCGGCGTTAGCCGAGAAAGCTCTTAACTCCTGGCTTTTCTCTGCGGCTGGAGTCTTGTCGTTAGATTTCTAACGCTCACTTCAGCCAAGACTCTAAATACGGGCGTTAGAAAGATCCCATTGAAAAGATAGGATACGCAAATGGCGTAGGGGGATCTGCGGTATGGAAAAGTCGCGGCTGGAAAGTGAGCGTTAGACCCTTTCCTGACTGACTCTAAATACCAGCGGGCGGCCAAAACCAGCGTTAGGAGCCCCTAACGCTGGTTTTGACGGCTAATGTAGAACTCTAAATCTAGGCGATAGTTTTTTGTTTAATATTCTAAGATATATTACCATACAAGCATTGTAAAGTATTACAGGACATGTAATGTCATCTACAGTGTGAAGCTGATATGAAAAAAACGAAGTAACATCTATAATTAAAGATCGATTTTAATTTTCAGGTACTGAAGTCATTAAAGCACCACATTAGTAGATGTATACAAAATTTATAGTACTTTATGAAACAATAACAATTAAGGGCCATATTATGAAGGGAGCGCTAACAGTTATGTGCAAGCGAAAACAGGTTTACTGTGAGTATTTGTGTGCGTCAGATGTAGCAACTTGGGTATTCGGTTTTTGTCAGAAGGAACATACAACTTGAAACAACTTATGAATTTACTTATTTTATCTAATTTGCTTTGTATTATTAGTATCCTTTTTTGAAAAGCACACCTAGGTAGAATCAGGAGCTGGAAGCTAGCTGTTGATTGGTGGCTGAACGTATATGCCTCTTGTTGTAGGGTTTCCACCTTTAGTTCAGGCCAAACTCAAACACTCTTGTACCGTACATACTATGTATAATAGCACATTATTACAAACTCACACATAGATATTCACACACTCACACACATTCTCACATATGCTCACACTCATCACAGACTCACTCTCACACTCACATACTCATACTCATACTTTCTCACTTACACACACTCATACATACTATCTCTCCCACACTAACACACACACACACTTAAGGACACTAAAACTCTCTTACACACACACTCATACATACTTTCTCTCACATACTAACACACACACTCATACATACTATCTCTCCCACACTAACACACACACACTTAAGGACACTAAAACTCTCTTACACACACACTCATACATACTCTCTCTCACATACTAACACACACACTCATTCATACTATCTCTCCCACACTAACACACACACACTTAAGGACACTAAAACTCTCTTACACACACACTCATACATACTCTCTCTCACATACTAACACACACACTCATACATACTATCTCTCCCACACTAACACACACACACTTAAGGACACTAAAACTCTCTTACACACACACACTCATACATACTCTCTCTCACATACTAACACACACACTCATACATACTATCTCTCCCACACTAACACACACACACTTAAGGACACTAAAACTCTCTTACACACACACTCATACATACTCTCTCTCGCATACTAACACACACACTCATACATACTATCTCTCCCACACTAACACACACACACTTAAGGACACTAAAACTCTCTTACACACACACACTCATACATACTCTCTCTCACATACTAACACACACACTCATACATACTATCTCTCCCACACTAACACACACACACTTAAGGACACTAAAACTCTCTTACACACACACTCATACATACTCTCTCTCACATACTAACACACACACTCATACATACTATCTCTCCCACACTAACACACACACACACTTAAGGACACTAAAACTCTCTTACACACACACTGATACATACTCTCTCTCACATACTAACACACAGACACTAAAACTAACACACTCTTTCTCTCTTACACACACACTCATACATTCTCTCACAAACTAACACACACACACTTAAAGACACTAAAACTCACACTCTCTTTCTCTCAAACCCAAAAATACAATAACTTTTTACACACAGGGGCCTATCTATCAAGCTCCGTATGGAGCTTGAGGGCCCGTGTTTCTGGTAAGCCTGCAGGCTCGTCAGAAACACCAGTTATGAAGCAGTGGTCTAAAGACCGCTGCTCCATAACCCTGTCTGCCTGCTCTGATGAGGTGGACAGGAATCCCTGGAATTCAACCCGATCGAGTACGATCGGGTTGATTGACACCCCCTGCTGACGGCCAATTGGCCGTGAGTCTGCAGGGGGTGGCGTTGCACCAGCAGCTCACAAGAGCTGCTGGTGCAATGCTGAATACATAGATTGTATTGCTCTCCGCATTCAGCGATGTCTGTCGGACCTGATCCACACTGTCGGATCAGGTCCAACAGACATTTCCTAAATAGGCCTCATTGGCTCACACACACAGAAAGACGCTGACAAACACAAAAACACGCACTCTAACACACAAAGACACTGTTTGGGTCATTCCTGGAAAGGAGGCAACGCTACTCATGTGACTGGCTAAGCAATGTGTTCAGCAACATCCCAGGAGTGCATTGCTGCTTCTTTAAGAAAGGATACTAAGAAAATGAAGCAAAAGTGGTAATATAAGTAAGCTTAAAACTTGCTTACAAATGTATGTGCTCTATCTGAATCATGAATTTTGGGTTTCATGTTCCTTTAAATTTGTGTGTTAGGACTTAGTAATAACATTGTAAAGCTATATATAATAGGCTAATTTACAAGTGGAGAGCAATCAATAATTCAAGGTGCTTTATTTTGTACTCGGTCTCATGCCAGGAATAACACATCATCTAGTTCTATAAGTGGATAGTTACAAATTTTAACCAGATAATCATGATGAAGCCAACACTTTTTTTTGCTGCACTATACTTTAAATGGATTCCTCTGTAAAATGTAGAGTTTTTTTTGAGACCTAAAGTAAACAATTATTATTAATAGTGTCACACAGACTACATGAATAACTCCACTACCTGAGCACCATTTGCTTAGTGCACCCTTGTCTTAAGGCACCAACATCTTTGAGCTAGAGCAATGGTAACACAATAATAGTATTAATATAATGTGTACTGTCCAATTGTAATCTAGGTAAGTATATATTTACTTGCAACTTCCTTAAACTATACTCTCTCTCTCTCTCTCTCTCTCTCTCTCTCTCTCTTTCTTACTCTCTCTCTCTCTCTCTAACTTCTTTGAAATAAGTATATACTGTATGTGTCCTTGATATAATGAATCCGTGGCCGGACTTTTAGCCGACGGACACTTGGCCGACGGACACTTGGCCGACGGACATTTGGCCGACGGACATTTGGCCGAAACACAATTGGCTGTCAGATAACAGTCCGGCCACGAGATAGATAGATTTGATAGATATATAGATACATAGATTAGATAGATAGATCAATAGATGCAATAGATGCATTTGATAGATACGATAAATAGATAGATAGATAGATAGATAGATTTGATAGATAAATAGATAGATTTGATAGATAGATAATTTCCCAGACAGAAAATTACAAAACGTGCGGCCTGGGACCCATGGTAAGGTTCCCAGAGGCAGTTGCGGCGCCCGAGGCTCTGATTAGAACAGAGCACTCTGGAACGTATCTGCCCTCGGCCGAAATTGGAACATTCTTTAGCTTTCTGTCTGTCAGCCACATGTCCGTCAGCCAAATGTCCGTCTGCCAAATGTCCTTCTGCCAAATGTCCTTCTGCATTTTGTCAGAGCACCAATGAATCAGAACTGATCTCTCTCTCTCTCTCTCTCTCTCTCTCTCTCACCTCTTTGAAATAAGTATATAATTGTCCCTGATATAATGAATCAGAACTGATATAATTTTCCAGACAATTAATATCTAAAATCTTCTTTCGAAATGTCCAATTAAAATAATTATTGAATTTTGATTCATATGGCAGGAGCTAAACACTTGAAAATGGAGACTAATGAATTCCTTCTTCAGTTCATCTACAACACCACAGATACATATTCTGCTGAGGAGGATTGGTCCTATTTCAACAATGAACATTACAACCATCTTTATTTGTTGGAAAAAGTAATAACTATAATTTGCTACAGTATAACCTTCATCTTTGGAATTCTGGGAAATGGATTGGTAATTTGGATTGCTGGCTTCAAAATTAAAAAGAATGTAAATACAATATGGTTTCTCAATCTTGGTGTTGCAGACTTTGCATTCAATTTATGTCTCCCACTCCCAATAACAGAACTGGTTATGGACCATCATTGGCCATTTGGCCTCATTATGTGCAAGGCTGTGTTCACTGCCCTTTTGTTAAATATGTCAGTTAGTACTTCTTTTTTAATGATCATTAGTGTTGATCGTTGTACTTCTGTACTTTGCCCTGTATGGTCTAAAAATCATAGAACCTGCAGATTGGCTTATATTATTTCCGCAGTTATTTGGTTTTTGTGTCTGATTTTCAGCTCCCCATATAGTTTGTTTTATGATATTTATAAGGACTCTGATGATGATGATGATGATGATAACAAAACGTATTGCCACCTTGTATATGTATCATGGCACAACATAAGTGCATTTGATTATGACACATGGAGACTCAGGTACAATGCTTCGGTCATAACTAAGTTTGTTTTCATGTTTATAATTCCATTCTTGAGTATTCTGGTTTGTTATGGACTGATTATGTTAAAGGTGAGAAAAAGGAAGAGTCTTTCTGCTTCTGGTCGAACATTTAAGGTTATCATTGCCATCATACTTTCGTTTTTCATCTGTTGGTTCCCTTTCCAGCTTTGGCCTTTGTTGGAAACCATGGGCATTGAAATTGAATTTTATGTATATACAGTTGTTCTTCAATTGTTTAGCTGCCTGGCATTTTTTAACAGTTGTCTTAATCCAATGCTGTATGTATTTATTGGCCGTGACTTCAAGAGAAGTTTATTTAAGTCAATTCCATTCCTAATGGAAAGCACCTTTAAGGAGAAATATGACATTGATTCTGAAAGTCAGTGCAATCAGACCAGGGCTGAAACTGAATTAGAGATTATATATGCAAATAAAGGTGACTAACAGACATGTGCATTTGTTTAATTCATAATAATCGAATGACGAATATAGTCTGCACCAGCGGCATTTGGGTATTTTTGGAGCTTTATTTCCTCTTGTAAAAGTACAACACAAAAAGATATGTGCAAATCCAGATCTATCTGTGTTGCACTTTTCAAAAAGAGCTAATTGCTGCTGGGTGGCAGCCATATTCGACATCCATTTTAATATGAATAAAAAGAATGCTCATATTTAGTGACTAATGACACTTAAAGAGACACTGAACCCAATTTTTTTCTTTCATGATTCAGATAGAGCATGCAATTTTAAGCAATTTGTTAGTTTACTCCTATTATCAATTTTTCTTCGTTCTCTTGCTATCTTTATTTGAAAAAGAAGGCATCTAAACTTTTAGGTTCAGGACTCTGGACAGCACTTTTTTATTGGTGGATACATTTTTCCACCAATCAACAAGAACAACCCAGGTTGTTCACCAAAAATGGGCCGGCATCTAAACTTACATTCTTGCATTTCAAATAAAGATAGCAAGAGAATGAAGAACATTTGATAATAGGAGTAAATTAGAAATTTGCTTAAAATGTCATGCTCTATCTGAATCACGAAAGAAAAAATTTGGGTTCAGTGTCCCTTTAATCCATTTCAGAAGTGACATTGGTTGTATATAACCTTTTAATTGCTTTAAAATAAAGAAAAATAATATCTAAAAGACAAAGACAGCAGCTTCAGTTATGCATATTCTACATTTTATATTTTTTACATTTAAACAATTTGTATTTTGTAGGGGTGGCATTTTATTATTTGATAGTGACATAGAAAGCAGCTTCTGGAACGTCACACTGCCTTTATATGAGATGGGGGACTGTCTACATCCAAACCATATCCTAATACAACAGCAATTTGTGTAAAAAAAATAAATAGAGCTCTACAAGACTTTTAGGAAATGTAATTCATATTAAAAACTTATATGCCCATTTAAAGGTACAATGATATTAATTGTATATGCATATTATATATATAAAAAATTAAGTACCGCATTGTCTTTTTTTTTTTAAGGATTTAAAAAGTGTAATTTACCATGCTATATGTTCAGATTATTGTTTCAAAGCATATCATGGATATATCCATTAAATTATATGATTTTGTTTATCATTTCTTCTTTTCTGTGCTTATTAAAGGGACATAATACACTTGAAACTGATGCAGTATAACTGTAAAAAACTGACAGGAAAATATTACCTGAGCATCTCTATGTAAAAAAGGAAGATATTTTACCTCACAATTTCCTCAGCTCACCAGAGTAAGTGCTGTGTAAAAAGTTATACCCAGCTGCTCCCAGCTGCAGGCAAAAAAATAAAAATAAAATAATAATTAAGAAATGAACAGCAGCCAATCAGCATCAGCAGTGCTGAGGTCATGAACTCTTTTACTGTGATCTCATGAGATTTGATTTAACTCTCATGAGATTTCATTGTAAACTTCCTTTAAACTGAATAGGGAAATAACATGAGAGTGCACGAGGCTCAACCCCTTAGCTGTCTCGGCACAGACATACTGATTTGCTGCTTAGAAGTACAATGGGAGGTGGCTACTGAGGAACTTTTGAGGTAAAATATCTTTCTTATTTACATAGAGATGTTCAGGTGAAATTTTCTAGTCAGCTTTTTACAGCTATGCTGCATCACTTTCAAATGTTTCAACATTTGGGTATTATGGCCCTTTAACTGTGATGTGGCTACAGCACTGATCTGCATGATAACTGTGTATCATGTTACAGGGCCAGTTAAGCTGGAGCATACTTATTCAATACATTTTAAGCTTTATAAAAGATACAATAATCACCAAGATTACAAGTTGTGCGCTGAACCTGGTGCGTAAATAACGCTAAAGATTTAGCAGTATTGTACTTTCCATAGCGCTGCCATTACAAGTTACCTTCTTGTGTTGTGCAGTATGATGTGTTAAGCTCCATACTGCACAAAAGTCAAGGCCTGACTTGACGTGCTCGTGCACGTATTCCCCCATACACATCAATGGAGAGAAAGAGTTAGAAAAAAAACTAACACCTACGATTGAGGAATGGCGATCGCTATAACGCAATCCCCATTGATGTCAATGGGGAAAAGAAAGTTATGTAAAAACATAACACCCTAACATAAACCCCAAGTCTAAATATCCCTAATCCGCCTCCACACAACATTGCCAACACTAAATAAAGTGATTAACCCCTAAACTGCCGTCCCCACACCTCTAACACCTAAATAAACCTATTAACCCCTAAACCGCTGGCCCCCATCGCAACTACTATAATAAACTTATTGTGATGATAGTGTGAGGTGATGTCATAGGATGGGGCGTGGCTTATAGCCGTTATTGTCTATGTCGTAGGTACTAAGTTAGAGGTGTTGTACAAGCTATATACTTTTACCTTCTATGCTGTGTCCTGCATCTCATGACATGGTGTCAGAAGTACTTGCCTGCACTTCTGTTTCCTGAGTAATGACGATGTCGAAATTTACCCCACCTGAGCCTTTTGATATTTCTTAGCCTGCAGCTTGGCCCCCATGGCGTCAGCGGTTTTAACGCTTCAGGATTGCTTCCAAGCTGGACATGGAGAGTGGAAAAGTACAAGTTAATTCTCTTTTATACTCTATGAAGAAAGATGTGGAGCCAGTGTTCAATGCCTTTACTTTTCAAGAAGGGGAAGAATTTGACTTTGAAATAGAAATGAACAAACTCAGTGCTCACTTTGTGCCCAAGAGAAACGTGATTCATGATAGGGCTTGTTTTCACAAAAGTAATCAGCGTGTGGGAGAATCTGTGGAGTCTTTTATGCGTTGCCTGTATGAACTAGCTAAATTCTGCGAGCTTGGTGTTGCTAAAGATGAGCAAATCAGAGACAGAATAGTCAGAGGAATTGCAGATGCTGAGGTTTTACTGAAGCTACAGTTGGAGGCTGAATTAACATTAGATGGGGCTATTAGGATGGCCCACCAGAGTGACCTGGTGAAAAAGCAAAGTGATGATCTGAGGTCTCAGATTATTGTAGATGAAGTGCAGCAGTTCAGGAAAGGTGCAGATAAAAGGCACAGTGTGAGCAGTAGACCAAGGGCAACAGATAGGCCCAGAAGCGGATAGGGGCAGCAGGCTCGCTGCATGCGGTGTAACCGTACACATGATCAGTATGTCGTATGCCTTGCTAAAGATAAAAGATGTAGAAAGTGTAACCGAATGGGTCATTTTGAAGTGGCGTGTAAAACTGAATACATTAAGGAGATGCAGGTGGGTAGTGACCAGGAGGGTCAAGAAGTGTCCTTTTGTAGGGTCTGTTGTTGAACGGTCAGGTTCAGACAAAGATTGGCGGGTTACCCCTACTGTAATAGGAGCCAAGGTTGCCTTCAAGATTGACATGGGGCAGACATCACTGGAAGGTCCCTTGCAGCATTCATAAAACTGCCTTGGAAGCCTCAGCTGGTGAAAGTTACAACAAAAGTTCATAGTCCTGGTGGCCGCATCAATTGGGCGGAGAAATTTCTTACCAGCTGTGAGTACAAGCAGAGGAAATTCACCATGTGGGTACATGTAATTAGAGGTCAGTGTGTTAACAACCTATTGAGCAGGAAAGCAGCCTGTGGTTTGGGCCTTGTCGCCAGAGTGAATGAGATTTCGGAAGACATGTTCGGTGAATTGGGCCTACTGAATTGCAACCCAGTCCGTATATATCACTTAAAAGTGATGCAGTCCCATACAGCATTACCACTCCTTGTAGAATTCAGTTCCCGCTCATGCCTCAAGTGGAGAAGGAACTTTTATGGGAGTTATTGAAGAGGTTGTTAAAGCAACTGACTGGTGTGCCCCCATTGTGGCTATTGCGAAGAAAAACAGGAAGGTATTCATCTGCTTAGACTTGAAAAGGCTGAATGAGGCAGTAAAGAGAGAGAGATATGTGCTTGAAGAAGCTCCGAAACTGGCTGTGGCAAAGTTCTTTACACTGGATGCTTCCAGCGGCTTCTGGCAGATACATCTAGATCCACAGTGCCACAAACTGACTACCTTCATTACACCGGTAGGTTAGTTTTGCTTCTGCAGACTCCCCTTCGGAATATCCTCGGCAACTGAAATCTTTCAAAGAGAGATGAGTTCCCTCCTAAGGGTCCACGAGGGCATGGCAGTTGTCATGGACAACATTTTAGTTTATGGGTCTACATTAGAAGAACATGATCAGCGATTGAGCTGTGTGCTGCAGACCATTAGAGAGTCTGGGCAGAAATTAAATAAAGAGAAATGTAATTTTAGAAAATCTGAGTTATGTTACTTTGGGCATATCATCAATGCTGATGGCATCAAGCCAGACCCTGACAAAATCCTTGCTATTGAACAGATGAAAAGTCCTTTTAATGTACATGAGCTGAGACAAATATTGGGCCTTGTGAATTATGTGGGCAGGTTCCGTCCAGGTTTATCCACAGTACTACACCCTATCACAGAGTTGTTGAAAAAAGATGTTGCCTGGGTCTTGGGTCCATCACAGAAAGAAGCTTTTATACAGGTCAAGTCCTTGCTGGGGTCTGCCCCAGTGTTAGGGTTCTACGACACTTCTAAAAAGACTGTGGTTATTGCTGATGCAAGCAGTTATGGGCTACTGGCTGCCCTCCTTCCCGTACATTGACGGCTGCTGAGTAGAAATACGCCCAAATTGAAAAAGAGTGCCTGGCTGCAGTTTGGGCCTGTGAGCACTTCCAGTGTTACTTAGTGGGTTTAGAGAACTTTAGTCTGGAGACTGACCATAAACCGCTAGTCCCTCTAATCAACTCCTATGATATTGACAAAACACCCCTAAGATGCCAGAGACTTCTGATTAGACTGCTCAGGTTCAACGTTCAGGCAGTGCATGTGCCAGGGAAACAACTGGTAGTGGCAGATATACTTTCCAGGCTTCCACTAGCTGCTGCTGAAGGATCTTCAACAGAATCAGATGTGAAAGTATATGTGGATTCAATTCTGGCATCCAAATCTATTTTGTCAGGGAAGCTAGAGCAAATAATAAAGGAGACACGTTAAGATACAGACCTTCAAAAAGTAATTAAGTACATAAAAGAAGGTTGGCCTGAGAGCCGGGCAGCCTGGATATCTTTAAGTTCTTACCAGTCAGAGAGGTCGCAGCTCATGAAGCTGGATGGGTTGGTGCTGTTCCAGGACCGCATTGTTATTCCTGTTAGCATGTGGCAGGAGATGTTAAGCAGGATTAATGATGGCCACTTGGGCATTACAAAGTGCAGAGAAAGGCAGCTACGGCAGTATGGTGGCCTGGGATCAGTTCAAACATTGCAAGCCACGTGTCAAAATGTGCCTTTTGCCGGTAACGCCTGCCTACTCAGAGAAGGGAGCCCTTGATTTCTACTCCGCTGCCTGCAGGCCTATGGAAGAAAATAGCTGCTGATTTGTGCAAACTGCACAGGAAAAAGTACCTAGTCATGATTGACTACTATGATACAAAAAAATGAGGAGCGCTAAAAAAGCTAGGTAAATAAAAATAAATTACATTATAACAAGGAATACTTTAATATATAAAATTTAATTAAATATAAAAACATACGCTTCCTAAAAGAAGTAATTGATGTTTTGAATGTTAATATAGAATGTGCAAACTTAATATGTGCAGACAGTGAGTATATAAGATAGCCTGTACACAATACAAATGAGTGTAAAAATATAAATAAGTGCGAATAAAGATAGTTAGGTGTACAATGTGTTAATCAAAAAAGTGCATACTTAATAAGTGCAGATATTTAGTATATAAGATATTCTGTACACAATACATATAAATGCAAAAAAATGCAAAAAATGCAAAAAGGAGACAGGGCTGTATAAAATAGGCTGTGGCCACAATCTTAATAATTAAACCAATAGAGGTGAACGTATGAGATATAACAGTCAGTAGGTGACGTTCACTTTCATGTATGGCTTTCACTAACAAGCAGAGTTCACTGAAAGGAGATGGATTCTTTTTGTAAAATGTCTCAGAACGATAATAGTTTGTTTGTCCCCACTCTACCTCTTACCGGACTTCCGTATGAAGATCTATTTTGCTTGTGTGTTCTTACAGACTCGTTAGTCCCGGATTCTGATGGTTTCTCAGTTCAGGGCTCCAGCGTCTGCACGCACAGCTTACCGATCATGTGACTAATCCAAAATCTGTGATTGGTTGTCAATACGTGTAACCTCAAAGGGAGTTACGGGGGTTCTTACAGGGGGATCCTGTAGCAATGATGTTTAGTAGAAAGGTATAGTGCACTAATACCAATAGCATCCACAATTGTATGTCCTTAATTACGCGTTTCGGCGCTAGCTCATGCACCTCTATCAAAAAGATTCATGTTTGATTGACTACTATTCCAGGTATTTGGAGATTGCACCCTTGAATGAGATCACAAGTCAAGCCCTTGTCACTCGTCTCAAGAGCTTGTTCGCCCGGGGGGGCATACCAATAGAGTTAGTGAGTGATAACGGAATGCAGTTTGCTTCCATGGAGTTCAGTTCTTTCAGCAGTGAATATAGTTTTGTCCATTCTACGTTATGTCTACGTTACCCACAGCCAATGGATTGGCTGAAAGGGCAGTTCAAACAGCAAATTTTGAAGCAATCTGAGCCGTACCTAGCTCTCTTGGCCTATAGAGCGACTCCTATCCAAGCCACAGGTTTTAGTTCAGCACAGCTGACGCTAGGACATCAGATTTGCACCACTTTATGCTCTGTGGGTGTCTTGCAGCCAACCAGCTCTGTTCCTCTGGACAAGGTCCTTAGGAGGGATGAAGCAGCTAAAAGGGGTTATTGATTCTTCTACAACAGAACAATCTGTGAGGCCCTTGCAGGAGCTAAATGTGGGGCAAAGTGTCAAAGTTAAACTGGATGATGAGAAGAAATGAAGACGCCTGCTACGGTAATTGGATGCTTTCCAGAACCAAGATCTTATGTAGTCCTTACTGATGGAGGGACAGTCACGTCGAAATAGAAGACATCTTCAGCCAGTACCTGAGAGTTTGGGACTGGATGCCTCATAGCCATTGCCAGTGGGATCCCCTGTTTTAAGAGGGGTGCCTTCCCCTCAGCAAGATCACAGCAGGGATACTTCTTTGCTTTCAGCAGACTCTCAATCACCTTCTGTATTAGAGGACAGTTCATGTAAAATGACGTCAAGAGGAAGAGTGGTGAAATTTACAGCCCGATATCAGGATTAGCACTAGTTAGAGCAGTGACTGGAAGAATGGGCAGAATAATCCCAGGGTCACTGTGGACTAGGGTAGTCTACCCCAATGTTTAAGTCAGGATTGTATTTCTTGTTGTTCATATATATTCTTTTTAACTTGTTATTTGTTAAACACTAAACTATTTTTGTATGCTTCTTGTATACCTTGTTATTTGATGTACTCTAAAAAAAAAAGTATGCTTTGTCTTTTAAAAAAGTGGAAGATGTGATAAGAGTGGGAGGTAACGTCACCGGATGAGGGCGTGGCTTAAAACAGTTATTAAAATATAGAAAAAACAACACTAGCAAAAGTGTGTTTTAGGAAAAAAGGGGGGAGGTGCGCCTATTCAATGCTATTCCTAAGGTGAAAGTTATAATTATGATATTTTCTATTATTTTCTGTAAAGAATATATAATAAACAATAATACAACACTAAAATTATATATATATATATATATAAATGATCAACAAATGAAATATAATAAATACTTATTGGATTCCTCGGTATTGATATACAGAAAAAGAAAAGTCCATGTATATTCAGTGTACTGAAAAGTCCCACAATTCTTGAGAAATTAAATAGTGTAGATAGCCCCAGGAATCAGCAGCTCTCTCCAAAATATACGTTGAAATGAAGCTTGGTCCTGGGAATGACAAAAGAGGGAAGAGGCGCTCTGGTGCAGATAAACCCAATAATGAGTGAGATTTCCAATAAAAGAGAAATACTAATACTCACAAAGGTGATTGCACTTCCAGTGCAATAATCCACAAGCCGAAACTTCTGAGCCGTTCGGCTGACTCTTTCTCTCCCGGTATGCTCCCGGCAACAATCAGGCCCCGGTATGCTCCCGGCGACAATCTGGCCCCTAAGAGAAATGAAGCATAGAACACCTTTGGTGCAGATAACCCTGACCAATATGGAACTACTATCAGTGGGTAGATGTAAATACTCACAAACGTGTGTGCACAATCAGTGCAATATCGAGCGGACCGAAACTTTATAAAGCCGTTCGGCTGACTTCCGAAAGAAATGTGGCTATTACTCTCCCAAGTCCAGTGGAAAAGAACAGTTCAAAGCAAGGTAGAACAATATAAAAACTTTTATTAAAATACTTAAAACTTCGCTACGCGTTTCTCGGCTGCCGCCGTTTCATCAGGCTCATAAATTTAGTGAACTACCTTGCTGTCTTAAAAAGGCTGAGTTAACCAATGGGGATAGTTTGCGTATTACACACCCACCGTAACTCCCCCACCAATGGAGATGGTTTAAATGTTGCACACCCACCATAACATGTGTATTGATTGATTAGGTGCTACACCTCTTGCAAAAACTTTTTATAACTAACAAAGATATATCTCAGCTATCGATAACAAACTATTACAGATATCAATATATACATATTCGTGACAACATCGAACAACATATTGCGGGTAAACATAAAGACTCCACTTATATCTGATACACGACATATGCGCAATGATCTAAATTTTATACATGATATGTACAAATAAATGTCCTATAAATTCTAAATTTCAGGGGATTAACCCTGCCTTATATAAGTATATGATCTGTGTACATAATACCCTCGCTGTGTTATTGATATGATACTTACATACATGATGCCGTGCATCATGCATCATACATGTATAGTTACTGGTTGTTAACATAATACATAAATCTCAATGTGTTTCTAAGTATTTTGGATATTGTCCAATTTGGTTTAGGGGATAATATCATTCTATTATTTGAATCTAAACATTCTATATAATCCCAAATAACGGTTTCGTGCCCTTTGTGTTTTTAAATAAATTTATAATAGCATTAGTAACCTTGTAATAAAAATTAAAATTCTGTGATACTGTAGTTCCTATAATACCTATACCATATGTGTGTCCTCTACGTGATGATATATCGAGGAGGATATATCCTAGATGTAGTGCTAATGTGAATCTAGTTTATAGCGATATTAGTGTGTGTGCCCTTAATGTGGTGAATCTATAAGTAGCATTTATCTAAGGGGAATACTAATTAATTCTGAATATAAAGATGCTACTGGTGATAATTATAACTAAAAAAGGGTAGTGTTAAGAAACTGGAAATTGTAATGCAACAATTAATTAGTGTAGATGTGCTTGTAAATGTCTAAAGTTTTAGAGTGAAGGGTGAAATATCTATATGGTCTAATGTTGTGTTAAATAGAAAAAATTGGTAGAACACGGTTTGTATAAACACCTATTCTAAAATGTGAGAAAGTGTGTGTACGAAGATTGTGAAATCTAAAGTGGAATCTTGTATATACCTTTGGTTTATTACTGTTGTAGATAAATCCCATTATGATTGGGATAGTTCCTATTTCTATAACTTGAGTGTTGGAATTCAAATTACTTGGTCTTAACCCAAATCGTGTGTAGTGATGTTTTTATATCTATATTTATATTAACTCTTCTGAACCATATTGGCTTTGGAAAGGACTCCATATATTTGGTATATATATATGTTATTCTGAATATATATGTGTATTTGAGGATACCAGTTCCAAGCATTCTAAACAAACATCTGGGATAGAAGACAGAGTATAATATGATATATGATAATACTACCTGCAGGATAAGGCAGAGAGAGACACACTCCTTGGATTATAGATGAATGGATCTTAAAAAGCTGCTAGATCCACATTAAGATTGAGACCCAGAGGATGCATGGTCTTCAGTTTATGAATCCAGTATGTCTCTCTCTGCCTCAGCCTCAGGAATCTGCTGTATAAGTTGGAGGGTTCAATCTCCTCTATCGGCACTATCGTGTAACAGTTGGGGTTTCCTCCATGTTTTTTATGGCAGTGTTTAATAACACTATGGGATTTCTTATTTCTAATGATACTACAATAGTGTTCGGACCAACGATGACTTAGACGTCTGATTGTGCGACCAATATATTGAACCCCACATTCACAGGATATTAAATATATAACATAATTGGAAGCACAGGTCATCCTACTTTTAATTCTATAAGTTTTAGTATCTACATGAGAACGAAAATAGAGTGTGCCATGACCGATATGGTCACACATTTTACATCTAGGGATCCTACATTTGTAAGCACCCCTATTCATAATTGAACAACTATTGTTTTGGCTCTTGTTCCATTTGTGCGTGATTTTGCAAGCCTTATTGGTTTGATGTCTAACAACCTTACTAGGTGCTAAAATATTTTTCAGGGTAGGTGCCCTTTTATATACTATAGATGGACTATCTCCAATCAAATCATTAAGAACGGGGTCTCTCTTTAAGATTCTCCAGTGCTTCTGGAATATGTTTTTAATCTCCTTATGATTGCTATTAAATTGTGTAATGAATCTAATTTCCATTGGTTTGTCAGCTCCTAATTTTGTTTGTTTATTGTCTTTTACCTGGACAAAATAATTTTCCCTTCTTTCATTTCTTGCTCTTTGATAACTGGACTCAATAAGTTCCATCGGATAGTGTTTTTCCTTGAATCTCTCTTTAAGAATAAGGCTTTGTTTATCGTAATCTGTTAGTAAACTACAATTTCTCCTTATTCTTTTAAATTGCCCATATGGGACATTCCTTTTCCAAGGGTGGTAATGATTACTGGAATAATCTAAGTAACTGTTACTGTCCACAGTTTTGAAGTGGGTAGAACTATCGATTCCACCGTTACCATTAAAGCACAAACTCAAGTCCAAAAAGACTACACTCTCTGAATGAATGCAGCTTGTAAATCTAAGTCCCCTATCATTGTTATTTAGATGGTTAATAAATTCTACTGCTTTGTCTTTAGAGCCATTCCACAAAAATATAAGGTCGTCTATGAACCTACCATAGAACACCAGGTTCGCCCCGAATTCAGATTGATAAATAAATTGATTCTCGAAACTACCCATATACAAATTTGCAAAACTAGGGGCGAACCTGGTGCCCATGGCGGTTCCTTTAATCTGTAAAAAATATTTATCTTGGAACAGAAAATAATTGTGTTGTAAAACAAATAAAATTAATTGTAAAATAAATTGTTTTTGCAATGGTGGAATATATAGATCTTCTTCCAAATAGCTGGAGATTGCTATTACACCTTGATTATGAGGGATGTTAGAATAGAGCGCTTCTACATCACAGGTTATCCATAATAGATCATCTGTGATGGAAATATGTGTAAGTTTCTCCAGAAGGTCAGATGAATCTCTAATGTATGATTCGAGGTTAATGACATATTTCTGGAGGAAGAAGTCTATGTATGCTGAAACGTTTTCTGTGAGGCTGCCTATGCCCGCTATTATAGGTCTTCCCGGGGGGTTCGCCGTATCCTTATGGATTTTCGGCAAATGGTAATAGAATGCACAGGCAGGCTCCTTTGGGATCAAGAATTCCCTTTCTCTTTTGGATACAATACCCTCCTGATGGGCGAAATTAATTAGGCCCGTAAGGGTCTGTAAATACCTAGGTGTAGGGTCTTCTTTAAGGAGTGAATAGTAGGTCTTATCCTCCAAAATACGGTTGGCTTCTTTTATGTAATCACTACGATTCTGTAGGACTATACCGCCCCCTTTGTCGGCCTGGCGGATTATTAGTTCAGTATTATTTTTTAATGTGTCTAAGGCTTTTAATTCATTTGGAAATAAATTTCGATTAGAAATATTTTTGGGAAGCTGTTCTAACTCTTCTAGGACCAGTTCTTTAAAAATTTCAATATAAGAGTCGTTAGAAATCTGTGGATTAAAGTTTGACTTGTTTCTAAAACCTGTCTGTATAAAACCCTCATTTAGTTGTTCCAGAAGAGTGTCAGGTTCATAAGTTGGAAAACCAGAAGTAATTCTGGCTTCCATAGTATCTGTCAGGATAGGTAAAGCATTAGATTCTTTCAGACTCTTCTCAGCAAAAAACTTTTGCATTGTGAGTTTCTGTATGTATCTATTCAAGTCCACAAACAAATTAAAAGAGTTATGCAAGTTTGAAGGACTGTAAGATAATCCCTTTCCCAATACTCGTATCTCATCGTCAGTCAAGTTATGAGTTGATAAATTGTATATACCCTTACTTAATTTTTGTAGTCTTGTTTTTTTGTGGGTGGTCCCACGCCCTCTGCACCCCCGTCTGTGTAAGGTCGCTTTCCTTTTTGGAATTGAGTCTGTGTAGTAATTGGCTCTAAATAGCTTGCAATTTTTCTCTGGGACCAAGATTGTGGTCTCTGTCTTTGTTCTAAAAAAACAGTATTCTCTACTTCAGTTTGGTGGGTCCTCTCATTAAAAGTCTCATTATTCGCTGGTATAGTTTGTCTTCCCATATCAGCCCTTTAATAAAAGTTTTTATATTGTTCTACCTTGCTTTGAACTGTTCTTTTCCACTGGACTTGGGAGAGTAATAGCCACATTTCTTTCGGAAGTCAGCCGAACGGCTTTATAAAGTTTCGGTCCGCTCGATATTGCACTGATTGTGCACACACGTTTGTGAGTATTTACATCTACCCACTGATAGTAGTTCCATATTGGTCAGGGTTATCTGCACCAAAGGTGTTCTATGCTTCATTTCTCTTAGGGGCCAGATTGTCGCCGGGAGCATACCGGGGCCTGATTGTTGCCGGGAGCATACCGGGAGAGAAAGAGTCAGCCGAACGGCTCAGAAGTTTCGGCTTGTGGATTATTGCACTGGAAGTGCAATCACCTTTGTGAGTATTAGTATTTCTCTTTTATTGGAAATCTCACTCATTATTGGGTTTATCTGCACCAGAGCGCCTCTTCCCTCTTTTGTCATTCCCAGGACCAAGCTTCATTAAAACAGTTATTGTCTATCTTGCAGTTACTAAGTTAGAGGTGTTGTACAAGTTGTATACTTTTATGCTCTGCAATAAAATAGCATTGTACCTTATATGCTGTGTCCTGCATCTCAAGATACCTATTAACCCCTAAACCGCTACCCCCCATTGCAACTACTATAATAAAGCTATTAACCCCTAAATGCCGCCCCCCCACATCGCAACTACTATAATAAACCTATTAAACCCTAAACCGCCACCCCCCACATCGCAACTACAATAATAAAGCTATTAACCCCTAAGCCCCGGCCCCCCACATTGCAACTACTATAATAAAGCTATTAACCCGTAAGCTGCCACTGCCCCCACATCGCAACTACTAAGCTAAATCTATTAACCCCTAAACCCACCTGCACCCATATCGGACACATTAAATTAAATGATGAAGCGTAGGTACGCCTGCGCGAAACATGTCAGGTGTTTAATGTCTTCTATGGCTCTTTGATTGTGGATGAATAAACCAGACCTGAATAACAGCACTACTATTGTGAACTGCAGTGTTTTCTTTCTTCTCGCATTAAATTAAACTATTAACCCCTAAACCTAACATCCCCCTAACTTTAAATTTAAGTTACAATATAACTATCTTAAAATAAATAAAAACTTGCCTGTGAAATAAAAAAAAAACTAAGCTTAAACTATAAATAAACCTAACATAACTATTTAAAAAACAAAAAAATGAAAAATAAAAACCAAAATTACAAAATTAAAAAATCCTAACACTACAAAAATTTTTTAAAAAACTAACATTACAAAAAAAAAACAATAGAATTATGAAAAATAAAAAAATTGAAGATTACAAAAAATAATAAACAAAATAATAAAAATTAAACCTATTCTAATACCCCTATAAAACAAAAAAACACCCCAAAATAAAAACACCCTCTAATCTCACAATAAACTACCAATAGCCCTTAAAATGGCATTTTGTAGGGCATTGCCCTGAAGCAATCAGCTCTTTTACCTAAAAAAAAATTACAAAGTACCCCCCTAACAGTAAAATCCCCCACCCAACCAACCCCCGAAAATAAAAAATAAATAAAACTTTAATAAAACCTAAGCTACCCAAAGGGTAATCAGCTGATTTGCTGCTCATTAAAATAAAAAATCCCTAAACTAAAAAAAAATCCCACCCAAAAAAAAAACCTAAGTCTAACCCCAAAATAGGTACCCACAGTTCCTGAAGTCTGGTGTTGAAGGTCTTCTTACAGATGGCTCCTTCTTCATCCAACGCGGGACCATCTTCTATCTTCTTCCCGGAGGTGCAGAGTGGTCTTCCCCTATGCCCGGATCCGGAGCGCCGGTCATCAGCGATGGCGGTCCTAAGTGGTGTGGAGGCTCTTCTTTTAGCATTCTCCGCCACACACTGAAGAATGAATGCAAGGTACCCCTTTCATATTTAGTGTATCTTGCATTCCTATTGGCTGAAATTTTCAAATCAGCCAATAGGATTAGAGCTGCTTAAATCCTATTGGCTGATTTGAACAGCCAATATTATTTAAGCAACTCTCATCCTTTTGACTGAGTTGAATATTTCAGCCAATAGGAATGCAAGGTACACAAAACATAAAAGGGGTGCCTTGCATTCAATCTTCAGTGTGCGGCAGAGATCGCATGAAGAGAAGGCTCCATGCTGGATGTAGTCATCGCTGCCGGTTCTTCACAGCTCCACACCACCGGGATAAAGATATAGGATGCCCCCATGATGGATGACGATGTCACCGCCTCGATGAAGACTTGTCACTGCCTGGATGAAGATGGACGTCCGGACTTCAGGAACTGTGAGTACATTTTTTGGGGTTAGTGTTTTTTGGGGGGGGTTAGATTAGTTTTTTTTTTTTTTTTTTAATGGGCACTAAAGAGCTGATTGCCCTTTAAAGGATAATGGGTAATGAATAGCTTAGGTTTTTTTTTAAACTTAGGGTTTTTTGGGGAGGTTTTACTGTTAGGGGATATTTTATAATGTTTTAATGTAAAAGAGTTGTTTAACTTAGGGCAATGCCCTACAAAAAGCCCTTTTAGGGACTATTGTTAGTTTACTGTTCGATTAAGGGGTGTTTTTATTTTGGGGTGGCGTTTTTGTTTTTATAGGGGTATTAGATTAGGTTTATTTTTTATTATTTTGGATAACTTCGTTTATTTTTTTGTAATCTTAGAATTTTGTTATTTTTTGCAATTTTAGTGAGTTTTTTTGTAATGTCAGATTTTTTAATTTTTTTTATTAGTTAGGATTTTTTAATTTTGTAACTAAGGTTTTTTATTTTTCATTTATTTTAGTTTTTTAAAATAGTAATGTAAGGTTAATTAATAGTTTTAGTTTAGGCTGTTTTATTTCACAGGTAAGTTATTTTAAGCTAGTTAATATATTGTAACTAATTTAAAGTTAGGGGGTGTTAGGTTTAGGGGTTAATAGTTTAATTTAGTGTGTCGTCATGTGGGGGGCCGGTGGCTTTTGGGTTTAATAGGTTTATTATAGTAGTTGCGATGTGGGGGGCCGGCGGTTTAGGGGTTAATAGGTTTATTATAGTAGTTGCGATGTGGGGGGGGCGGCAGTTTAGGAGTTAATAGGTTTATAAAAGTAGTTGTGATGTGGGGCCAGCATTTAAGGGGTTAATAGGTTTATTATAGTAGTTGCGATGTGGGGGGCAGGCAGTTTAGGGGTTAATAGGTTTATTATAGTAGTTGTGATGTGGGGGGGCGGCGGTTTAGGGGTTAACAAGTTTATTTAGTGTTGGCAATATGGGGGGTGGGTGGTTTAGCGATTAATACATTTAATAATGTATTTGCAATGCGGGGGGTGGTTTAGGGGTTAATAATGTAGTTTATGGGTGTTAGTGTACTTTGTAACATTTTTGTTATAGCTGTGCCGCAAAACTTATAATTTGGCCCAATGTTAGTTAAGAATGTTTACATTTATTTATGATGTCATCCG
The DNA here is from genome assembly GCF_027579735.1 of Bombina bombina. Lineage (NCBI taxonomy): Eukaryota > Metazoa > Chordata > Amphibia > Anura > Bombinatoridae > Bombina > Bombina bombina. The sequence goes on from NC_069506.1 coordinate 239,603,596, forward strand.
TGGGCAGATCTTGGCAGCCATTTCAAAGTGACCAGAAACAATAGTCATTTTAAAATAACGTTTTTACTGTTTATGTTGCATGATATAGAAAGGGTGCAGGAGGATATTTGCAGCTTAATCTAAAGTAAGATTTGAAGATGAGCAAGGTGTAGACTGTCCCTTTAAACTCTGGAGTGTTAAGAATAATACATGCACACAACAGTGAAAAGGATGACTATGAGATGTCCTTCTGGGGGGCCTGCTTTTGAAGCAGATCTCTCTCCCCCTGCACCTCAAAGGGTATGAGTTGGCCAGTGTTAGGCATTGCAGGAGAAATCCAAGAACGTTGAATACATTACCATAATTCAGCATAGTGACATCACCCAGAAATCCATAATTACCAAGGCTGCTGCAAGAGATGAAGGGAGCCAGATATGGGTGCCTAAAAATAGACCTTCTATCTCAGCTCCCTTAAGTGATACAAATACCAAGACATACATTTTAAAAGGTAATTGTCTTCTCTTTTAAATGTGTGCACAAGGGGATTTAGAGTAAAGCTGACATTTTTAATAAATACAATAAAATGAACACATTTTTAAATAGGGTAGTCTCTAAGACCTTATAAAAGGTCATAGAATAGGCTTATTTTGACACACTTCAATCTTAGCCAATTATTGCTGCCTCGTAAATAACTCCACAGGAGTGAGCACAACATTATCTATATGACACACGTGAACTAGAAGTGTCTAACTGTCAAAAACTATCAAAATGCACTGAGATAAGAGGCAGTTCAATGGCTTAGGAATTAGCATATGAGCCTACCTACATTTAGCTTTGTGAGAACAAAACAGTAGAGAAGAACTCTAACTGAAAAGACTATATCCCTAGCACTCAAAGGGTTAATATGGAGTAGATCATCATGTGTGAAAGGCACTGTTAAATAAAGGCAACATAGGTAGCTGAATTAACTAAGTGAGCAGGATGACTCTACGTTAAAATATAACTTTTATTAGTTAAATAAACATTAAAATACTGGAAATTAGAAAGTTAAAAACGCACCCAGGAGCTGAAAAATGGTCAAATGACCTATTTCGAGTGGGCTAAATATGTGATTATATTAGTTACATACCATCAACTAATCGTATTCTCTTACTCAAGTGTATCACAGTGTTGAATGATATATATGGTTTATAACAGATTACACCTTACTGTAAAATGTAATATGTTGGTGAATAACAAAATAGATACAACTTGATGTGGAGCTTTATTTTACACAAATGTTCAATACAATTGAAACACAGTTTACTGTCAAAATGCTGCTGAATGGCAAAGCTATGAGAGTTAAATTCACAATATTAAGCACTTAGTCAGCTTTATTTGTCCACCATACTTTCATAAAAATAAGACATTATATACTGTCAATTGCTGTGTAAGTTTGGTTCACAGTATTGAATGAGTGATCAACTTTATTTATCACAGAACTTCTATGAAGGGAAAGCCATGTATACTATCAAGTGCTCCTGAGTTGCGGGGCTGAGTGAGTTAGTTAGACAACATTAGCAACTAATCGGCTTGTATGCAAATATGTATCTCATACCATTCGTCAGATACTTATTTAAAATTTTGGAACCAACAGAGACTACTAAATGTGCTGTCAAATATCATAAATAATATAAATAACTGTTATTGGAAACACGCTAGCTATGCTTATGAAATAATAAGTAACCCTCCGGTAAGGTCTATTGTAGTGTGCATATTACAGCTGGTAACAGATGGAGTTCATAATATGACCTGTACTGGTTGCGTGTATACTTTGTAACTCCCTGTGTAATCTTTACAACTGCAACAAAGTGATAAGCGTACTGAAAAGTATCTCCAGTGAATGACAGATAAAATTGAAATCCACAGATTAGATTGATACTATTGCCACAATGGACCTCAGCACACGCTATTACATAAAGGAGCTGCAGAAGCTGTGAGGATAAGATTCACATCATAGATCGTGAATTAGCTTGTATATATTGGCAACAATATATTGAGATGCATAAAAAAGCATTATAGCATGCCAATATATACTGAGGTTACTATGGTGTGTATGTCTATTACACAGGGCAGATATATTATTAAGCTATTGGTAGCGGTTTACTCGGCTCCAGTTATATGCATACAAATTCTAGAGGTTAATGGTATACGATATGTATATACCCAGTTAAGTTAAAGTTCTAAGGTTCAGACCTTCTATTGGTAGTTGCAAGCACAAGAACAGGGACGTAAGTAAGGTTCCCCACATTCAAGCTGTCCACTCGGTGTGAGTAACTAGCTTCACATTGCGAGTAATTTATATAAATATAAAATGAGATGGTATGTTATAAGATAAATTAGACCAAATTATAGACAAGAGCTCCCTGAGGCAATCTAAAAACACAGGAGCTCCAGGACTTCTCACCAATTCCCTAACGTCCTTAACATGTTTCGCCCTAACAGCTTTTTCAAAGGGTGAGCGCGCCGCTCACTTACTGGCTCTTAAAGGGAAATAGGTCACACCCTCCCGGTGTCATCATCAAGGACTCACCTATCACACTGCAGCAACTGGCTATAGAAATGGCTAATAGGTGATCTCGAGTGATCACAAATAACACACACCGTTCTATTTGTCTGACAGCCATAGGTTGCACAAAAATCTCTAAAATGGTTAGGAGTGACAAATATTATTCTGATAGTTATATCCTAAGGTGGAAGATAAATATCGCTAGTTCTGGTGTGCAATACAGGATAAATATCCGATTCCCCTACTGTACAAAACAGAATAGTTATCTGATTTACATTGAATAAAGTGATTATATTTTGAATAAAACAACTGATATTGTGTTTTCAAATTATATACTTGTGCTGTATTATTAAAACTAGTGTTGAACAAATATGTGTTGTACATTTTATCGTGAATGTACAGCTTTTATGCCCTTGGTGGATATTAGACAAAAGGTTGTTGCCTAGAATTATTATCCCTAGCATCCTGTGATTGAAAATATACGTTGAAGTTTTGTGCAATTTAAAGGTGAGAAAACATATAATTAATATCATGGTCATAATATAAATTGTAAATGACTTTGAAGTGAAAGTGTGAATATTTGCTTTAAGTGATAACTTACATCTAGTGACTATTGGAGTTTGATTTGAAACAAATATAAATCCTTATAAAAAAATGTAATATAGGGTAAAGGGTAAAGGTTGCGAGTGAAGGAGAATGAATCGTGTGAAATATATCAAATACTCTAATAACCAGAGATTAATATTGGGCTGCAAAGGATTACATATAAGATGTATGTATTAAACCTAAACCTACATTTAGCTTTCCCTAAAGAATGCCAAGAGAGCAAATCAAATTTGATGATAAAAGAACATTGGAAAGTTGTTTAAAATTGCATGCCCTATTGGAATCATAAAAGTTTAATTTAGACTAGACTGTCACTTTAAATACCCCCAATATTATTTTTTTCTAAGACCATAAACCCATCTTTAAAATAAGAAAACTTTTTAGGGTTTTTAGCCATGTAATCATTGCGGTAATAGAGATCACCTGGGCAAAATGAGTGTGCATTTATCTGTGAAGGGGACTAAGGAATATCTATAAAGAGAGCAAAATTAAATTCATACACCCCTCAAATAAGACCTTAAATGAAAAAAGATAAACCCTTATTTGAAATCTGGGTACCTTTGAGAGTACTATTGTTAGGTGATCTCTAAGCTAACAAATATAGGGCTAGACTACAAGTGGCATGCTAACGTTAGCACATGCACAATATTGAAATATCTTGTTCATGTTACAAGATTAAAGTAAATGCGACCACATGAGCGGAAACTAAATTTTCACTTGTTGAGCTAGCGTGACTTGAAGTATTCTCATAAAGGTTAATGGCTGAATAAAAATTTGCACCAAGCACAATATAAATAAAAGTACACACTATCTAATAAAATATTCTTCATAATAAATATTTTAAAAAAAGTTAGAGGGTTAAAAGGTATATTGTATATAGCAAATGACAAGGTATTTAAATATAAAGGGCTATAATGTATACATACATACAATGTGTATATACGTATGTATTTATGTGCCTACAGGTGTATTTATATGTGTATGAATTTATATACATAAATAAATACACATATAAACACATATATACAAATGTATAAACATATATACATATGTATACATACTTTGGAGCCCTTTCCACTCAAATACCTAAAAACATGAAAAATCATTTTTAATTTATTTTACTGTGAATGTACTGTAAATAGTTTACATTACATTGTTTTTCACATAGGGGAAAATGTTTTTATGTATTTTAAAATATATATTCTTATATATATATCTGTATATACCTATTAGGTACCTACATTTGGATCTTTCATGAGGATCCAAAAGGGGAAGTAGGCAGAGGCTCATGCCCTTCAGATATTTTCATAGCTAGATTGATTCTTGTAAAAGATCCCCACTCTAAAATCTGTGCAAATCCAGATTTTTTTGTGTGGGGATCTTTTAGAAGAATCAATCCAGCTACAAAGAGATCGGAAGGGCACGAGCCGCTGTTTACTTTCACATTTGGATCCTCACAAAAGATCCAAATGCACATCCCTAATACCTATATATATATATTCATATATTTATAGCTATAGATATATATATATATATATATATATATATATATATACGTATATATATATATATATATATATATAAACATCACATAGGTATAGAAATATCAAAATAAATTAAATGTTTTTTTTCTATGTGATGACCATTGGACTGTAAAATATTCATAACTATCTTCAGGTTAGCGCAGTTAGTCTAATACGTGTTGGGTTAGCGTGCGAACAAAGTATTAGTTTTATTTTCAGTTTGCTTGCTCCATTGAAGTCTATGGAGAGAAGAAATTAATGTTGTCCTGATATCTGAAGTCCTGAATTTAGCGCATGTCGACCTTCGACTTGTAACATGCGTTAACCCGTGTGCTTTAAAAGTTTACTTCTAGTGGTGTTTCCACATGAGTGAAAGCGCTTAATAACACACCACTTGTAGTCTGTGCCAAAGGAAGTTAAATTGGCAAGGTGTATAAATGTACAGGGGAGCTCCCTCCTGGCTGCAGGGAGCAGAATAAATGTTTATTAACTATTTTAAACCTTCTCATTTTATACATAAAACGTATGCGGTGAGCTGGTTTTATGTGCTTGTGCACGATTTCCCCATAGACATCAATGGGGAGAGCCAGCTTAAAAAAAGTCTAACACCTGCAATAAAAGAGCGTAAAGCTCTGTAATGGAGCCCCATTGATTCCTATGGGGAAAGAAAAAGTTATGTTTACACCTAACACCCTAACATAAACCCTGAGTCTAAACATCCCTAATCTGCTGCCCCAGACACCGCCGACACCTACATACTTATTAACCCCTAAGCTGCTGCCCCAACACCGCCGCCACCTACCTACACTTATTAACCCCTAATCTGCTGTCCCCAATGTCGTTGCTACCTACCTTACACTTATTAACCTTTAATCTGCCGCCCCCGACATCGCCGCCACCTACATTACACTTTTTAACCCCTAATCTTCCGCCCACAACGTCGCCGCCAATATACTAAAGTTATTAACCCCTAACCCTAAGTCTAACCCTAACCCTAACACCCCCTAACTTTAATGTAATTAAACAAAATCTAAATAAAACCTACTATTAATAACTAAATAATTCCTATTTAAAACTAAATACTTACCTATAAAATAAACCCTAAGCTAGCTACAATATAACTAATAGTTACATTGTAGCTAGCTTAGGTTTTATTTTTATTTCACAGGCAAGTTTGTATTTATTTTAACTAGGTAGACTAGTTAGTAAATAGTTATTAGCTATTTACTAGCTACCTAGCTAAAATAAATACAAATTTACCTGTAAAATAAAACCTAACCTGTCTCACACTAACACCTAACCTTACACTACAATTAAATAAATTACATTAATTAAATAAAATTAACTAAATTGCAAAAAAAATTACACAAAATAAAAAAAAAAATTATCACATATTTAAACTAATTACACCTAATCTAATAGCCCTATCAAAATAAAAAGCCTCCCCCCCCCCCCCCAAATAAAAAAAAACCCTGATTGGAACAGCAAATAGAATGCAAGCTCAATCCTATTGGCTGATTGCATCAGCCAATAGGATTTTTTCACCTTTAATTCTGATTGGCTGATTTCTATCAGCCAATCGGAATTCAAGGGACGCCATCTTGGATGATGTCACTTAAAGAAACCTTCATTCGAGAAGAGCCGTCAGAAGAAGAGGATTGTAAGGTATTAATATACCTGTCTCAATAAATGAGTGTTTGTAGCTGAGATATTAATATCCAAGAAGTATGAGGTACAGCTTGGTTCAGAATTAGTCAGCAGGTTATTTGAATAACAAGATTTCAGCAATTCATATGTATTGCTGAAGACTGCAAGCTTAATCTTACACTGGTATTTGTCATGTAACTTTATAGAGTGACAATATTATATCGTAAATAGCAGCTTTAGTTTGTTTGTGCAGCAAGATATCCTTGTCTTATATTAACACAGCGCAACAGTTGTATCTATTTGGTTCAATTGAGAGTTCATAAGTATGATACATAGTTAAAGATAATACCCATACAAGTGAGAAGAAATAGATACACTTGAGAGATAACAATTAAGTTACAACACAACTTTTCTTGTAACTTTACTTGCGGTTTAGCGTGCTTTTACTTGAAGCAAGATTCGGAGTAAACAGACCGGCGTCTGTAGTGACTGATCACTGAGCTAGTAACAGCTGTGAGAGATCGGATGTCTGCTGGCGGAGCTGCAGGAGAATCCAGGGCGTTGCGTGATAGTTGATGCGCTGGTTTGTAACGTTCAGAACAGAATCTGAGGTTGATGGGTTGATGGAAGTAGGATTACTGCAGTTGCAGAATGGCCCAGCAGGAAAAGCAAACGAGTTCAGAGTGAAAACAGCCTTTATAGCTTGTGAAGTTCCACGTACAGAGAGAGGTATAACCCAACTGACTAGGAACAGAATAATCAAGCAATGCTGTACAGAGGAAGTGATGTTATATACGGTAAAACAAGGAGAGGCAGAGATTAACTTAAAGGGACCTTACAACGATGCACCACGCCGGATGTCTTGAAGATGAAGCCGCTCCGAGCCGGATAGATGAAGAAAGAAGATGCTGTCTGGATGAAGACTTCTGCCCGGTTGGATGAAGACTTTGGCCCGCTTGGATGAAGACCTCTGCAGGCTTCGCTTAGGACTTCTGCCGCTTCGTTGAGGATGAATGTCGGGTCTTCAAAAACTGTAAGTGGATCTTAGGGGATTAGTGTTAGATTTTTTTAAGAGTTTATTGGGTGGGTTTTATTTTTAGCTCAGGGTTTGGGCTGATAAACAGCTAAATGCCCTTTTAAGGGCAATGCCCATCCAAATGCCCTTTTCAGGGCAATGGGGAGCTTAGGTTTTTTAGATAGGTTTTTATTTGGGGGGTTGGTTGTGTGGGTGGTGGGTTTTACTGTTGGGGGGTTGTTTGTATTATTTTTTACGGGTAAAAGAGCTGATTTATTTGGGGCAATGCCCCGCAAAAGGCCCTTTTTTAGGGCTATTGGCAGTTTAGTTTAGGCTAGGGTTTTTTATTTTGGGGGGGCTTTTTTATTTTGATATGGCTATTAGATTAGGTGTAATTAGTTTAAATATTTGATCATTTCTTTTTTATTTTGTGTAATTTAGTGTTGTTTTTTGTAATTTAGTTAATTGTATTTAATTGATGTAATTTATTTAATTGTAGTGTAAGGTTAGGTGTTAGTGTAAGACAGGTTAGGTTTTATTTTACAGGTAAATTTGTATTTATTTTAGCTAGGTAGCTAGTAAATAGCTAATAACTATTTACTAACTAGTCTACCTAGTTAAAATAAATTCAAACTTGCCTGTGAAATAAAAATAAAACCTAAGATAGATACAATGTAACTATTAGTTATATTGTAGCTAGCTTAAGGTTTATTTTATAGGTAAGTTTTTAGTTTTAAATAGGAATTATTTAGTTAATGATAGTAATTTTTATTTAGATTGATTTTAATTATATTAAAGTTAGGGGTGTTAGGGTTAGACTTAAGGTTAGGGGTTAATAACTTTAGTATAGTGGCAGTGATGCTAGGGATAGCAGATTAGGGGTTAATAATATTTAACTAGTGTTTACAATGAGGGAGTGTGGCGGGTTAGGGGTTAATATGTTTATTCTAGTGGCAGCGATGTCCGGAGCAGCAGATTAGGGTTAATCATTTTATTTTAGTGTTTGCGATGCTGGAGGGCCTCGGTTTAGGGGTTAATAGGTAGTTTATGGGTGTTAGTGTACTTTTTAACACTTTAGTTATGAGTTTTATGTTACGGCATTGTAACATAAAACCCATAACTACTGACTATGGATCTTGATGGTATAGGCTGTACCGCTCACTTTTTGGCCTCTGCTATGGAAGTCCCATTGAAATAGGACTTTTTGAAAGCTGCGGTAGTTACGTTGCGTTACGACCAAAAAAGTGTGCGGTAAAGAAATACTTGCAAGACTCGTAATACCAGCGGTAGTGAAAAAGAGCCATAACGCTGCTTTTTCACTCATACCGCAAAACTCGTAATCTAGCCGTTAGTTTCTTATTAAACCTTACTTTCTGATGGGAGGATGGTCCCAGCCATCCAGCCAGTGAGTCTCTCTCTCTCTCTCTCTGACCTTTAGAACTCTCAGTGCCTTTGGCCAACGGTTCCCTCAGTATATAATGCCAAGAAAGGTTGTTCTCTCCACATTCTACTTTCTCCACTCCGGGATTGTTACCTCCCCAAACAGTCTTTCTTTTTTTCTTTGTTTGTTTGTTTGTTTCTTTCTTTCTTTCTTTTTTCTTTATTTCTTTCTTTCTCTCTTTCGCTCTTACTTTCTCTCTTTCTTTCTTCTGCTCAATTGTGTAGCTCTGCTCACACTGATTCTACAGTATACTTTTGACTCCTCTATGTACCATTGCTTCCTTTCAATCAATTAAGTCACCTAAGTACACTTTACACAGCCCAGTCACAGACAAAGCTTTTCATTAAGTAACCCTATAACTGACAAACAGCTGAAATTATTCATCTCATTTTGCATTTTTATACTTTTCAGTGGTGATATTCTCTAACTGAACCTGTATCATTCCTGTACTTTCTAATAAACCTCATATCACACTCAAATTACCATGCAAGTTTCCCAGCCCTATAGCCACAAAAAGCATGATATCCCCTTGCCCTGGAGCCTCTCTGAGAGTCATATCTCCACATAAAGACCCCCTGTCCCTATGGCCTCACTCACATCTAGTGCTCCTGACCGTGTATTTCCTGTTAGTCATATTCATACAAGAGACCTCAAAACAGACCCTCTGTCACATACCTACATTATGCATCAGATCAGATACCCTGGCCCTGGCTCACATTCGCATTGCTGTTAACTTGTAATACCAGCCCACATTAGCGTGCCCTGGTATTAATAATAATTTCATGAAAGAGATATTTAGCGCTCTACTTGTAATCTGGCCCTTTGTTTCTTTCAAGATTTAGATAAAGTATACCATTTTAAGCAACTTTACAATTAATTATTTAACCAAATTTGCTTCATTTTCTTAGTATTGTTTGTTGAAGGAACAGCAAGTTTAACTGAGCACATATGGTTTGACAATGGCAAGAATCATGTATGTGCATCCACCAATCAATAGCTAGCTTTCAGCAGTGCATATCTTCTTCTGAATCTACTGTTTCTTGGTATGATTTTCAGCAAAGGATATCAAGACAACAAAGCAAATTATATAATACATAGTAGTAAGTCGGAAACTGTTTCAAATAACATGCTATGTCAGAATCATGAAAGTTTAATTTTGACTTTACTGTCCCTTTAATCCTGCACATTTAAAGTTAGGATTATGAAATTTTGAGGTTAAAGAGGAAGATAAATATTTTGTGTTACTTTCAGAAAGTAAAGATTTTGGTCTTCATAGATAGAAATGTCTGGCAAAACACATGGACAATAACATCTAAAGAAATTGTTATCTGCCAAAAACAAGAACAAGCTTGTGATCAACTCACTTATATGAAAAGTAGTTTTTAGTGCTGTCTTTTTTCCCTGAAAAATGTAAGCTCATCTACCCACATGTTGGCAAAATATATAGGTAAGTCTTGTGCTAATAAATTTAAATGTAAGTTCCACACATTACCCAAATAACTTTAGGGACTTCTTGGCAATACCCAACAGAAGGATGAAGTCAAATCTCACTCCATTATAATTTTTTCTACACTTAATACTTACTTAGGGAAAAATCAAAGAAGAAACAAAGAAATATAGAATTTAATGATGTATAAGAACAATAGACCCAACAAGTCTTTCCAAAATGTCAACATATGCCTTATGTTTATCCCAGGAATTCTTAAAGTCCCCCACAATGTCTATCCTTACCACCACTAATGGAAGCTTATTCCATGAATTAACCATTCTTTCTGTGAAGTTCCTCCACAAAAATTACGCCTGATCCTACTACCCTTCAGCTTTAGATCATGACCCCTTGTTCTAGAATTGATCTTTTTTTTTTACTAAACCTCTTAATATACTTGAAAGTTTCTATCATATCACCTTTTCCCCTTCTAAGCTATATACATATCTGGTGACTGTGGAGGCCTTTGGAGTACAGTGGACTCACTGTCATGTTCAAGAAACCAGCTTAAGATGATTCTAGCTTTGTGACATGGTGTATTATCCTGATGAAAGTATCCATCAGAAGATGGGTACACTGTAGTCATAAAGGCATAGACATGGTCAGCAACAATACTCAGGTAGGTTGTGGCATTTAAATGAAGCTTAATTGGTACTAAGATGCCCAACGTATGTCAAGAAAATATCCCCCACACCATTACACCACCACCAGCAGCCTGAACCGTTGATACAAAGCAGGATGGATCCATGCTTTCATGTTGTTTATGCCAAATTCTGACCCTTAAAGTGCCTAAAAACAGAAGATTCCCCTTATAACTATGTTGATTTATATATATATATATATATATATATATATATATATATATATATGTCTAAAACAGAAGAGGGAAGGGCGCACAGCAAAAAAAGACCTCCTGGTGTAGTATGTCAAGATATTTCTTATATATAATGTGATGCAGTGACAAATGAACACTCACATGTTATAACCTCAACTCCATGAGGTATAGATAAGACACAAATCAATTATCATTTGTCACTGCATCAAATTATATATAAGAAATATCTTGGACATACTACACCAGGAGTTCTTTTTTTGCTGTGCGTCCTTCCCTCTTCTGTTTTAGATTTGCTCCAAGAAGTTCTCCTGTTCACAGGGGGATTTCGTTTTTTTCTGGGAGTTGGCTGCAGGTAGAAGATAAGAACCCTCTCTTCCCTCCAGATATCAAAGATTTGGTGTCATTGGAATATCACAGGGAAACCTATAAATATAGGACAGTACTGGTACTTTTCTTTTCTTTTCTTGATTGGGGACTATCTACATTTATAGCGCTGTATTCATCTGTTTTTATATATATATATATATATATATATATATATATATATATATATATATATATTTATATACTGGCAACAAAAATATGTGCCAGCAAAACGTATAAATTTTAAGTTTTTATAATTATGTAAAAATAAATATTTCCCAGTAATATTTCAAATAAACTTTAAATTATTGTAGAGCTACTCCACTCTGGCTGAATGATAAGCAAGTCAGTCAGGATGGGTGGTAGAAGGGTAAAGCAAACTCTCATCAACAAGGCATTGTCGTCCACACAACTGCTACTCAATGAATAATTTCTCTTTTTTGGACCATTCTCTGTAAACCCTAGCGATGGTTGTGAAAATCCTAGTAGATCAACAGTTTTTGAAATACTCAGACCAGCCCGTCTGGCACCAATAACCATGCCACGTTCAAAGTCACTTAAATCCCCTTTCTTCTCCATTCTTATGCTCGGTTTGAACTTTAGCTAGTCATCTTCACCACGTCTAGATGCCTAAATGCATTGAGTTGCTGCCATTTGTGTTACCAAATTGAACAAGAGTTCAATTTGAACAGGACTACCTAATAAAGTAGCCGGTGAGTGTATATATTGAGGTCATTGAGCCTTTTCTGGTAAATTTTTAAAGTAGAAGGTGTAGCTGCAGTGAGAATTGAACCTTTAATGCTTTTGCTTTGTACTTACCAAGTGAGCATCCCAATCATTACACAGAAGGGTTCACCATGTACCAGTTTAAAGTTTAGATCCCAGTAATTTATCCGACATGTTTTTTTATATCACTTTTCATGGAACATCAACTCTCTTACAATTTTTTCTGTAGCCCTTTGCGGATATTGCTGATAAATATGTTCAACAAAATAGGCCTCAAAACTGACCCTAAAAGAGATTAATATTAATATATATATATATATATACACACACACACATGTACATACAGGGGCAGAACTATGGCGGTGACTCTGGGGACCCCAGCACCCCGCATTGTCCTCTGCCCTGACTATGGAGTTTTTTTGTTTTGTTTTTTAAAAAAAAAACATATTCTTCCTTGGGACAGCGGCAGAGGGAACAGGAAAACTAGCAGGGTCAGACTAATCCACATTGGTGTGGAGCGCTGTCGTACCTGCTCAAATCAGAGTGTGAGGGAGAAGCTCCCGCCCAAGGCTACAAACTGGAAGTGCGTGAAGAAGGAAGGAGGCTCCCGGAGCAGCACTGCCCACATTTTTGGATATTGCCCCCCACCTGAGGTAGGTCCCTGCAGGTAGGGAGGCCCGGGGGAGCTGGGTACCGTGTTGTGTGACAGACAGGGTTAGGGCAGCTCTATTAGGGGCTTAGTGTATGTGATAGATGATGCATAAGTGGGTGTGCACTGTGCACCACATTACATGAATCTGTTTGATGGTGAAATTCAATGTGCAACGATAAGAGAAAGTATTTCTAAGTGTTTCAGTTAACCATGTGTCTGCATCTGTTATGCAAAGTCTAGACTGTGATCTTATGGCTACCTTACAACAAGATATAGCCTAGAAATAAAAGGATGTATCTAATTAACACTGGTAAAATGTGTTTAGTAGAAAGCAAGAGACTATCTTTAACTTGCATTTTAATAAACTTGTTTGTAGAACTAAAATTCCAAAATTATACTGAGATGTTTGAAACCCCAAAGCACTTTTTACTATAACTAGATTATCTATAAAACGTATGATAATTCCAAGAGTGGGTCTCATAGAGCACATAGAAGTTGTAGCTGGGGCAGAGGCTGTCCGTGAGACTGGTAGGAATTATAGAGAATGATGAGGGAAATTGGCTCCAGGGGTATGAGGGAGAGAGAGGGAAACGTACCTCTGGATATCTGGAGTGCAGATAAAGGACGCCAGAGTCCCAATGAGGTGCGCTCGTGTATACAGATAGTAGATAGAGACTGGAATGGCCGCACTTTTATAGAGACAGATCCAACGGTGATGACCTAAAAGAGAAAAAAGGAAAAGAGGCGCCGCATGGTGTAGTACAAACAAAAGTATTCCCACACTCAGAGTCGCCCGTATGACTCACAGCTGCTACTTGGAGTCTGTCTGGCGTCAGCTGTTGGACAGTCTGAGCTCCTGGATTGGATACCGCTGGTCAACTGACCCAACGTTGTATGTTCCAGTTGCAGCTGTGAGTCATACGGACAACTCTGAGTGTCCCGTGCTGTTTTGCTTGGCACTCCGGTTGTGCCGCTCCTTCTGTGAGTCTCCATTGCCAAGGGTTCAGGGTTTCGCCTGTGGGAATACTTTTGTTTGTACTACACCATGTGGCGCCTCTTTTCCTTTTTTCTCTGGGTATCTGGGATCTCCTTTCAGTGTTGTCTCTCTCTCTCCCCCCTCCTTCCAGTGGTGCCTATCGCCTCCATTTCAGTGGTGTTTCTCCCATTCTTTCAGTGTTTTCTCCCCCTTTTAGTGCCCCTCTGTCTCTATCTGTCCTCCCGCCTCTGTCTCTCTCTGTTCCCCCCTCTGTCTCGCTCTGCCCCCCCTACTCGCTCTGTCCCCCCCTCTGTCTCTCTCTGTCCCCCCTCTATCTCTCTCTGCCCCCCTCTGTCTTGCTTTGCCCCTCCCTCTGACTCTCTCTCTCTCTGTCCTCCTCCTGTCTTGCTCTGTCCCTCTGTCTCTATCTACCCTCACCCTCCCCAAATGACTCTCTCTCCCCCTCTGTCTTTCTCTCCCCCCTCTGTCTCCCTCTCTGTCTATTTGTCCTCCCTGTCTCGCTCTGCCCTCCCCTGTCTTACTCTGTGTCTCTCTCTCTCTCTGTCCTCCCCCTCTGTCTCACTCTGTCCTCCCCCTTTCTTGCTCTGTCTCTCTTTCTCTCTCTCTCTCTCTCTGTCCTCCCCCTCTGTCTCTCTCTGTCCTCCCCCTCTGTCTCCCTTTGTCACCCTCTGTTTCACCCGTCTCTCTGTTTCTCAGCTATATATATGTGTGTCCACAGTTATATATATATATATATATATATATATATATATATATATATATATATATATATATATATATATATATATATATATAATATATATATATATATGTGCATATACAGCACAGTCAGATATATATATGTATATATATATATATATATATATATATATACATATATACACAGCACATTCAGATATATATATGTGTGTGTGTATACAGTACAGTCAGCTATATATACAGTATGTGTGTATACAGCACACACATTTTTTTTTTCTGAGTTAAATGTCTGGGGAAAATATGTGTTAAATTCTCTTTTTTTTTGGGGGGGGCTGGGGGCCCTGCTTGGATTCTTGCACCTGGGCCCTGTGGTTTCTAGTTACGCATCTATATATATATATATATATATATATATATATATATATATATATACAGTATAAATATATATATATATATATATATATATATATATATATATAATGTATTGTCGGCATCATGCTTTTTTTGGAACATTCCATCTTATTATAGATATGTTTCTGTATTAGAACAAAGTGTGTACACACACACACACACACATATATATATATATATATATATATATATATATATATATATATATATATATATATATACAAATATATATAAATATTTTCACTAAGGCTAGTGAGTGCGGATTCATATATATATAATTTCCTTTTCTTTCATGTAATTGGCAAGAGTACATGAGCTAGAGACGTATGGGATATACAATCCTACCAGGAGGGGCAAAGTTTCCCAAACCTCAAAATGCCTATAACACCACTCACCACACCCACAATTCATTTTTACAAACTTTGCCTCCTATGGAGGTGGTGAAGTAAGTTTGTGCTTAGATCCTACATTGATATGCACTTCTCATCATTTTGAAGCCAATTCCTCTCAGAGTACAGTGAATGTCAGAGGGATGTGAAGGGAGTATCACCTATTGAATACAATGGTTTTCCTCGCAGGAGATCTATTTCATAGGTTCTCTGTTATAGGTCGTAGAGATTCATCTCCTACCTCCCTTATTCAGATCGACGATATACTCTCATATTCCATTACCTCTACTGATAAATTTTTCAGTACTGGTTTGGCTATCTGCTATATGTGGATGGATGTCTTTCGGTAAGTATGTTTTCATTACTTAAGACACTCTCATCTATGGTTTGGCACTTTATGCATTAATATAAAGTTCTAAATATATGTATTGTACTTATATTTGAATTACCATTCAAAGTACAGCACTAATTGTAAACAATTAGTTAATGTCAGCTGATTTCATCAGAATATACTCAGTGTTTCTGTTGCAACGTATAGCAGTACACAGTACACAATTGTATATAGGATACACTAACTTGTCTTCGCTTGTCTTCAAGTTTATCACTCCTCCTTCTGGTGGCCAGTCCGAAAACCTAACAAGGATAACACTTCTGTGTTTTACTTCTTTCGCTGCCCCAATCCTGGATGTGACTTAACAGGCTGTGAGTCTGCCGCTTTCTGGCGTGCTTACATGAATGAATGCTGGGAACCGAATCCTGTCCCTGCTGGATGTATGCTAGCCCAATAGCTGTCCACAGTAAACTTTCCACAAAAGAGAGAGTGCTAGAGCGGCTATATAAAAAAACATCCTTTATTTGAAAAATATTAATAAGGTTACCAACGAGGGCTCAATACAACAAACATGAGTTAAAAACATAGCAGAGTGACACACATCCCCTCAGATAGGACGCTTTCGGGTTGCCCGTATTTTAACTCATGATTGTTGTATTGAGCCCTCTTTGGTAACCTTATTAATATTTTTCAAATAAAGGATGTTTTTTTATATAGCCGCTCTAGCACTCTCTCTTTTGTGGAAAATTGTACTTATATTTGCCATGAGTCAGGTTTATGTATATTTCTTTTTGCAGACTATCAGTTTCATAAATGGGAAAAAACATATTTAGGAAAACATTTTCTTACCTGGGGTATAGTCTTTTCTCAATTGACTGCTTTTTCATTAAATTTTGTGGCCAAAATTAGGCTTGCGAGGGCGCAAAATGCCAAAGTTTATTGCGTCCGATGATGCAAATTGTCATTTCTAGCGTCTTAGTTGACGCCAAGTTCCTTGCACAAGGTTGCGTCTACAATGACATGAGTGTGTCATTTCCGGATGTTGTTAGCGCCAAAAAATGTTTCAGTTTGCATTGTGCGTCATACTTGGCGCCAAACAATTTCATTATTTAAAACCGAATTCATATATGCCTCTTGCCTTTTTTCAATGTCAGAGGGCTATGCTGTTTGCATTTTTTTCCCATTCTTCAAACTGCCATATAAGGAAATTGATAATTTTGCTTTATACGTTGTTTTTTTCTCTTACATTTGCAAGATGTCTCAATCTGATCCTGTCTCAGAAACCACTGTTGGAACCCTGCTGCCTGATAACAGTTCTACCAAAGCTAAGTGCATTTGTTGTAAATTTGTGGAGATTATATCTCTAGCTGTGGTATGTAAAAGTTGTCATGATAAGCTTTTACATGCAGAGAATGTGTCCATCAGTAATAGTACAATGCCTGTTGTTCCTTCAACATCTAATGTACATGATATACCAGTGAATATAAAGATTTTATTGCTGATACGATTAAGAAGGCTTTGTCTTCCATCCCGCCTTCTAATAAATGTAAAAGGTCTTTTAAAACTTCTCATGAAGTTGATGAAATTTTAAATGACCAACATTAGAAAATCCTTCCTCAGATATTGACACTGACAAATCTTATTTATTTAAAATGGAGCATATTCATTCCTTGTTAAAAGAGGTGTTGATTACATTGGATATTGAGGAAACTAGTCCTCTTGATATTAAAACTAGTAAACATTTAAATTCTGTTTATAAACCTCCTGTGGTTACTCCAGATGTTTTTCCAGTTCCTGATGCTATTTCTGATATGATTTCTAAGGAATGGAATAGGCTTCTTTTATTCCTTCTTCAAGGTTTAAAAAATCGTATCCTTTGCCAGCAGTTAGATTGGAGTTTTGGGAAAAGATCCCCAAAGTTGATGGGGCTATTTCTACTCTTGCTAAACGTTCTACTATTACTATGGAAGATAGTACTTCTTTTAAGACCCTTTAGATAGGAAACTTGAATCTTATCTAAGGAAAGCTTATTTATATTCTGGCTTTCTTCTCGGGCCTGCCATTTATATGGCTGATGTTGCAGCTGCATCAACTTTTTGGTTGGAAAGCTTAGCGCAATAGGAAATGGATCCTGATTTGTCTAGCATTTTTGCTTGCTTCAACATGCTAATCATTTTATCTGTGATGCCATTTTTGATATCATCAAAATTGATGTTAAATCTATGTCTTTAGCTATTTTAGCTAGAAGAGCTTTGTGGCTCAAATATTGGAATGCTGACATGGTATCTAAGTCTAGATTACTATCTTTCTTTCCAAGGTAATAAGTTACTTGGTTCTCAGTTGAATTTGATTATTTCAACTGTCACTTGGGGGAAGGGAGTTTTTTGCCTCAGGATAAAAGACCTAAGGGTAAATTTAAAGCTTCTTACCATTTTCGTTCCTTTCGACAAAATAAGGAACAGAAACCTTATCCTTCCCCCAAAGAATCAGGTTCCATTTGGAAACCTTCTTAAAGTTAGAGTAAATCCAAATGGTTAAAAGAAATCAAAAGTGAGCTCCCAAGTCTGTATGAAGGTGCAGCCCTCATTCCAGCTCAGTTGGTAGGGGGCAAATTAAGATTCTTCCAAAACTGGCCAACCAGCTCAGAAATGCATTTGAACAATATAAAGGAAATCCGAATGAGGATACATGGGGCAGCTACAGGGATAAAAAGACGGAGTGAGAGAATTTTTTTAAAGAAAAATGGGCCAGGGAAGATCTAAAAGCAAGGGTGGTCTATCAAGGTTAGCAAGGTATAAACGCTAAACATCTCGCTAAGTTAATTAAATTTCGTAGTAAAAAGAATATAATAACAACCATCAGAACAGGGGATAGAGTGTTAAACTCCTCCCTGGAAATAAGGCAGGCATTTTATAATTATTACTCAAAACTCTATTCTAGACAGCAGATAAATCAGGAGGAGAAAGAAAAATTCTGGCAAGGGATTAAGTTACCCCAAATTACAAGAGAGGCACTATCTAAAATTAACACACCAATTACAGAGACAGAAGTTCTAAAGATTATCAAAAATTTAAAAGTAGGGAAAGCAGCAGGGCCAGATGGTCTCCCTGCAGAGTTTTATAAATCAACAGTAGAATTTCTGACCCCGACGCTTAGTAAGTTATACAATGAATATTATATGAACAATGAGATGCGCTCACAATATTTTGCAGATTCAGTTGTTACACTAATCCACAAGAAAGGTAAGGACCCAGAGGACTTAGCCTCTTATCGTCCAATCTCACTGTTGAACCAAGATTACAAGATCCTAACGTCGATTATAGCAGAGAGATTGAAAGAAGTTATAGGGGTATTAATACATCCGGACCAGGCAGGCTTTATTCCAGGAAGAAATGCGGTACGAAATATGAGAAGAGTCCTAACAATCTTGGATTATTATAATTATCTCGGTAAGGGCTGGGGACGGTGGGACGCATACGATGGAGACGGGGATTTAGCAGTCATTACAATCGATGCCGAAAAGGCCTTTGACTCCATCGTGTGGGACCACTTGTTCTCAGCCCTGGAAAAATTTGGGTTTTCGGGAAATATTACAAGGTTGATAGAGTTAATATATAACAAACCAAGATCTCAATTACTAGTGAACGGGGAATTATCGCAATATATAAAGCTTGGCAAGGGTACACGGCAGGGGTGCCCATTGTCGCCCCTGTTGTTTGATTTAGCGCTGGAATCTCTAGCAATCTTCATCAGACAAAAAATACAAGCGGTAGACATAGGTAGCCAAAAAATGACGATATCATTATACGCCGATAATATATTACTGTTCCTGAAAGATACCGCTAGAAGTATTCCTGTGGTGTTGGGAATTATAGGCAACTTTAGCTCTTTTACGGGGTATAAAATAAATCCTAATAAATCAGAACTCATGTGGATTAAAAAAAATAGACATAGTCGAAACTGTATCTTTAAGGAAGTAAACCATATCAATTATTTGGGAATTAAAATAAGTAGGGACCCTAGAGAATGGTACCAGTTAAATTATAGAGATATTTTTGATAACATACAACAAAATCTAGACAAATGGAATATGTATTATCTATCCTTATCTGCGAGGGTTATGTTGCTGAAAACGATCTTCTTCACGAAAATATTATTTTTAATGCAAAATCTTCCAATCTTCATCTTAAAAAAGGATCTGGATAAATATAACAGGGCATGTGGGAGGTTTATATGGGGGAAAAAGAAAGGGCGCATGTCAATGGATATACTAATGCAAAATAAGCAGGCTGGGGGATTTGCTTTACCAAATATTAGACATTACAATATTGTCACGCTAGTAAAGTTTGGCCTTGATTGGCTGACAGAATCTAACTATGTTACATACCACAAGTTGGAATCAGAAATGGTTAAACCATTTAATTTAAAAGCTATATTACACTGTCCACACAAGAAGCTACCAAGTAATATTAGCAACCTACTAACATGCTCAAATATAGTATTGGCATGGCAGAAGTATTGTAAAATTTCAGGACAAAAGTATCAGGTCTCCAGAGTACTATCAATAATCGGCTGTGTGGACTTTCAACCAGGGTTTCAGAATAAAGTATTTCAGGAATGGCAGGAGAAAGGTATTAAAGAATTCATACAACTTAAGATGCTGGATAATACCGGGATTAAAACATTTGAAAACTTAGCAACAGAATATAGTCTCCCGGCGAAATTTTTTTACGCATACCTACAAATTCGCCATTATATAGCGACAAAAAACAGTGAATTTGGTATGGATTGGAGACAAGAGTTTACGGATCCAGGTCTAAAAATTTACAAGGCAGGTTTTAGATCAATATCGTACTGGTACCAGCAAAAAATACAGGACAGCAACATGTGATTAAACTGAAACACCAATTTATGAAGTATTTTAGTAATATACAAGAAGAGGATATTTAACGAATAGCTTTAAAAGGGCAGAGGAGACTACAGATAGAGTCAATCTGAGAGAATCACAATGTAAGTTAATAAATAGTTATTATTTAACACCGGAAAGGATGAGTAAATGGGCAGTGACACAACAAAATGTGTGCCACAAATGCAGCGAAGATAGGGCGAATATATTACATTATCTCTGGAGCTGCCCCAAGGTATACCAATACTGGTTAAAAGTACAATTCTGGGTCAATAAATATCTTAGTGAGAGGGTGGTACTAGATTCTATGGAAATATTTTTTTTGTGTCAAAAGGAGAAACCGGGAGATAGGCAATTATTAAATATTGTGATTTTACTTGCACGCAATTTAATATTTAAGAGGTGGAAACATAAGCAAGCTCCTAATTTAAGTGAACTAGTTAATAATATTAAGCTACAGATGATTATTGAAAGACAAAGCCTGAGAGCAGACGCCCGAAATACATATATAAAATATTTTAAGAAATGGAAGAAGTATATATGTTCATGGCCAATAGACCAGCAAATACAATTTATAGAGCCACTTAGAAATTCAGCTCCATTCATTGAACTAATTGTAGCAGAAGCATTACCCACACACTGGCTAAAGTAAATAAAAGCGTATTTAAACTATGTGGCGAACGGGGGGATGGGGGAGGACCACGGGGGGGGTAAGAGTGGGACGGGAGAGAGAGAATACATTTTTAAATTTACCCCCTTTTTTTTTTTTTTTTTTTTTTATTATTTTTTAGTGATTTGGTGAGTTTCCTAAATGAGATCTGTTCTTACTAAGGATTTACATTTTATGGGTAAATAAGATGTGATTAGCGGAAATTACTAAGTTATATTGTCTACTAAAAATGTAAAAGTAGATCCATTACGGTGTAATATTGTGATATATTGTACATCTGTTATTAATGTTATTGTATTTCAAACAATAGAAAATTGAAAATTGAGCTATGAAAATTGTGAGAGAGAGAGAGAGAGAGAGATAAGGATTATTAAATTGTCATTCATAGAATTGTAGGAAGATTAAGGATGTGGAAAGGTATTTTTATTTTTTACTATGTGTTAAATAGGTAAAGTTGAAGTAATGGATGATTCTGTATCCTCTTTCTACTGGCTGTATTTTTTTTTCTTTGATATGCTTAATAAAAACAATGTAAAAAAAAAAAAGATTCTTCCAAAACATTGGGGCAGATTCTGTCCAAAATCAATGGATTCAGAGTATTGTCTCTCAAGGGTGCCAAATAGGATTCAGAGTAAGACCTCCTGTGAGAAGATTTTTTCTCTCATGCATCCAAGCAAATCCAGTAAAGGCTCAGGCTTTTCTGAAGTGTGTTTCAGACCTGGAGCTTTCAGGGGTAATCATACCAGTTTCATTTCAGGAACAGGGTCTGGGGTTTTATTCAAATCTATTCATTGTCCCAAAGAAAGAAAATGCATTCAGGCCAGTTCTGGATCTGAAAATTTTGAATCATTTTTTAGAAGTGCCAACTTTCAAAATGGTG
Source organism: Bombina bombina (assembly GCF_027579735.1). NCBI lineage: Eukaryota > Metazoa > Chordata > Amphibia > Anura > Bombinatoridae > Bombina > Bombina bombina. The sequence continues at coordinate 239,625,700 of NC_069506.1, forward strand.
ACTATAAGGACTATTCTTCCTTTTGTTCAACAAGGGCATTATATGTCAACAATAGACTTACAGGATGCATATCTTAATATTCCGATTCATCCAGACCACTATCAGTTGCTGAGATTCTCTTTTCTAGACAAGCATTACCTATGTGTCGCTCTTCCATTTGGCCTAGCGACAGCTCCAAGAATCTTTCCAAAGATTCTTGGTACCCTACTCTCTGTAATCGGTGCCCTACTCTTTGTTTCCTTAGTTGGATGATATATTGGTACTAGCTCAGTCTTTACATTCTGCAGAATCTCACACGAATCAACTAGTGTTGTTTCTTCAAAGACATGGTTGGAGGATCAATTTACCAAAAAGTTCTTTGATTCCCCAGACAAGGGTCACCTTTTAGGTTTCCAGATAGATTCAGTGTCCATTACTCTGTCTCTAACAGACAAGAGATGAATACAATTGGTTTCAGCTTGTTAGAAACCTTCAGTCTCAATCATTCCCTTCAGTAGCTATGTGCATGGAAGTTTTAGATCTCATGACTGCAGCATCGGACGCGATCCCCTTTGCTCTTTTTCATATGAGACCTCTCCAGCTTTGTATGCTTAACCAATGGTGCAGGGATTATACAAAAATATTACAATTAATATCCTTAAATCCCAATGTTCGACTCTCTCTGACTTGGTGGTTAGATCACCAACATATAGTTCAAGGGGCCTCTTTTGTTTGTCCAACCTGGACTGTGATCACAACAGATGCAAGTCTTTCATGTTGGGTAGCTGTCTGGGGATCTCTGACAGCACAAGAAGTTTGGAAATCTCAAAAGGCGAGGTTACCAATCAATATTTTAGAACTCCACGCTATTTTCAGGGCTCTTCAAGTTTGGCCTCTGTTGAAGAGAGAACCGTTCATTTGTTTTCAGCGACTTGGTCTTCTTTGCATACATTTACTAAATTCTACCGTTTTGATGTATTTGCTTCTTTGGAAGCAGTTTTTGGTAGAAAAGTTCTTCAGGAAGCTGTTTCAGTTTGATTCCTCTGCTTATGTTTAAGTTTTTTCTTTTTTCGTTATGAGAATAAACTTATATTTTGGGTTGTGGATTATTTTTTTTTAGCGGAAAATGGCTGAAAACATCTTGGGTATTGCTATCCCATATGTCACTAGCTCATGGACTCTTGCCAATTACATGAAAGAAAACATAATTTATGTAAGAACTTACCTGATAAATTCATTTCTTTCATATTGGCAAGAATCCATGAGACCCACCCTTTTTATGGTGGTTATGATTTTTTGTATAAAGCACAATTATTTCCAAATTCCTTTGTTGGTGCTTTTTACTCCTTTCTTTATCACCCCACTACTTGGCTATATGTTAAACTTAATTGTGGGTGTGGTGAGGGGTGTATTTATAGGCATTTTGAGGTTTGGGAAACTTTGCCCCTCCTGGTAGGATTGTATATACCATACGTCACTAGCTCATGGACTCTTGCCAATATGAAAGAAATTAATTTATCAAGTAAGTTCTTACATAAATTATGTTTTTCATTTCATGATAGTATCAGTGTTTTTAAACTTTTTTTTATTATTATTATTTATTTTAAACCAACAAAATTTGCATGAGACATCTCACATTTAAACAAAAATAGACTTGACATTTTTTTTTTTTTTTTTGTTAAACTAAGATCTCTACCTACTTGGAATTTGGAATAACATAAAAACAACAAAAAGCCAAGAAGAAGAAACAATAATAATAATAATAAAAAATTAACTTTATTTTATTAAACTTCAAAGATTTTATTTTATTTAACTTAAAAGATTTTATATTAAAATGACACCCTCCCCAGAAAAAAATAGTCTGTTTTATGAAACTAACATTATCTAAATATAATAATTCATTCATATTTAAAAATTATATTATATACTGTAGCTAGAACTGATTTTGAATGGGTTGCATCATTAAAAAAGGACCTAGTCATGGCACATAAGGAAAGCTATTTTTGAAAATAATAGTTTTTAAAATAAGCTAAATAATTTAGACACTGAACTAATCTAATTGTTAAAGTCTATAGCAAAGCATTTTACTTTATTATATACTTGATGTATTTTCTAATTAGTGTATATAGACATTATTATTTTGCAGAACTGGTCAATGTGACATGCTCTATCAGTGAATGGTATATAGATATAAAAGGTGATATTGATATCACAATGTCTTAAGAGCCAGATATTAAGGGGGGTAGTTATCATCGTGTCAACTTTCCTGCCTTCGCCGGCCCAATACGCCCGCCTAAGCTCGCCTACCTCCGCCGCCGCGGACCTGAAAAAATACGCCTAAGTTATCAATAAATCTGTCAAAAAGCCGCGCACCAAGTACTGGGCGATGAGCAGCGGACTGTGATAGTTATCACTCATCCGATCTCGCTGCTCTTCGGCTTTTTGACAGCTTTATTGCTAGCCTCTAAGCACCCACACTAAACTACACTGTTTTACCCCCTATACCGGCACCCCCGGAGCACCCCGCAACTAAATAAAGTTACTAACCCCTAAACCGCCGCTCCTAGACCCCGCCGCAACTCTTATAAATGTATTAACCCCTAAACCGCCGCTCCTAGACCCTGCCGCAACACTTATAAATTTATTAACCACTAAAACGCAGCTCCCGGACACCGCCGCAACCTACATTATACCTAGTAACCCCTGATCCTCCCCCCCTATACCGCCGCCCTCTATAATAAAGTTATTAACCCCTATCCTGCTGATCCCGCACCTCGCCGCAACTAAAGAAATAGTTTAACCCCTAAACCGCCGCTCCCGGACCCTGCCGCAACCTATATTAAATGTATTAACCCCTAATCTGCCCCCCCTACACCGTCGCCACCTATAATACATTTATTAACCCCTATCCTGCCCCCCACTACACCGCCGCCACTGTAATAAATTTATTAACCCCTAAACCTAAGTCTAACACTAACCCTAACACCCCCCTAACTTAAATATTAATTAAATAAATCTAAATAATATTTCTATTATTAACTAAATGAATCCTATTTAAAACTAAATACTTACCTATAAAATAAACCCTAATATAGCTACAATATAAATAATAATTATATTGTAGCTATCTTAGGATTTATTTTTATTTTATAGGTAACTTTCAATTTATTTTAACTAGGTACAATAGCTATTAAATAGTTATTAACTATTTAATAGCTACCTAGCTAAAATAAAGAGAAATTTACCTGTAAAATAAATCCTAACCTAAGTTACAATTAAACCTAACACTACACTATCATTAAATTAATTAAATAAATTAACTACAAATAACTACAATTAAATACAATTACATAAACTAACTAAAGTACAAAAAATAAAAAAGCTAAGTTACAAAAAATAAAAAACATAAGTTACAAACATTTAAAAAATATTACAACAATTACACCTAATCTAAGCCCCCTAATAAAATAACAAAGCCCCCCAAAATAAAAAAATTCCCTACCCTATTCTACATTAAAAAAGTTCAAAGCTCTTTTACCTTACCAGCCCTTAAAAGGGCCTTTTGTGGGGCATGCCCCAAAGAAAACTGCTCTTTTGCCTGTAAAAGAAAAATACAACCCCCCCCAACATTAAAACCCACCACCCACATACCCCTAATCTAACCCAAACCCCCCTTAAAATAACCTAACACTAATCCCCTGAAGATCATCCTACCTTGAGTCGTCTTCACTCAGCCGAGCCACCGATGGAACTGAAGAGGAGATCCGGAGCGCCAGAATTGATCCCCCAAGGGGCGCTGAAGAAGTCTTCCATCCGATGAAGTGATCCTCCAAGCGGCGCTGAAGAAGTCTTCCATCCGGGCGATGTCATCTTCCAAGCAGCGCTGAAGATCATCTTCCATCCGGGCAATGTCATCTTCCAAGCGGGGTCTTCAATTTTCTTGCTTCAGGATCCATCTTCATCCCGCCGACGCGGAACATACTTCTTCCCCGATGGACTAACGACGAATGAAGGCTCCTTTAAGGGACGTCATCCAAGATGGCGTCCCTTCAATTCCGATTGGCTAATAGGATTCTATCAGCCAATCGGAATTAAGGTAGGAATCAGCCAATCAGATTGAGATCACATTCTATTGGCTGATCGGAACAGCCAATAGAATGCGATCTCAATCTGATTGGCTGATTCAATCAGCCAATCAGATTTTTCCTACCTTAATTCCGATTGGCTGATAGAATCCTATCAGCCAATCGGAATTGAAGGGACGCCATCTTGGATGACGTCCCTTAAAGGAGCCTTCATTCATTGTTAGTCCGTCGGGGAAGAAGGATGTTCCGCGTCGGCGGGATGAAGATGGATCCTGAAGCAAGAAGATTGAAGACCCCGCTTGGAAGATGACATCGCCCAGATGAAAGATGATCTTCAGCGCTGCTTGGAAGATGACATCGCCCGGATGGAAGACTTCTTCAGCGCCGCTTGGAGGATCACTTCATCGGATGGAAGACTTCTTCAGCTCCCCTTGGAGGATCACTTTCTGGCGCTCCGGATCTCCTCTTCAGTTCCATCGGTGGCTCGGCTGAGTGAAGACGACTCAAGGTAGGATGATCTTCAGGGGATTAGTGTTAGGTTATTTTAAGGGGGTTTGGGTTAGATTAGGGGTATGTGGGTGGTGGGTTTTAATGTTGGGGGGGGTTGTATTTTTCTTTTAACAGGCAAAAGAGCAGTTTTCTTTGGGGCATGCCCCACAAAAGGCCCTTTTAAGGGCTGGTAAGGTAAAAGAGCTTTGAACTTTTTTAATGTAGAATAGGGTAGGGAATTTTTTTATTTTGGGGGGCTTTGTTATTTTATTAGGGGGCTTAGATTAGGTGTAATTGTTGTAATATTTTTTAAATGTTTGTAACTTATGTTTTTTATTTTTTGTAACTTAGCTTTTTTATTTTTTGTACTTTAGTTAGTTTATGAAATTGTATTTAATTGTAGTTATTTGTAGTTAATTTATTTAATTAATTTAATGATAGTGTAGTGTTAGGTTTAATTGTAACTTAGGTTAGGATTTATTTTACAGGTAATTTTGTATTTCTTTTAGCTAGGTAGTTATTAATTAGTTAATAACTATTTAATAACTATTCTAACTAGCTAAAATAAATACAAAGTTACCTGTAAAATAAATATAAATCCTAAAATAGCTACAATGTAATTATTAATTACATTGTAGCTATCTTAGGGTTTATTTTACAGGTAAGTATTTAGTTTTAAATAGGAATAATTTATTAAAGTATAGTGTAGTGTTAGGTGTAATTGTAACTTAGGTTAGTTTTTATTTTATAGGTAAATTTCTCTTTATTTTAGCTAGGTAAGCTATTAAATAGTTAATAACTATTTAATAGCTATTGTACCTAGTTAAAATAAATTGAAATTTGCCTGTAAAATAAAAATAAATCCTAAGATAGCTACAATATAATTATTATTTATATTGTAGCTATATTAGGGTTTATTTTAAAGGTAAGTATTTAGTTTTAAATAGGATTCATTTAGTTAATAATAGAAATATTATTTAGATTTATTTAATTAATATTTAAGTTAGGGGGTGTTAGGGTTAGTGTTAGACTTAGGTTTAGGGGTTAATAATTTTATTTTAGTGGCGGCGGTGTAGGGGGAGGCAGGATAGGGGTTAATAAATGTATTATAGGTGGCGACGGTGTAGGGGGGCAGATTAGGGGTTAATAACTTTATTATAGAGGGCTGCGGTATAGGGGGGGAGGATCAGGGGTTACTAGGTATAATGTAGGTTGCGGCGGTGTCCGGGAGCGGCGGTTTAGGGGTTAATATGTATAGAGTAGCTTGCGGTGGACTCCGGGAGCGGCAGTTTAGGGGTTAATATGTATAGAGTAGCTTGCGGTGGGCTCCGGGAGCGGCGGTTTAGGGGGTAATATATTTATTTAGTTGTGGCGGTGTAGGGGGGGCAGATTAGGGGTGTTTAGACTCGGGGTACATTTTAGGGTGTTAGGTGCAGACATTTCCCATAGGAATCAATGGGATGTCTGGCAGCAGCAAACTTGTACTTTCGCTATGGTCAGACTCCCATTGATTCCTATGGGATCCGCCGCCTCCAGGGCGGCGGTTTGAAAACCAGGTACGCTGGGCCGGAAAAGTGCCGAGCGTACCTGCTAGTCATTTGATAACTAGCAAAAGTAGTCAGATTGTGCCGCACTTGTGTGCGGAACATCTGGAGTGACGTAAGAATCGATCTGTGTCGGACTGAGTCCGGCGGATCGAAGTTTACGTCACAAAATTCTACTTTTGCCGGTCTCTAGCCTTTGATAACTAAGGCGAATCAGCCTTGCCACAAATACGCTGTGGAATTCCAGCGTATTTGAGGTTGACGGCTTGATAACTACCCCCCTATGTGTCAGATTAAACCAGCTTCCACTTCTCATATTTTTTTTACAGTAAACAAGAAACTGTCTTATAACAAAATATTTTTCATATGATCACTTTACGTATAAATTTATGCTCAGAGCTTGAGAAAAACTAAGAACTAGCTGGAAAATGATAGAAGGGGAGGGAAGAGTCAAGAAATGTGCATGATAGATACAATGGAAATTCATTGTGAGGCTAGTGATTATTATACCACACTGAAAAAGGTTGAGACAAAAAAATAAGTTAAGCTACCTCAGGGTCGTAGGAACACCAAACACAACAAGGTGTAAACTCACATATGAAGAAGTGAAGTACACAAATAACAAATTGTATTACAAGACGATAGGCTTGATATTTTGCACACTACCTAGAAGAAAAAATATGTGTTTAAAAAACACATACAGAATCTACATACCGGGGCGCTAAACAAGCTATATAAGTGTAGCTGAAAAACAACAAAAAAATAGGGTGTATAAAAAGGAGCCTAAATATTGCAATGGCACAAATAAAATGTAATTAAATCTAAATAAAATATTAATTTAATCATTAATATAATAAAAACAAATAAAGTTAAAAACACTACATGAAATACAGAGCATAAGATAACATACAAATACAATTCATTAAATACATATCAAATGCATAGAAGGCAAACTTCACAATGGGTATGCTACTAGAATTGAGGGACAGCTAATGAGTCCAGTTTAAAGATACTTCTCTCAAAAGCAGCAAATAGCAGTATAAAAACCTTCTACAGAAGGAGGTATACAAATATGATCCGGATTCCTCAGTTGGAAGATACGATCATAGAAATATCCAAATGGCCAAGGATCCTGCAGTGAGACAGGAGATCCTAGTCCCAAGTATGAAAATGTAATACACAACAGGTGCTTTTAGGTACTTACACCGTCTATGTGTTTGTCCTCCTCTCTATAAAGTGCACCTTATATTTTATATTTTATCTCTGTGCAATTTATCAATTGTGCTGTCACTTATGAATATATGAATAATATGTTCTATTGATACTACACATGTCTGAGAATAGGGCGCCTATGCCTTTAAGATTGCGCTATAAAGCGTCTTCAGTTCTGATGCATTGATAGAGCTTGACAAAGGCGATCCCCGAAACTCTTTGCTCATAGTTTTTGTCCTCCAGGGCTTCTGTTTTTTGGCTATTCAGGACTTTTTGGTCCCTTTTCTTTTGATCTTTTCACCTCTCGCATTAACCATCAACTTCCACGCTATTTCAGCTGGCTTCTAGACCCAGATAGCAAGGCCACTGCATTTCTCCAGATGTAGCCACGAATCATGGTTTCCCTCTCTTCACTCTGATAGCCAGGTGTGGAGGTCCAAGGATTTCCTGACGTTGATAACCCAACCTTGATTTACCCTTCTTCTGGAAATTACTTTTTTTTTGCCTCCTCCACTTCTTCCGAAATCTACTCAGAGACTCTAGATACCAGCTACATACTTTGATTCTCCAGAACCATCTGTATATGTTAGTTTGGCAGATTTCAGGACAGCCTGGTCTTCCTAAGGGCTTTCAAGAGACGCTCAATAGCTTCCCAGATAGTCTTGCACCCCGGGTACCAGAAGATGCTATTCTGCAGCCTGGTTGTCATGGGTTCATTGGTGCAATAGCAGGGAGGCTGATCCATTTTTGGCAGCTCTGTCTCTGATTGTTAGATTTTTTCCTGAGTTATACTTACAGGGAAAAGCCTATGATACTTTTAATCCTATGCGTTCACCCATTCCAGCGGGTCATTTTCTGGACGTAAACGACCTTTCCTTTTCTCTGGAGGGGGTCTTGTTTGTTATTTTCCACCAGACTAAGTCTCTGTTCTATACTTATTTTCCTGAGGATTATCTGCTCTGTGTAGCTCTTTGCCTCAAGTCTTATTTGACTATGACAGAGGATTTCAGAGTGTCTGGATAGGACAAACTTTTGATATCCTTTGTTCCTCCTTTCTGACCAATCTCTTCTTCTACTTTTTGCCTGGTGGGTCAGATGGTTGATGTCGGAAACTGGTGTTGATTTGTCTTTTGGAGCTCACTCTGTTAGAGTGGCAGCAGATTATCTGGCTTGTTTGGCTGGTTGGTCAGTTGCAAGATATTTTGAAAGCGGTTGATTGGTCTTCAGCAGCTACCTTTTCTATGACTTATTTTAAACTGATTCAACATGCTTTTTATCAGGGACCTTCTTTGAGTTAATAATGCAAAATATAAGGACTCCTGTCTTGTAATAAAATTTTGATAATAATAACCTTGGCGCCTAAATAATCTTGATTTTATTAAAGACCGGAGGCAAATATTTCCCTCCCTGCCTGATCCCCCCCCCCCCACACACACACACACACTAAATTGTATTAAAGTGTTTCATTGCATAGTTTGATTAGTTCATATGTCTTGTTGTTAAGCTTTTGTAATTTTCCATCTTATAGACTATGAGGCCTACTTATCAAGCTCGCCTAACATCGCTGCCGCGGACCTGAATACGTTCTCCAAATTTAAAAAAAAAAGCTGTCAAAAAGCTGCGCACCAATTATGGGGCGATGAGCAGCGGACTGTTGTTAACTAACAGTCATCAATCTCGCTGCTCTTCGGCTTTTTCCCAGCTTTATTTGTATACTGTCACTAAGCACCGCCACTATACTAAACTGTTTAACCCCTAAACTGCCGCTCCCCAACACCAACGCAACTAAATAAAGTTATTAACCCCTAAACCGCCACTCCCGGACCCTGCCACCACCTACATTATTGTTCTTAACCCCTAATCTGCCACCCCCTACATTATGTTATTAACCACTACCCCGCCACTCATGGAGCTCACCGCAACTAAATAAAGTTATTAACCCCTAAACTGCCAGTCCCCCACATCGCCATAAACTAAATTAACCTATTAACCCCTAAATCTAACAACCCGCTAACTTTATATTAAATATTAACTCATCCCTATCTTATAATAAATTTAAACTTAACTTTAGATTTAAATTAAACTATATTAAATTAATAATTAATCTACCCTAACTATTATACTAAAATTACATTAAGCTATATTAAACTATTAATGAATCTACCTTAACTATTATACTTAATTACATTAAACTATATTAAACTAATAATTAATCTACCCTAACTGTTATACTAAAATTACAATAAACTATATTAAACTAATAATTAATCTACCCTAACTGTTAGACTAAATTACATTAAACTACAAATTAAATGAACTATATATATATATATATATATATATATATATATATATATATATATATATATTATATATTTAAACACCTAACCCTACTCAAATAATTTAAATCTACTATAAAAAATTACAAAGTTACAAAAAACTAACAACTAAGTTACAAAAAATAACAAACACTAAGTTACAAAAAAAATAAACACTAAGTTACACAAAATAAAAAAGAAATGATCAAATATTTAAACTAATTACACCTAATCTAAGGGCCCTATGAAAATAAAAAAGCCCCCCAAAATAAAAAAAATCCTAACCTACAATAAACTACAAATAGCCCTTAAAAGGGCCTTTTGTGGGGCATTTCCCCAAAGAAATCAGCTCTTTTACCTGTAAATAAAAATACAAATACCCCCCCAACAGTAAAACCCACCACCCATACAACCAACCCCCCAAAATAAAAACTAACAAACTAAAAAAAACTAAGCTCCCCATTGCCATGAAAAGGGCAATTGGGTGGGCATTGCTCTTAAAAGGTCATTTAGCTCTACTGCTGCCCAAAGCCCTAACCTAAAAATAAAACCCACCCAATACACCCTTAAAAAATCCAAACACTAACCCCCGAAGATCCACTTACAGTTTTGAAGATCTGACATTCATCATCCAAGAAGCCGGGAGAAGTCCTCATCGAAGCCGGGAGAAGTCTTCATCCAAGCGGCCGAAGTCTTAATCCAAGCCCGCAGAAGTCTTCACCCCGACGACATCTTCTATCTTCATCAATCCGGCGAGGAGCGGGTCCATCTACAAGACATTCGATGCAGAGCATCCTCTTCTTTCCGACGACTAACGACGAATGAAGGTTCCTTTAAGTGACGTCATCCAAGATGGCGTCCCTTAGATTCCAATTGGCTGATAGAATTCTATCAGCCAATCGGAATTAAGGTTAAAAAAATCCTATTGGGTGTTGCAATCAGCCAATAGGATTGAGCTTTCATCCTATTGGCTGACCCAATCAGCCAATAGAATGCGAGCTCAATCCTATTGGATCAGCCAGTAGGATTAAACTTCAATCCTATTGGCTGATTGGATCAGCCAATAGGATTGAACTTCAATCCTATTGGCTGATTGCACCAGCCAATAGGATTTTTCAACCTTAATTCCGATTGGCTGATAAAATTCTATCAGCCAATTGGAATCTAAGGGATGCCATCTTGGATGATGTCACTTAAAGGAACCTTCATTCGTCAGTCATCAAAAAGAAGAGGATGCTCCGTGCCGGATGTCTTAAAGATGGACCCGCTCCTCTTGAAGATAGAAGATGCCGTCTGGGTGAAGACTTCTGCGGGCTTGGATGAAGACTTCGGCCGCTTGGATGAAGACTTCTCCTGGCTTCGATGAGGACTTCTCCCGGTTAGTGTTAGGATTTTTTAAGGGTGTATTGGGTGGGTTTTAGCTTTAGTTTAGGGTTTGGGCTGCAATAGAGCTAAATGCTCTTTTAAGAGTAATGCCCATCCAAATGCCCTTTTCAGGGCAATGGGGAGCTTAGTTTTTTTTAGTTATGTTTTTATTTAGGGGGGTTGGTTGTGTGGGTGGTGGGTTTTACTGTTGGGGGGTATTTATATTTTTATTTACAGGTAAAAGAGCTGATTTCTTTGGGGCAATGCCCGGCAAAAGGCCCTTTTAAGGGCTATTTGTAGTTTATTGTAGGTTAGGGGTTTTTTATTGGGGGGGGGCTTTTTTATTTTCATAGGGCCTTAAATTAGGTGTAGTTAGTTTAAATCTTTGATAATTTCTTTTTTATTTTGTTTAACTTAGTGTTTGTTATTTTTTTTAACTTAGTTGTTAGTTTTTTTGTAACTGTATTTTTTTTATAGTAGATTTAAATTATTTGAGTAGGGTTAGGTGTTTAAATATATAATATAGTTAATTTAATTTGTAGTTTAATATAATTTAGTCTAACAGTTAGGGTAGATTAATTATTAGTTTAATATAGTTTAATGTAATTTTAGTCTAATATTTAGGGTAGATTAATTATTAGTTTAATATAGTTTAATGTAATTTAGTATAACAGGGTAGGTTAATTAATAGTTTAATTTAAATCTAAAGGTAAGTTTTATTTTATTATAAGATAGGGATGAGTTAATATTTAATATAAAGTTAGTGGGTTGTTAGGATTAGGGGTTAATAGTTTAATTTAGTTTATGGCAATGTGGGGGGGCTGGCAGTTTAGGGGTTATTAGGTTTAGTAAGTGGTAGTGATGTGGGAGGCCAGGGGTTTAGGGGTTAATATCTTTTGTTAGCTGCGGTGGGCTCCGGGAGCGGCGGGATAGGGGTTAATAACTTTTATTTAGGTGTTGGCAGATTAGGGGTTAATAAGTATAATGTAGGTGGCGGCGGTGTAGGGGGCGGCAGATTAGGGGTGTTTAGGCTCGGGGAACATGTTAGGGTGTTAGGTGTAAACGTTACCATAGAAATCAATGGGATATCGGGCAGCAGCGAACATGAGCATTCACTGCTTTCAGACTCCCATTGATTCCTATGGCATCCGCCGCCTCCAGGGCGGCAGATTGAAAACCAGATACGCTGGTCCAGAATAGTGGCGAGCGTACCTGTTAGATATTTGTTAACTAGCAAAAGTAGTCAGATAGTGCTGAATTTGCATTCAGAACATCTGTAGTGACGTAAGCATCGATCTATGTCGTACTGAAACCGGCGGATCCTATGTTACGTCACAGATTTCTACTTTTGCCGGCCTGTAGGCTTTGATAACTAAGGGGAATCAGGCTCCCCATAATTACGCTGTGGAATTCCAGCGTATGTGCGGTTGACGGCTTGATAAATAGGTCTCTATGTATGGTTTTGTAGCGTTTCAGTTTTTAATCTACTGATTTTCCTTCTTTTCAGTGTGAACTAGTGGAATTTTGGCTTCTTGAAACGTAATTCTTCATTCTGCAGCTATGTTAGAGATTGATTATCCTGTTCCACTGATGTTTCTGTTCTGGTTCCTGTTTTGAATCCGCAAAGAAAAGAGGAAGTGTTAAATATGTGTGTGACAGTTATCTGCTGTGCTTTTTCCTGATTGGTTTATAACTAACAAATTATTTCATTTTCTCTGGGGGTTTTTTGTTTTGTTTTGTTTTTGTTGATATTAGGAATTTAGTAAATAATTGATGCAAAATATTATTTCCCAGTCTTTAATAAAATAAAGATTATTTAGGCACCAAGGTTATAATAATCCAAATTACTATACATGTTATGTGTCAGTAAGTCTTCAAACAATTTGTGCCCTCCCTATTTGTAGTATGTGTGTTTGAGAAATCTTTTACATTACTGAATCCATAAATGTCAAGGCCTAATGCAAGTGGGGTGTGGAATTAAATTTAAAGAGACAGAAAGGTCAAACTTGAATTGTGCATGAGTGCATTTAAATTTTAAATTAAGGAAACATTTTGCAATATACTATACTTTTATTAGCAAAATTGCTTCTAGTATATGTTACTTTTTTTTTAACTATGCCTTCACAGCATATGTGTGTATTCTGTGTATGCAACTTTTACTGGAAGCATTTTTTCTAATGGAAGTGTATTGAAATAATGCTTTTTTCTTTCATGTAATTGGCAAGAGTCCATGAGCTAGTGACGTATGGGATATACAATCCTACCAGGAGGGGCAAAGTTTCCCAAACCTCAAAATGCCTATAAATACACCACTCACCACACCCACAATTCAGTTTTACAAACTTTGCCTCCTATGGAGGTGGTGAAGCAAGTTTGCGCTATGATTTCTATGTTGATATGCGCTTCTCAGCATTGTTGAAGCCCGATTCCTCTCAGAGTACAGCGAATGTCAGAGGGATGTGAAGGGAGTATCACTTATTGAATACAATGATTTCCCTAACGGGGGTCTATTTCATGGGTTCTCTGTTATCGGTCGTAGAGATTCATCTCCTACCTCCCTTTTCAGATCAACGATATACTCTCAATTTACCATTACCTCTACTGATAACTGTTTCAGTACTGGTTTGGCTATCTGCTATATGTGGATGGGTGTCTTTTGGTAAGTATGTTTTTTATTACTCAAGACACCTCAGCTATGGTTTGGCACTTTATGCATTTATATAAAGTTCTAAATATATGTATTGTACTTATATTTGCCATAAGTCAGGTTCATGTATTTCCTTCTGCAGACTGTCAGTTTCATATTTGGGGAAAATTAACATTTTTTAAGATTTTTTTTTTTCTTACCTGGGGTTTAGTCTTTTTTTCAATTGACTACTTCTTGCAAATTGTGGGTGGTATTAGGCCCGTGGGTGCGCCAAATGCTAGACTTTATTGCGCCATAATTTTTTTGGCGCGAAAAATAAGTCTATGTCATAGTTGATGCCCATGCCTTACACACGGTTGCGTCATTAGTGACGCGAGTGTGTCATTTCCGGTTGTTTTTGGCGCCAAAAAAGTTTTCAGTTACGTTGTGCGTCATACTTGGTGCCAAACTTTTTCATTATTTTAATACCCCATTGATGTTTGCCTCTTGGTTTTTTCTCTATCAGAGGGCTATGCTATTTGCATTTTTTCCCATTCCTGAAACTGTCATATAAGGAAAATGATAATTTTGCTTTATATGTTGTTTTTTTCTTTTACATTTTGCAAGATGTCTCAATCTGATCCTGCCTCAGAAGTTTCTTCTGGAACATTGCTGCCTGACATCGGTTCTACCAAAGCTAAGTGCATTTGTTGTAAGATTGTGGAAATTATTTTGCCGAATGTCATTTGTAATAGTTGTCATGATAAACTTTTACATGCAAATAGTGTGTCCATCAGTAATAGTACATTGCCAGTTGCAGTTCCTTCAACTTCTAATGTACACGATATACCTATGAATTTTAAAGATTTTGTTTCTGATTCTATCCAGAAGGCTTTGTCTGCATTTCCACCTTCTAATAAACGTAGAAGGTCTTTTTAAAACTTCTCATTCAGTTGATGAAATTTCAAATGACCAACAACGTAATAATTTATCCTCCTCTGATGAGGATCTATCTGATTCAGAAGATCCTTCCTCAGACATTGACACTGACAAATCTACTTATTTATTTAAAATAGAGTATATGCATTCTTTATTGAAAGAAGTGTTAATTACTTTGGATATTGAGGTAACCAGTCCTCTTGACATTAAGTCTAATAAACGTTTAAATACTGTTTTTAAACCTCCTGTGGTTTCTCCAGGGTTTTTTCCTATTCCTGAGGCTATTTCTGATATGATTTCTAAGGAATGGAAAGAGCCAGGTACTTCTTTTATCACTTCTTCAAGGTTTTAAAAATTGTATCCTTTATCAGCAAATTCTATAGAGTTTTGGGAAAAAATCCCCAAAGTTGATGGGGCTATTTCAACTCTTGCTAAACGTACCACTATTCCTATGGAAGATAGTACTTCCTTTAAGGATCCTTTAGATAGGAAGCATGAATCTTATCTAAGGAAAGCCTATTTATATTCAGGTCATCTTCTCAGACCTGCAATTTCTTTGGCTGATGTTGCGGCTGCATCAACTTTCTGGTTGGAGAATTTAGAGCAACAAGAATTGGATTCTGACATATCTAGCATTCGCTTACTGCAACATGCTAATCATTTTATTTGTGATGCCATTTTTGATATTATCAAAATTGATGTTAGATCCATGTCTTTAGCTATATTAGCTAGAAGAGCTTTGTGGCTTAAATCTTGGAATGCTGATATGACATCTAAATCTAGATTACTATCTCTTTCTTTCCAAGGTAATCATTTATTTGGTTCTCAGTTGGATTCTATTATTTCAACTGTCACTGGGGGAATGGGAGTTTTTCTGCCTCAGGATAAAAAACCTAAGGGTAAATCTAAGGCTTCTAACCGTTTTCGTTCCTTTCGTCAAAATAAGGAACAAAAACTCAATCCTTCCCCCAAGGAATCTGTTTCCAATTGGAAGCCTTCCTCAAATTGGAATAAATCCAAGCCATTTAAGAAAACAAAGTCAGCCCCTAAGTCCGCATGAAGGTGCGGCCCTCATTCCAGCTCAGCTGGTAGGGGGCAGATTAAGGGTTTTCAAGGATATTTGGATAAATTCTGTCCAAAATCAGTGGATTCAGAGCATTGTCTCTCAAGGGTATCGAATAGGATTCAGAGTAAGACCTCCTGTGAGAAGATTTTTTTTTCTCATGTATCCCAGAAAATCTAGTAAAAGCTCAGGTTTTCCTGAAGTGTGTTTCAGACCTGGAGTCTTCAGGGGTAATCATGCCAGTTCCTTTTCAGGAACGAGGTTTGGGGTTTTATTCAAATCTATTCATTGTCCCAAAGAAGGAAAATTTATTCAGACCAGTTCTGGATCTGAAACTTTTGAATCATTATGTAAGAGTACCAACTTTCAAGATGGTGACTATAAGGACTATTCTGCCTTTTGTTCAGCGAGGACATTATATGTCCACAATAGACTTGCAGGATGCATACCTTCATATTCCGATTCATCCACAACATTATCAGTTCCTGAGATTCTCTTTTCTAGACAAGCATTACCAATTTGTTGCTCTTCCATTTGGCCTAGCAACAGCTCCAAGAATCTTTTCAAAGGTTCTAGGTGCCCTACTCTCTGTAATCAGAGAACAGTTTATTGTGGTGTTTCCTTATTTGGACAATATCTTGGTACTAGCTCAGTCTTTACGTTCTGCAGAATCTCACACGAATCAATTAGTGTTGTTTCTTCGGAAACATGGTTGGAGGATCAATTTACCAAAAAGTTTCTTGATTCCTCAGACAAGGGTCACCTTTTTAGGCTTCCAGATAGATTCAGTGTCCATGATTCTGTCTCTAACAGACAAGAGACGTTTAAAATTGGTTGCAGCCTGCCGGCACCTTCAGTCTCAGTCATTCCATTCAGTGACTATGTGCATGGAAGTTTTAGGTCTCATGACTGCAGCATCGGACGCAATCCCCTTTGCTCATTTTCACATGAGACCTCTACAGCTTTGCATGCTGAACCAATGGTGCAGGGATTATACAAAGATATCACAATAAATATCCTTAAATCCCAATGTACGACACTCTTTGGCGTGGTGGATAGATCACCATCGTTTAGTTCAAGGGGCTCCTTTTGTTCGGCCAACCTGGACTTTGATCACAACAGATGCAAGTCTTTCAGGTTGGGGAGCTGTTTGGGGATCTCTGATAGCACAAGGGGTTTGGAAATCTCAAGAGGTGAGATTACCAATAAATATTTTAGAACTCCGTGCAATTCTCAGAGCTCTTCAGTTTTGGCCTCTGTTAAAGAGAGAACCATTCATTTGTTTTCAGACAGACAATATCACAACAGTGGCATATGTCAATCATCAGGGTGGGACTCACAGTCCCCAAGCTATGAAAGAAGTATCTCGGATACTTGCTTTGGCGGAATCCAGCTCCTGTCTAATCTCTGCGGTGCATATCCCAGGTGTAGACAATTGGGAGGCGGATTATCTCAGCCGTCAGACTTTACATCCAGGGGAGTGGTCTCTCCATCCAGATGTGTTTTCTCAGATTGTTCAGATGTGGGGTCTTCCAGAGATAGATCTCATGGCCTCTCATCTAAACAAGAAACTTCCCAGATACCTGTCCAGGTCCAGGGATGTTCAGGCGGAGGCAGTGGATGTGCTGACACTTCCTTGGTGTTATCATCCTGCTTACATTTTCCCGTCTCTAGTTCTCCTTCCAAGAGTGATCTTCAAAATCATCATGGAACAATTGTTTGTGTTGCTGGTGTCTCCAGCATGGCCACACAGGTTTTGGTATGCGGATCTGGTTCTGATGTCCAGTTGCCAGCCTTGGCCACTTCCATTAAGGCCGGACCTACTGTCTCAAGGTCCGTTTTTCCATCAGGATCTCAAATCATTAAATTTGAAGGTATGGAAATTGAACGTTTAGTACTAAGTCATAGAGGTGATAATTACTATGTTACAAGCTCGTACATCTGTCTCTAGAAAGATTTATTATAGAGTTTGGAAGACTTACATTTCATAGTGTTCTTCTCATAAATTTTCTTGGCATTCTTTTAGAATTCCTAGAATTTTACAGTTTCTTCAGGATGGTTTGGATAAGGGTTTGTTTGCAAGTTCCTTGAAGGGACAAATCTCTGCTCTTTCTCTTTTATTTCACAGGAAGATTGCTAAGCTTCCTGATATTCACTGTTTTTTTTTGTACAGGCTTTGGTCTGTATCAAGCCTGTCATTAAATCAATCTCTCCTCCTTGGAGTCTTAATTTGGTTTTGAATGCTTTACAGGCTCCTCCGTTTGAGCCTATGCATTCTTTGGCCATTAAACTTCTTTTTCGGAAAGTGTTGTTCCTTTTGGCCATTTCTTCTGCTAGAAGAATTTCCAAATTATCTGCTCTTTCTTGTGAATCTCCTTTTCTGATTTTCCATCAGGATAAGGCAGTTTTGCTGACTTCATTTAAATTTCTACCTAAGGTTGTGAATTCTAACAACATTAATAGAGAAATTGTTGTCCCTTCTTTGTATCCTAATCCTAAGAATTCTTTGGAGAGATCCTTACATTCTTTAGATGTGTTAAGAGCTTTGAAATATTATGTTGAAGCTACTAAAGATTTCAGGAAGACGTCTAGTCTATTTGTTATCTTTTCTGGTTCTCTGACTCAGTGATTAATATTATGTTACAAGCTTGTAAATCTGTCTCTAGAAAGATTTATTATAGAGTTTGGAAGACTTACATTTCATGGTGTAAGATTCTGTTCTCTTATTTTCCTTGTCACTCCCAGTTACTCCCACTGACTGCTGATTCGCTAACTACTCCTTAAGACAGGTGCTCCCCTTGCACTCTGTGCTTAGTATTGAAGTTTCTACACAAAGATTGGATTACAAACTTTCTCTGTCCTGCATGTTCCAGCTTACCTATATTCAATTGCTGGTATTATAGCAGGATCCAAAAGACTCTGTTTGCCGTTATTACCTATAAGGACTTCACTGTCTTCTGCCTTATAATCAAGTGAGGAATTGTTCAACTTTTGTTTTGTTTAATTAGCTGCTTCATTCTTTTTGCAGCTCATACCTTCAACACAGCTAAACAGCAGCACGCAAAAGGAATCAAACTGTGACGTCACTTCCACTCCGGGCCCGGCACCAACAAACTTTCTCCCTGCTTGCGGTTGGAACGGACTACTACCGAATAACCTTAATACTTGTGTATGAGTTACAGGTACCAAACTATTTAACCGCATTACCGCTTTACTAACCTATCTACTGCTAACTTACTTGTGGCTATTACTGCAATTTTATTACTACTGAAGCATCAACTAATATCTGCTTAACTGTTTGTTCTCTGCAAAGATCCTGCTTTTCTTTGAAATTAATAAGACATATCTCCTGCATAACCTGCTGTGTTGAATTAAGTCACTTGCTTGCTGGGAAATCTCCTGCATAACCTGCTGTGTTGAATTAAGTCACTTGCTTGCTGGGAAAGACTTTCTTTATTGCTGCTGCATTTGTTCCGTTATTTCACCAGTTCTATTTCTGTTGTTGTCTCTCTAAGACAGGGGTGTCAAACTTGTGGCCCGCGGGCCTCATGCGGCCCTCAACCTAATTTTGTGCGGCCCACGCCACCTCCATGAAAAATATTAATTATAATATGCTTATTACTTAAAGAGCGAGTGCGCTTACTGTTAGGGATGCACATACATTAAAACATACGTTATTAAAAAGAAAAAGACAGATAAGTGCGTAATGATTTCTTTAACACATGCAGTTCATTACTATGGTAGCACTGATTTCCCACATCATTTCTGTCCATTCCTTTCCATCATTTTCTCTTTAACTAAAATCACATACTTTATATATATTTCTATGTATTTATTTTATATTATGTACAACAGGTATGTCTATCACTATTATAAACAGTGGGTCGCAGGTGGAGCGTGTGTGTCACCTTCTTAAAAGCATTAGAGCACATTTCCTCAAGCCAGAGTAAGTTAATTAGGAGTTACAGAACACAATCTTTTGAAATGTATACAGTTATAGCAAATGCCACTGCACTGTTTAGCAATGACAAGATATGTAGGTAGTGTGCGGCCCACGTGAGTTGTACTTGTATGGAAAATGGCCCGCGACTAAAATGAGTTTGACACCCCTGCTCTAAGATATACATCAGATTATATATCTTTTTCCCTGCAGCTTGGTGCTGTATACAAACCATGTTCTTTTTCTGAATTTGAGCAAAATTCACAATTCTGAAAGAGTCCTTTTTGCAATAAAGGATTTAGACAGAATTGTGTAACAAACAAACAATTTCGGTTGAAACTGCAGTTGTGTTCCACAATCAAGAGTTTATTCAAAACCTTACATAATACTAAGCCCCACTATGGAACCAGCAGATTTGCGCCAAATTGTTTACAACCTTACTCAAAAGGTTGATCAGCTCTCACAAGGTATGCGTGAATTACAGATTGAAAATGATGCTTTACGTAACATAATAAAGGACTCTATTGCTGTTAAAGGTAATCAGGCTGAAAATGTTACTGAACCACAATTGTCACTTCCAGATCTTTTCTCTGGTAACAGAAAAACATACAGATCATTTAAAAATGCCTGCCAACTTCTTTTTTCCATGAAACCTAGAACATACCCCACTGAGAGAGTGAGAGTTTTGACTACCATTTCCTTTCTCAGGGGGGACCCCAGAAATTGGGCAGATACATTTATTGAAAACCAAGATCCTATTCTTGGCTCTCTGGATGATTTTTTCAATGCTATGGATTAAATGTTTCAGGATACAGATGTTCAGCTCACTGCAGAAATGACTTTGAGGAGTCTCAAACAAGGGAAAAGACCTGTAGAAGAATACATCACACACTTTAAGCAGTACTCTACAGATGCACTTTGGACCCCAGTTGCTCTCCGCAACCAATTCCGTCTCGGTCTTTCAGAGACACTAAAAGATGAATTCGCTAGAATTGAGCTTCCCCAGACTCTAGAAACATTTATGAAGATGGCTGTTCAGATTGATCGCCGTTTAAGAGAAAGAAAAGCTGAAAAAAACGCTATTGAATACAAACCCAAAAGTTCTTACTCCTCTTCTCTTTCTAACTCATTTACTCCTACTAAAACAACTGCAGAACCTATGGAGATAGGTTTTCTGAGAGGTCCTCTGACTCAAGAAGAAAAACAACGCAGGCGCATAAAAAATTTATGTATGTATTGCGCTAATGCATCTCACACTGTTCAAGATTGTTCACTTCTATTAAAGAATAAGAAAAGTAAGTCTAATTACCTGTATACCTCGTTTCAATCATCTATACAAAATACTTATTGTACTTTATCTGTTTCTTTACAGCTGCTTCAAAGTCAAGTAACGATTAATGATGCCATCATTGATTCTGGGGCTACTGGGAATTATTTGGATCATGATTTTTGTATCAAAAACAAAATCCCTCTCATCAAGAAGAAGACTCCTATACCTATTAGGGTCATTGATGGTTCACTTATGTTTTCTGGTCCTATAATTTTTTAGACTATCCCTATAAAGCTTAACATTGATGGACATTTTGAAATGTTATCTTTTGATGTTCTCCCTTCGCCCCATTTTTCTTTAGTTTTGGGGTTAAAGTGGTTACAAGTACATAACCCCAAAATTACTTGGTTTCCTTTCAAAATAAAGTTTATTTCTGCTTATTGCAAAACTACCTGTTTTCCTTGTCCATTATTATTACATTCAACTGTTCCCTCTGACTCTTTACCCATACAATATATTGAGTTTGAAGATGTTTTCAGTAAGACTGAGGCTGAGAACCTACCCCCTCATAGGGTTTATGATTGCCCTATTGATCTTCAACCTGGTGCTCAAATTCCTTTTGGACATCTCTATCCCTTAAGTAATCCAGAACTCGAAGAACTTAAATTGTATCTTGAAGAAAACCTAAAAAAAGGTTTTATTAGACCTTCCACATCCCCAGCTGGTGCTGGGTTTTTTTTTGTTTGCAACAAAGACGGCAGTCTTAGGCCTATCATTGATTATCGCGAGTTGAATAAATGTACTATCAAAAATCGCTATCCGCTGCCATTAATTCCAGAGATGATTGACAGGCTCTCTGACGCTTCCATATTCACTAAGCTTGATTTAAGAGGGGCATACAATCTCATCAGAATAAAAGAGGGGCATGAATGGATGACGGCATTTAGGACCAGATATGGCCTATTTGAATATCTTGTAATGCCGTTCGGCCTATGTAATGCCCCTGCCACTTTTCAATACTTCATAAATGATGTATTCTGTGATCTCCTTGACGTATGTCTAGTTATTTATCTAGATGACATTCTCATATACTCAAGAACTATGGAGGATCATGTGAAACATGTTCGACAGGTACTCGCCCGACTCAGAGCCCATAAACTCTACGCTAAATTAGAAAAATGTAAATTCCATACTACTGAAGTTTCTTTCTTGGGATACAACATCTCTCCTTCAGGAATTCAAATGCAAAAAGAAAAAGTGGACACTGTTCTGAACTGGCCAGAACCAAAATCCAGGAAAGAGTTACAACGCTTCCTAGGATTCTCCAATTACTACAGGAAATTCATAAAAGGGTTTTCTAAAATCGTAAAACCTCTTACGATTCTAACTGGTTCTTCCATTCCTTTCACCTGGGGAAATGATGCTAGAGACGCCTTTATTCACTTAAAAAACAGGTTCACATCTGCACCTATTCTTCAATTTCCTAACCCATCTTATCAGTATACTTTGGAGGTTGATTCTTCTGACTATGCTATTGGTGCTGTACTCTCCCAACAAAAATCCTTATCAGAACCTCTTCATCCAATTTCTTATTTCTCCAAACTTATGACACCTGCAGAACGTAATTATGCCATCGGAGATAAGGAATTGTTGGCTATCCATCGATCCCTAGAACACTGGAGACATCTCCTCGAGGGTACTACTCTACCAATTATCATTTATACGGATCATAAGAATCTACAGTATTTACAATCTAACAAAACACTCTCTGCTAGACAGGTTCGCTGGAGTCTTTATTTCGACCGTTTTAATTTCTCAATTATTTACAGACCTGCCAATAAAAACACAAAAGCTGACACCTCATCCCGACTTCCTAAACCTCCAACTGATTTGCCTATCAGGAAAGACATTGTCTCTCCTGAATGTTTCATTGGTATCACTACCCCTATCTTAACAGAATTAAGAGATTTCTGTAAAAAACAACCAACACCTCCTGAACCAGATTTGCTTAAAAACCATGGCTTGTATTTCCGAGGTCAAAAGATATATGTGCCTAATTCTATGAGAACACTTATCATTCAGACTTGCCATGATAACCCTCTTGCTGGTCACCCTGGTGTTAAAAAGACACATGAACTTGTTTCTCGAACATATTGGTGGCCTCAGATGAAATCATCTATTTCTGATTATATAGGCACATGCAGGGTTTGTGTCACTTGTAATCCTGAACGAAAACCACCTTTTGGTTTACTCATGCCTTTACCAGTTCCCGATAAACCTTGGCACCATGTCTCAATGGACTTTATTGTTGATTTACCTCCATCAAGTAACCAGACCACTATACTTGTTGTCATTGATGTTTTTACTAAGATGGCTCATTTTTTACCATTCCACAAATTACCAACCTCTTCAGAGACTGCTCATTTATTCATTGATCATATTGTTAAGTTACATGGACTTCCTTCTATCATAACAACCGACCGAGGATCGCAATTTACCTCAAAATTCTGGACCAAATTATGTGAAATTACTAACATTGACCATCGATACTCCACAGCTTTTCACCCCCAGACTAACGGACAATCAGAGAGATTGAACCAGTGGCTCGAACATTATTTGAGGTGCTACTGTTCTTATCATCAAAATGATTGGTTTAAATATCTCTCAATGGCAGAATTTGCTTACAATAATTCAACCAATTCTTCCACAAAGATGACTCCTTTCTTTGCAAATTATGCTTACCATCCTAAGTTTTCTTTTATATCCTTTACTTCTTCAGATTCACCTTTGCTCGATGAAATACATAATTCTCTACAAGAAAATTTCAAAACTATACAAGAGAATTTTCTAGATGCCCAGAAGTCACAAAAACATTTTTATGACCTTCGAAGAAGAAAACCACCTGAATATACTGTTGGTGATTTAGTCTGGCTTTCTACAAAAAATTTAAGACTACAAATCCCTTCCAAGAAGATGGCCAGTCTATTCATTGGTCCTTTTCCCATTCAAAAGATTATTAATGCCAATGCTGTCAGATTGGAGCTTCCTAACTCGCTAAGAATTCATCCCACTTTTCATGTTTCCCTTTTGAAACCATATATTCCTACGAGACATAACCAGATTCTATTACCTCCTTCGCCTTTGCCTTTGGATGATAATGAATATGAAGTTGACTCCATACTAGATTCCAGATATTCCAATGGGGTCCTTCAATATTTGGTAAGATGGAAAAACTATTCCAGTGATGAGGACTCCTGGGAACCTCTTTCCAATCTCAACTCCCCTCGTCTTCTATCAATGTTCCATCGTCGCCATCCTGATAGGCCTCGGCCAATCGCTGTGGAACAGCTCCCTTGAGGAGGGGGTCATGTAAGATTCTGTTCTCTTATTTTCCTTGTCACTCCCAGTTACTCCCACTGACTGCTGATTCGCTAACTACTCCTTAAGACAGGTGCTCCCCTTGCACTCTGTGCTTAGTATTGAAGTTTCTACACAAAGATTGGATTACAAACTTTCTCTGTCCTGCATGTTCCAGCTTACCTATATTCAATTGCTGGTATTATAGCAGGATCCAAAAGACTCTGTTTGCCGTTATTACCTTCAAGGACTTCACTGTCTTCTGCCTTATAATCAAGTGAGGAATTGTTCAACTTTTGTTTTGTTTAATTAGCTGCTTCATTCTTTTTGCAGCTCATACCTTCAACACAGCTAAACAGCAGCACGCAAAAGGAATCAAACTGTGACGTCACTTCCACTCCGGGCCCGGCACCAACAAACTTTCTCCCTGCTTGCGGTTGGAACGGACTACTACCGAATAACCTTAATACTTGTGTATGAGTTACAGGTACCAAACTATTTAACCGCATTACCGCTTTACTAACCTATCTACTGCTAACTTACTTGTGGCTATTACTGCAATTTTATTACTACTGAAGCATCAACTAATATCTGCTTAACTGTTTGTTCTCTGCAAAGATCCTGCTTTTCTTTGAAATTAATAAGACATATCTCCTGCATAACCTGCTGTGTTGAATTAAGTCACTTGCTTGCTGGGAAATCTCCTGCATAACCTGCTGTGTTGAATTAAGTCACTTGCTTGCTGGGAAAGACTTTCTTTATTGCTGCTGCATTTGTTCCGTTATTTCACCAGTTCTATTTCTGTTGTTGTCTCTCTAAGATATACATCAGATTATATATCTTTTTCCCTGCAGCTTGGTGCTGTATACAAACCATGTTCTTTTTCTGAATTTGAGCAAAATTCACAATTCTGAAAGAGTCCTTTTTGCAATAAAGGATTTAGACAGAATTGTGTAACAAACAAACAATTTCGGTTGAAACTGCAGTTGTGTTCCACAATCAAGAGTTTATTCAAAACCTTACACATGGGGCTCCATGTACTAAGCTGTCTGCGAGGTCTTTGTGACTATTTTCGTCTAAATTTCTGCGTGCGGATCAATAACCGTATGTACTATCCCACGAATCCATTGAAAATCTTATATTAAAAAACGGCGAGCGAACTTGCCCGCAAATCTTGAATTCTCGTCTTTTTTGTAGCTAGAAAATACTCGCTCGACATAAATCTCGCACAAAACAGGAATTACTAAACTATCTATTTCTACGCTCGTGAATTTCTCCGCACCTACCTCGTTAAAAATCCCTCGCCAGCTAATAGGTGGCGAGCACCATAATAAACAATAGGGTCTATCAGATCAACGCCTACAACTGATTTAAAAGAGGTGTACAATTGAATGGTTACTCACTTTTGATCCTGTTAGCCATATGGAGACACTTCTTCAACTTTATATTGTTCGTCTGATGCAAATGAGGGGTAGAAGGCAAATTCGTCAACCTGATGCCCCAAATCTGGTTCGAAGAAGGCGATTACGAGTACAGCGGGTATTCCTTCCTCGGGTTCCTTTAGATGCCCTTTCCGATCGAGAGGTTATTCAAAGGTTCCGTCTGGATCGACATTCAATATTGTCTTTATATGCTCAAATAGCACATTTTCTAGAGCCTGTGACGGCTCGTTCAAGGGCCATTCCCGGAATACTAAAGTTTCTTGCTGCCTTGCACTTTTTTGCCACCGGATCATTTCAGGCAGTGTCCAGCGTCATCATTGGTTTCAGTCAGTCTGCCTTTTCTCGTCATCTTTCCAAAGTTATCGATGCACTCATGCATATATTCCCCGAATATGTTTGTCTACCATCTACCACAGAAGAGTGGCAATCGATAAAGTCGCAATTCTACAGTGTGGCTGGAATGCCAAATGTTCTTGGGGCAATAGACTGTACCCATATTGCAGTTCGACCGCCACGGTTATGGGAGGAGATTTACCGCAACCGAAAGTCCTGCCATTCCTTGAATGTACAGATGGTTTGTGACCCCAAAATGAGAATTATCAGCGTGAGATCAAATTACCCTGGCTCCTGCCATGACGCTTATATCCTGCGGCAGACTGGACTGTACCAAAAATTCGAAAATGGGGAAATGCCAGAGGGATGGTTATTAGGTAAGCTTGAATTGAACTCAACAAAAATTTTTAAAGGTTTTCTAAAGAGCATGTAATTTTAAACGACTTTCAAATTGACTTTTTATTCTTTTTATATCAATTGTTGAAAATCATATCTAGATATATGCTCAATAGCTGCCGATTGGTTGATGCACCTAGAGGCCTTGTTTGATTGGCTCACATTTGTGCATTGATATTTTTTCAACAAAGGATATATAAATAAATTCTGAAAAAAAAACACATTATATAATTAAATTTTTAATTTGTTACAAATTTATACTAATTTGACGCTAGCCTCAATAACTAATAAAAATTATTTTGTCTTTTTGGAATGACTTACATCAATATTTTTTTTTTTTTAATTACAGGGGATGCCGGTTACCCTTGTTATGAATGGCTTCTGACACCCTATAATAACCCCCAACTCCGGAAACATATTCGTTTTAATGAAGCACACAAGAGCACAAGGGGTGTCATCGAAAGGACTTTTGGATTATTGAAAATGAGGTTCCGATGTCTGGACAGATCTGGCGGTGCAATGCAGTATTCTACAGAAAAAGTTGCAAGAATCATCTTAGTTTGCTGTGTCTTGCATAATATTGCCACCAAAAGAGGATGCCCCATTGATGACGATATTGCCATGCCTTTTAATGACTTTCCAGAAGAAATTTTCAGAGAAAACACCAATAGACGTGGCATGGCCACAAGGGATATGGTTTCTGACCAATATTTCGAAGTTTGATCTTTCTCTAACAATTTGTTCATCTTATGTAAATTGTGTTCTGCATTTTTTTTTGTTTTTTTCAAATAAAATTTGTGTGCAACATCATCATATTGTTATTTATTTGTAGCCCTTTTTCTAAACAAACCTTATTTTCATTGTTCACACCACAAAAATAAATGAAACAGATTTTTTTTTAAATGAAAATAATATAACAATTTATTTTAAGTTCAAAAGGCAACAAGAATAAGAATTATAACTATTTCTATCCTAATACAACTAATATATTTACATAACTAAAAAAGTTCAACATTTATCTATTCAAAAGGTTACATATTAGACTTACTATTCTACATTTAACCAGTGATTTTGTTACATAGTAATTGTATCAAATATAAATGAATCACAAAATTTGAGAATATATATATTGGTAGTGTTATCTGTGGTCAATGACCTAGGATATAGTGATGTACTAAAAAAAAGATTATACCTGACGATATATTTATATCGTCATTGTTCATTCCTCATGCAAAATTTATCGTTCCAACAGAAATTTAATATATTATTGGTTATTAATGGTTAGTCGGAACAACAATATTATTCATGTTACATAGTATTAGAAAAATAAAGATTCAACAAAAAAAAATGATACATTGTAAAAATAGTCATGCGTCAATTTGATTGACAAGTATAGTTGTGACGTCAGATACTAACATGTCGCTAATGGAGCCTTTCACAGCTGGAGAAATAGTCATTCTGGTATATGCAATGGAACGATATTTTCCTCATCGTATGGGAGGAGTTCGATTGGTAAAGCAGGACAGTCGTGATCATATTATATACGAAATGATAAGAAGGATGTATAGAGTATCAAAGATAAAAAGGACAAGACATCAATGCCTAAGAAAGTACAGCGATTTGAGGCGTAGGGAAACTAATTATTACAATTCAATTAAACGACTAATAAGAAAGTGTAAGTATAAATGTTTAGTGTTACTTATAGTAACTTTCAATTTTAATAGTTATTGATAGAAAGTCCAATAACTGCGTCATCTTTTACCTTTCACCATTGATTGATTTTCAATAATAGTAGGAACAAGGTACAACACATTTGACTTTCAGTATTCCGTTATAACTTTTCTATCTGAACATTGAAAGACAAAAATTATGTTCATTGTTCCTTTAGCTTTAATAGACTGTTATTTATAGTATCTTATTTTTTTATAAAGCTATTCACCTTTAAGTAAGCTATATACTTGTTGATTAAACTAGAATGTAGTGTTTAATAATCCTTTAATTAATAGAAATCTCAAAATCCAATTTTACATTGATAGTAGCATTCGATAATCGATTTAATCATATATTTTTAGTATTATTAATACAGAAAATGTTTTTTTTTAGTATATCTTCAACTTGCATATATGAAATGAAAATTAACATCTATTAATCATTACAACTATAAAAATAAAGTCAATTTTTACAAACAGATATGAAAAAATCAAAATCAAAAACTCAAAAAATTCCACGTTATTTAAGAGAAATAAGGATTGAAACGCCAAATAGTGGGATCACTTCACCACCCCTTCCTTTGACACTTATGGACATACCAATGACTCCCAAAAATAACAGAGCAGTGAAAAAAATGGCTGTCAACACTCAAAAAGGTACATAACTATAGAACAGCGTTAACAAGGTTTTATAAATTGTAAATAAAATAAATAATAATTAAAAAAAAATGATGTTTAATGATCTAATGCACATTTAGATATCCCTGGATGTTCTTA
Source organism: Bombina bombina (assembly GCF_027579735.1). NCBI lineage: Eukaryota > Metazoa > Chordata > Amphibia > Anura > Bombinatoridae > Bombina > Bombina bombina. The sequence continues at coordinate 239,654,544 of NC_069506.1, forward strand.
TGAAGAAATTCCATCCTTTGAAAAAGAACCTAATTATTATTTTGATCTTGAGGTCGATGAGCCATGCACAAAAGATGATGATACTAATCTTGGAAGAGGTATTAGAATTTTTGTTTTTTAGGGAAGTGAAATATAGAAAAAATAATTTAATTTTAATTTTAATTTTTTATATATTTATAAAAAGGTCAACCTTTGGACAAAGCGGTACAAGTTGAAATAGAATTGGATGGCATGGTATACGCAACAAGTAATGATATTGGACAAAACATGTTTCCTCCTAAAAAAAATCTGATAGACAAAGGTATTTTATTTAGTTACCTTTGTCAAAAATAGAATAATTTAAAAAAAAAAAAAATTAAAAATTAAAAATGTTATTTATTTATTTTACTTTAGCCTCCAGTTCAAGCGATGCTTACACATTAGAGGAAAAAATTGTGCAGACAGAAAATGATATGGATATCATACCTCCCAAAGAAAATGAAGGTATATACAGATATCAATATATTATTTATATTTTGTTATGTGATTAATATGTGAATTTAATTTATTTTTATTTATTTTAAGGTATAGAAGTTTTTGAAGAAAAAATCGATGAAAGCACACAAACTTTTTTGGATGATAACTTCAAAATTAAATTGGCAAAAATTAGGTCTATAATGGGAATGTTGATGGAGCAAGTTGATTTTTTGTACCAGAAATATGGCATTTAGTATTTTTTTTAAATAAATCTTTTAAAACACTTTCTATTGTTTTGAGAAAAAAAATTACAAATTTAGAAACATCCAAAAAAAAAAAGGGATGATGAGTGTTTGTTAAAATAATTGAAAATTTTTTTTTATTTTTTTTACCATTTCATAAAAAAAAAATATATTGTAAGCAATAAAAACAAAATTTCAATGAAAAAAAATTTGTATTCATTCTTTTTTCAAAAATTTTAATAAAAAACACAAACAAAATTTTTAAAAAATATTAGTGAAACTCGAAAATATAAATATATTTTGAACAAAAATATAAAACAAATCAAAAAGTGCAACATCAAAAACAGTATAAACTCAAGTTATTAAAACATTACAAATTTAGAAACATCCAAAAAAAAAAAGGGATGATGAGTGTTTGTTATAAAAATTGAAATTTTTTTTTTTTTTTTACCATTTCATAAAAAAAATATATATTGTAATCAATAAAAAAAAATTTCAATGAAAAAAAATTTGTATTCATTCTTTTTTCAAAAATTTTAATAAAAAACACAAAAAATTTTTTTTAAAAATATTAGTGCAACTCGAAAATATAAATATATTTTGAACAAAAATATAAAACAAATCAAAAAGTGCAACATCAAAAACAGTATAAACTCAAGTTATTAATACAATTAATAAAGATGTCTATCACTACTGTCCTGGCCTATTTGGTTCAGAAGGACCCTGTCTTTCACGAATAATGGACAGGAGAGAATTCATTGTTTGTTCTGCGAGGCGTAATGAACGGTTTATCTGTTCGTTGTGCTCCTCGTCCATTCGCCTCTGCCAATCAAACCTCTCTCTGTCTAACTGCAATTGTCTTTCTGCTAATGATGCACTTCGGTCCAGGTGTGCGATTAAAACATTCTGTAACTCTCTATGATCCACCCTATATTGTCTAGCAAGAGAGATCATTTCATTGAGACAGACATCATCCACTTTCATTAGATTGTGTTTCCGCTGGCTCTACATTTCCTTGAATTGTTTGTTCTTGTACTTCTGCTTCATCAGGGACAGGTTCATGGATCTCCATTGGTTGAGCATCCATGATATCATCCAACAAATCTGGGGTCTCACTTCCATGATCCCTGGATTGAAGTTCCTCCTCCTCAGGTCTTTCTGGTTGTACAGCAACCAGGTTTAAGATGACCTCCCTCGATGACTCCTCTGTATCTGTGAAAATTAAAAATAAAAAAATAAATATATATGAATATATTAAGATTTTAATATCTATATAAAAATATAATGTAGATATATAAATATATATATATATAAAAAAAATATATATATATATCTATATATATATTTTAAAAAAAAATGTAAATTTTTTTTTTAACGATTTTAAAATATTTAGTAGCAGCTGTGAATATGTACTATGGAAAAAAGGCAGCACTCACATGTCATTTGTAACTCAAATTCAACTGTTCATAACACAAAATTAAATAATCTTTTTTTTTTTTTTTTTTAGAAAATTTAATGAAGCTTTTGTATTATTAAATGCTCTTTTTAATTTTAAATGACGAGTGATTGATGCCTTTTTATGATCTAAAATTCTAAATATATCTATCTATATATATAAATGTGTATATATATAGATATATTTATATATATATATATATATATGTATATATATATATATAGATAGCAATATATATATTTTTATTTATATAAATATATATCTTTATATATCCTAAAAATAATAATATATATGAAGATGTTGATATCTTGATATTTATGTATAAGAAGAAAATTTAAAAAAAAAGGAATGTATTAATAGTACAGATTCTCACCATCAAACAACCGTGGAGAACTTCCCGTCATGTTCCGAAAAAGATGTCCAAGGTCAGCTATGATAAAAAAAAAATATATATATATATTAAAATAAAATTTCTTTAGTGAAAAATCCAAAATAAAAAAATTACAATAAAGCAATGTTATCTATATGGCCTAAGTGAGCAAAAACTACCACGCTTTTAAAAGAAAAAAAAAAAAAAAAGGGAATTCAAGTAATTAGATTTTTTGAGAGAAAGCGAATTTCGGTTAGCTTTGACCAGTATGACCAAAGGAGAATGGAAAAAATGAAAATATATTGTTTACCTGTACCTCTACCAACACTGGTTTCAGGGGTGCTGGTACGGATATCTGGAAGTGTATCCGCTGATAAAAAGGTATGGCTAGCAGATGATGTGCTTCTTATTGTTTGCCCAATAACGACACCACCACTAGTCATCGATGTCCCAGAGGAGGTTGATGGAATGGCTGAAGCAGGGTCATCACCACCCCTAGCTGTCACGGATTGTGGTCGAGCTGTTAAGAGATAAATAAAATCAATCGTTATTCATGTTTCGATCCATAGAAGATTAATAAACAACTAATATTTAAAATTTTAAATAGTGGTTATTGAAAGGGACAGTGTAGCACACACAATAGTAACCAGGTTGAAGAATTTGAATGTAAAAATTAAAAATTTTTGTAGACACTCAAGGTTGTTTGTATTGAAACTGTTTTGTAAAGCTTGTTTCTAGTATTTAAAAAGTGTTGAGTACTTTGTTTGACATAAAACAATAGTCCTGTGTTTATTTAATCTTTCATTCTATTCATTATTCATTCTATTATATTCTTTAATTCTATTCATTCATTGTATTATGTATCAACAAGCTGTTATAAGTGTTATTTGAACTTGTCATTTAATTACCTTGTTAACAATTAACTGTAAACGAAAAAGAGTCGTCTGCTCATTTGCTAATTAAATGACAAGTTCAAAGAATACTTATAAGAGCTTGTTGATACATCATAAATTAGTTGAATGAATGAATAGAATGAATAGAATGAATAGAATGAAAGAATAATGAATAGAATGAAAGATTACATAAACACAGGACTATTGTTTTATGTGAAACCAACTATTCAAGTTTTTTTTAAATAATAGCATTTAAACACTCATTAATCCGCTTAAAAAACAATATATTGATATTATATATACACTAATGTTGAGAGTGTGTATCTGCATGTGTAAGTGTATAATATTAGTGTGTGTGTATCTGCATGTATAAGTGTATATTTTTTGGTCTGTATACATGCTTGTCTAATGTATACTGTAACGTTTGTTTTTGTGAATTTGTCTACAAAAATATAGCACTGTATTTTCAAACGATCCTTGAATACAGAGCTCACATAGCAATAACAATATTGTTTGGCGCAGCTTTTGATTTGATGAATAGGGACATTAAACCACAAAAGATTTGTTCATCAGTCATAAAGAAATTAAGATTTTAAAATAGATCGAAATTTACTTCCATTAAAGGCGTCTATTAGCTAGTAAGCTGTTCTAAATATGCTTTTCATCAAAGGATATCAAGAAAATGAAGTAAATTAAAATAGAATTGTTATTTAGAAAGCAATACAAAAATAAAGCAGTAATAGGACTATAATCAAAATTGGCGCCAATAAATATTGATTTTCCAAAATATAATTAAATGTTAAATATTTTTATAAACCGACTCCACTGGAAAATTACAATATGATCATCATTCAATTTAAAAAATAGTAATTATATTAATGTTTTACATATTCGGTCGCTATCACAATCATCTGTGATCATGAATATTACATTACATACGTTATTGGTTAAGCTATACAAAAATCTAACAGTAATCTGCATTGATGTAACGTAATCAAAATTGACGCACCAAAAAATTGATTTGAAAAAATATCTTTACAAGATAGATATTTGGATAAACCGACTCTAATGGATAATTACAATATGATCATCATTCAATTCAAATAATAGTAATTCGATAATTGTTTTACATCTTCGGTCGCTATCACAATCATCTGTGATCATGAATATTACATTACATACGTTATTGGTTAAGCTATACAAAAATCTAGCATTAATCTTCATTGATTTAACTTAATCAAAATTGACGCACCAAAAAATTGATTGGACAAAATATCTTTACAAGATACATATTTGTATAAACCAACTCTAATGGATAATTACAATATGATCAACATTCAATTTAAATTATAGTAATTCGATAAATGTTTTACCTCTTAGGTCGCTATCACAATCATCTGTGATCCCGACGATTACTTCTGGGCCTAGACGCTGCACCAGTCTCTGCTCGTAATCATTAAGATCAGCGACATAAGCTGTTCCACCTCCGGTAGCACGGGTTGAATTTTTTTCTTTTGCCAATTTGGCTTTTGCAAATCGTTTGATGTCGTTGTACCTTTTTTTAATTTGATCAACGTCCTTTTTCCCAGGTCCCTGAGCACTGACAGCATCACTTATCCGGGTCCATATACTTTTTTTACGGATACTAGACGTTTGCTTCGAACGACAACCAAATAAATAGTCATATGAGTCTAGCACCATATCGACAAGAACCAGGTTCTGCTGATGTGAGAAGTGGGGATTCTTCGATTTGGACTGTGAATCAGATCGAGAAGTAGCCATACTTAATTTATCGATAACAATAAAAGTCAGTAAAGCTTCAAGTTCTTGAAATATGCAGTCTGAAAAACTTTATTAAATAGAGCTTATATAGTGCTGCAATATGTTCCCGCGACAAAGCTGACGTTTCTGACACCTTGCAGTCACGTGGGACAAACATGACTGACAGTTTGTAAGCGATTAATAGTACATTCGCAAATAGCGAGGTGTCATATGTATGAATCATTCGCCAGTGCTCGATGCGGATTTGACGCGCCTTTTTTTTTAATAGTTTTTAGTACATATGGCGGGCGGGCAACATCTCACTAGCTGCGAGTTAGAGCGAGTCGAGCAAACACGTTGTCGGCGAAAAAATTGATGCTTTAGTACATGGAGCCCATGGTGTTCTTCTCATAAATTTTCTTTGCATTCTTTAGAATTCCTAGAATTTTACAGTTTTTTCAGGATGGTTTGGATAAGGGTTTGTCCACAAGTTCCTTGAAGGGACAACTCTCTGCTCTTTCTGTTTTATTTCACAGAAAGATTGCTATATACTTCCTGATATTCACTGTTTTGTACATGCTTTAGTTCGTATTAAGCCTGTCATTAAATCAATTTCTCCTCCTTAGAGTCTTAATTTGGTTTTGAAGGCTTTACAAGCTCCTCCATTTGAGCCTATGCATTCTTTGGACATAAGAGTTTCTTAGCTATCTGCTCTTTCTTGTGAATCTCCTTTTCTGATTTTTCATCAGGATAAGGCAATTTTGCAGACTTCTTTTCAATTTTTACCTAAGGTTGTGAATTCTAACAACATTAGTAGAGAAATTGTTGTCCCTTCCTTGTGTCCTAATCCTAAGAATTCTTTGGAAAGATCCTTACATTCTTTGGATGTGGTAAGAGCTTTGAAATATTATGTGGAAGCTACTAAAGATTTCAGGAAGACTTCCAGTCTATTTGTTTTATTTTCTGGTCATAGGAAAGGTCAGAAGGCTTCTGCTATTTCCTTGGCTTCTTGGTTGAAACTTTTGATTCATCAAGCTTATTTGGAGTCGGTCAGGCCCCGCCTCAGAGAATTACAGCTCATTCTACTAGATCAGTCTCCACTTCGTGGGCCTTTAAGACTGAAGCTTCAGTTGATCAGATTTGCAAAGCGGCAACTTGGTCTTCTTTGCATACATTTACTAAATTCTACCGTTTTGATGTATTTGCTTCTTCAGAAGCAGTTTTTAGTAGAAAAGTTCTTCAGGCAGCTGTTTCAGTTTGATTCTTCTGCTTTTGATTTAAGTTTTTTTCTTTCATATTATGAGAATAAACTTATTTTTTTGGGTTGTGGATTAATTTTTTCAGCAGAAATTGGCTGTTTTTATTTTTATCCCTCCCTCTCTAGTGACTCTTGCGCGGAGTTCCACTTCTTGGGTATTGCTTTCCCATACGTCACTAGCTCATGGACTCTTGCCAATTGCATGAAAGAAAACATAATTTATGTAAGAACTTACCTGATAAATTAATTTCTTTCATATTGGCAAGAGTCCATGAGGCCCACCCTTTTTATGGTGGTTATGATTTTTTGTATAAAGCACAATTATTTCCAAATTTCTTTTGTTGATGCTTTCTACTCCTTTCTTTATCACCCCCTGCTTGGCTATTCGTTAAAATGAATTGTGGGTGTGGTGAGGGGTGTATTTATAGGCATTTTGAGGTTTGGGAAACTTTGCCCCTCCTGGTAGGATTGTATATCCCATACGTCACTAGCTCATGGACTCTTGCCAATATGAAAGATATGAATTTATCAGGTAAGTTCTTACATAAATTATGTTATTTAAAACTGAAATGTACTCATGTAAATTAAAATTTTGGCATTTGTATCCTTTTAATCAACAAAAAGCTTCTTAAACAAAATAAATACAGAATAATTCTGAGCTTCATACCATCATATAACTGACTTACAATTAACAGAACTCAAGATAAAAGTTATATATATATATATATATATATATATATATATATATATATATATATATATATATATATATATTGTTTGTTTATACAAGTATACCTACAATAATATTGTGCAAAGTTCTAAACTTGGAGGTAAGTGTAAATATTGCCCATTCCTATATTTATGTCCTGGTTTCTCTATAAAAACACAAAATTATCTAAACACTAACCCAGAATACAGACACCAATCCCAGATCAAAAATCCTTTCCAGACCCACCCCGTGAACTGTCACAGTGCTAACCCCAGACCCGCTATACTTCCAAAAGTAAGTATATTGGATATTCCAATTGGGAATTAGGGTACCCATTCTGAATGGGATGTCAAGTTATTGACTGAATTAATTTGCATCTTATGGACTTAAAAGGACAGTCAAGTTAAAAAAATACCCAACTATCATGGTTTAAATAGGGCATGTAATTTTGAACTACTTTCCGATTTACTTGTATCACCATTTTTGCTTTGTTCTGTTGGTATTCTTAGTTTAAAACTTAACCTAGGGGGTTCATATGCTAATTTCTTAGACCTTGAAGACCGCCTCTAATCTGAATGCATTTTGACAGCTTTCCACGACTAGAGGGCATTAGTTCACGTGTTTCATGTAGATAAAATTGAGCTCATGCACATGAAGTTACCTAGGAGTGAGCAATGATTGGCTAAAATGCAAGTCTGTCAAAAGAACTGAAATAAGGGGGCAGTTTGCAGATGCGTAGATACAAGGTAATCACAGAGTTAAAACCTGTATTATTATAACTGTGTTGGTTATGCAAAACTTGGGAATGGGAAATAAAGGGATTATCTATCTTTTTAAACAAAAAAATCACGTGTTGACTGTCTCTTTAATGTATTCCTTGATTTAAAGAATGAATATTTACAAAAACAGGGAGCACTGTCTTTTTAAATTTAAGATATGTTAATATTTACATTTTTATAAGCTAATTTTACATTGTATTCACATTTTTATAATTGTATTTGTAGAACTGTATCAATGAGGAGAAAAACGTATATGATCTTCGAGCAACAAGTGGCATGCTAAAGTTGTACATAGAACATTGTAATGTGAAATATCAATAACTCCTGATGGGTTAGCAAGCAAGTGATAAGTGTTAGTTTTATTTCTTCTGCACTTTCCATTGAAGTCTATGTGGAGAATAAATTAACATGGCCGCAATATCCAAAGTCGTTTCTTTAGCGCCCGTCGGGTTTCGGTAACGTGCAAAAGTTTTACTTTCAACTTGTAATATGTGCGCACTAACCAATGCAAAAAGATTGCTTGTGGCTGTGTAAAAGCACTAAATAAGATAAATCTGACCCTGTATATTTTGTTTAAGATGACCTGGCATTGCAGAAGTAGTATTGAAGAATTATTAGATGATTAATGGATAAGGGCATGGTTTGTGAGTCATTGAAGAAGTACAATCATACAAAATGCATTATGACTAGGGATGGGCGAATGTGTTTATATCCGAATTCGAATGTTAGAACGAATTTTATTGTAGAAATTCGATTTACATAATAGAATGTTGATAAGAATGAATATTCTTAAAAATTCGATTTTCAAATGTTATTTACAGTTTTCGAATGTCACATTCGAATTCAAATGTTACATTCGAATATCACATTCACATTTTAATATTACATTTATTAAACACAATTGTAGACTAGAAACACTATTTCGAATGTCACATTCGAATCAAATATCCCATTCGAATCGAATGTCACATTCAAATTCGAATATTACATTTATAAAACACAGTATTAGACTAGAAATACTATTTTGAATTCGAATGTCACATTCGAATCGAATATCACATTCTAATTGAATATCACATTTAAAACACAGTATTAGACTAGAAATACTATTTCAAATTCGAATGAGACATTTGAATTTCGAATGTAGCATTCGAATTCCAATATTACATTTATTAAACACAGTTGTAGACTAGAAATACTATTTCAAATTTGAATGTCACATTCGAATTCGAATGTAACATTCAAATTCGAATATTACATTTCGAAATTGAATGAATACATAACTAAACATTCTATTATTCGAACAAATATTTTCAAATTTTATTGAAAAATTCGAAAACGAAAATTCGAAAATAGAATGTTAGAATGTTATATAAACATTCGAAATTCGATTCGAACGAACAAATGGATCAAAATTCGTTTTAAATTTTGAATTTTTAGAAACATTCGCCCATCCCTAATTATGACCTTTCTTTGTGCCTTGGTTTTTAAGGAATTTAAGAAGGTTTTTTTAGCAGCACCAGGTTTTCCTTTATGCCCTGGATTGTGTGTGAGGATTGGTGTTTATTTACATTCTAGATGCCATAATGACAAAAATGTGTATCAAATTTTAATGGTAAATTGTATTTATGTGAAAATTTTGGGTAAAGAATTTAGTCTGTTTCCCTTAGGGGCAGCAGATAAGAGGGATATATTTTTATATAATATATTTAATAAACATTTTTTAACCTTTTGTAATAGTAAGTATTTATTTTAAAATTGCCAATAAAAGTTATGGTTAATAGTCAGCAATCCATTTAATAATCCTTTAACTGTGATTTTCTAATTGATAAAAGATAAAGAAAGTGTAACAAAGAAACAAAGTAGATGAGGTTGAAAGAAGAGAGAAGTCCATCAAATTAAATCTATAAAGATCTTACCGGATTTAAAAACTCCAATTGAGCTTAATCCCATTAAAAAGGTGACCCATTTAACACAAGCAATCATATCCCTGAATTCTGTTTCTAGCTAGAAATATATCTAAGCCATTTTTAAATATATCAAAGGTATTGGCATTCACCACCTCCTTAGGTAATGTGTTTAACAATTTTATTGCTCTTACAGTGAAATTTTTTTTACGTTGCTGGAGATTAAATCTCCTTTCCTCCCAGCCTTAAATAGTACTTGTCACAAAAAAATTATTTGGAATAAATAGAGCTTCTGCCAACTATATGTATATATAGTGTATATTTATATTTATATAATCTTATCTCTCAAGCACCTTTTTTTTTATAGAAAACAGACACAGCTTGGGGGCGGAGCTTGGCCACACAGGAAGATGGCAGCAGGTCACTAAACCTCCTAGGCCCCGTGGCAGGAATAAAATAAATAACAGGAATGGGAGCACCCTATACCTCTGCAAAATAAAAGAGAATACAAAAGAGCATAACAGAGAGTGCTGGACTAAGCTAGCAGGCACTTGGGCGACAAGTATAGAGACCGCACAGATCATACAACCCACACCGCAGCACTGTAGTTATCACCCACAAGCTAAGAACATCTCTGACCGAGAGGCAGAGCCTTCAGGTTACTGGGCAGCAGGAGGAGATCGGCAAGGGAAGGAATAAATCTCAGCTGATCGAGCTCACGATTGGGTGTATTGAGGTAACAACAGCACTGCGGGAGACAGCACAGACCCAAATGTAGGCCCATGTTAGCAAGGCAAAAAGGTACGGACTGGGATCTCTTCAAGGGGATGTTATAATATAAAATGAAACAATAACAGAACCAGGCATTAATGGAAGGGGCCCAAATAAATCCCTATTACTAACTGTGCCACAGCAGCCATCACGGAGCAGAAGGTAGTCATGTGATAAAACATAACAGGCGTTAAGAGAAACACAGGGGACACTAAACAGAGTTAACCTCTGCCACAAAGAGCAAGCATTGCAAAACAGAGACACTGGGTACATAATATTCACATCCCTAAAGTTAACTGCACCACAGCGGACATATTGGGGCAGAGGAAAGCCCTGATATAAAATAAAGCTGTTATAAAGTGATATACAGGGGACCTCAACCAATGCTGATCCCTACCACAAAGACCCAGCAGAGCACAACATAGACATTGGACCCCGGCAGCCTTTACTATACCCATAAACTACATAAAGGGCTAAAATACAGGCCACAGTAATGTCAAATAAATCGATATCTAAAGGGGAAAAAGGCACGAGATCCAGGACCCTGGGTCACTACTTAAAGCCAATAGACTCACAAGAAGTATCGCCCATTAAGCCCCCTACTCCTGGGAACACACAAGCAGAAGTAATGGAAGCAAATATTGCTGAAAATGTGGCCCCTAACTATATTACTAAGTAGGACCTCAATCTACTCACTTCAAAAGAAGATATGAAGATATTTATGCATGAGGTCAGAACACTTTACAAAGAGCTACATAAAGATATCACAGTCGTTGCAGATAGAGTTACAAGGGTTGAAAAAGAGCAGACTACAACCGATACCAATATCAACCACCTCACAGACAAAGTTCAATCTCAAGAAGAATTGATACAGTCACTAAATGACAAAATTGAAGATCTGAACTACCGAGGTCGCCACAATAATTTGCGTATAAGAGGAGTTCCTGAAACCATTTCAGCCGTGGCCCTGCAAGATTTATTTCGTACAGTGAAAGGTACACCTGGCTCACCTGAAGTTCCCATAGAGAGGGCACATAGGGCACTGAGGGCCAAACCGCCTCCAAAAGCTCCTCTACGGGACGTTATCCTCAAATTACTAAATTATCAAGACAGAAAAGAAATACTGAATAAGGCAAGAACCAAACATCCACGTCAACATGCCGGAATACCGCTGCAGATTTTTAGTGATCTAAGTCCAACCACACTACAAAAATGGAGGGCTTTGTCTCACATCACATCTACCTTACAAGCCAACAAAATACCGTACTGCTGGGGATTCCCAGTATCGATCATCACAACTAAGGACAACAAGAATATCATCTACCGCACAGAAAATGATTTAGAACACTTCTGCCAGCAGCTTTCTATCAGGATCTCACCTAACATATCGTTATTGGGCCCTATTACACCTTCCACCTCTCATAGCATCGAGTAGGCTGATGCCAGAGAAGACTGAATTGTTGTTATCATTTGCCACAATATGGCCCTTCACATAGGAAGGAATACAAGAGGCTAAGCAGATTGATATAGAGCCAGATGGAGATGTCTGCTGGTCGGGGAGTCTAGGTAATGTTTCGCTTTAACTTACTTATATTTTTCTGTCTTCTCCCTGATATCACACAACATACCACCAACGAGAAAACTTGCAAGCTTTACCTGGGGTGCCAGGCAACATAGAAACTAGATAGTCATTGATGATTGTGAGTTCCCTCTATGAACACTTCCATACAAGGTGTTTGCTGTCTGGATTGGGAAGACATTTAGTTAACAAATCTGAGTCCTTGGTTATACACCTCCAGGCCGAGCAAAGAGGACAATTAACGCCTTTTTGGGCGCTGACAGTACCCTAATCAATGACAATTTTTGTGTGATGTAGGATGTTTCTGCTTAATCTGAATGTATCTCAAATAAGGTTTATAAAGGATTTTTGTTGCGTGTGGCCTACTGCCTCATATGTCATTTATAGTTTAACGAGGGGACACTTTATACCAGTGTTCTCCATAATGGATATACTATTATTAAAAAATATTTAAAAAAAGGAGCGGGGAGTGTTTAAAAACATACACCGAGATTACGAGTTTTGCGGTAACAGGGGTGCGTTGCTAACGAGTCTTTTTTTTTTAACGCTCCCTTAAGATAATGCTGGTATTACAGGTTTTTTAATCTCACGTTAGCCGCAAAAAGGTGAGCGTAGAGCAAAATTTCGCTCCACATCTCACCTCAATACCACGTTGCTTATGGTAGAGGTAAGCTGGCTAAACGTGCTTGTGCACGATTTCCCCATAGGAAACAATGGGGCTGAGCCGGCTGAAAAAACGCAGCCCCATTGATTCCTATGGGGAACGGAATTTTATGTCTACACCTAACACCCTAACATGAACCCAGAGTCTAAACACCCCTAATCTTACACTTATTAACCCCTAAACTGCCGCCCCCGACATCATCGCCACCTACATTATAATTATTAACCACTACTCTGCCGCTCCGGACACCGCTGCCACCTACATTATCCCTATGAACCCCTAATCTGATGCCCCTAACATCACCGAACCCTACATTATTTTTATTAACCCCTAATCTGCCCCCCCCAACGTCGCCGCAACCTACCTACACTTATTGACCCCTAATCTGCCGCCGTCAACGTCGCCGCCACTATAATTAAGTTATTAACCCCTAAACCTAAGTCTAACCCTAACCCTCCTAATTTAAATATAATTTAAAAATAATCAAAATAAAATAACTACAATTAAATAAATTATTCCTATTTAAAACTAAATACCGATAAAATAAACCCTAAGATAGCTACAATATAACTAATAGTTACATTGTAGCTATCTTAGGATTTATTTTTATTTTACAGGCAACTTTGTATTTATTTTAACTAGGTAGAATAGTTATTAAATAGTTATTATTAACTATTTAATAACTTCCTAGTTAAAATAAGTACAAATTAACCTGTAAAATAAACCCTAACCTAAGTTACAATTACACCTAACACTACACTGCAATTAAATTAATTACATAAACTAACTACAATTAACTACAATTAAATTAAATAAACTAAAGTACGAAAAACAACAAACACTAAATTACAGAAAATAAAAAAATTATTACAATTTTTTTAAACTAATTACATCTAATCTAATCCCCCTAATAAAATAAAAAATCCCCCCAAAATAATAAAAATCCCTACCCTATACTAAATTACAAATAGCCCTTAAAAGGGCCTTTTGGGGGCATTGCCCCAAAAAAGGCCCTTAAAAGGGCCTTTTGCGGGGCATTGCCCCAAAGTAATCAGCTCTTTTACCTGAAAAAATACAATACCCCCCCCAACATTAAAACCCGCCACCCACACACCCAACCCTACTCTAAAACCCACCCAATCCCCCCTTAAAAAAACCTAACACTACCCCCTTGAAGATCACCCTACCTTGAGACGTCTTCACCCAGCCGGGCACAAGTGGACCTCCAGAGGGGCAGAAGTCTTCATCCGATCCGGGCAGAAGAGGTCCTCCAAGCGGCAGAAGTCTTCATCCAGACGGCATCTTCTATCTTCATCCATCCGGAGCGGAACGGATCCATCTTCAATCCAGCCGACGCGGAGCATCCTCTTCAAATGAAGTCCAAGCGAAGAATGAAGGTTCCTTTAAATGACGTCATCCAAGATGGCGTCCCTTGAATTCCAATTGGCTGATAGGATTCTATCAGCCAATTGGAATTAAGGTAGGAAAAATCCTATTGGCTGATCCAATCAGCCAATAGGATTGAGCTTGCATTCTATTGGCTGTTCCAATCAGCAAATAGGATTTTTCCTACCTTAATTCCGATTGGCTGATAGAATCCTATCAGTCAATCAGAAATCAAGGGACGCCATTTTGGATGATGTCAATTAAAGGAACCTTCATTCTTCGCTTGGACTTCATTTGAAGAGGATGCTCCGCATCGGCTGGATTGAAGATGGACCCGTTCCGCTCCGGATGGATAAAGATAGAAGATGCCGTCTGGATGAAGACTTCTGCCGCTTGGAGGACCTCTTTTGCCCGGATCGGATGAAGACTTCTGCCCCTCTGGAGGTCCACTTGTGCCCGGCTGAGTGAAGACGTCTCAAGGTAGGGTGATCTTCAAGGGGGTAGTGTTAGGTTTTTTTAAGGGGGGATTGGGTGGGTTTTAGAGTAGGGTTGGGTGTGTGGGTGGTGGGTTTTAATGTTGGGGGGGTAGTGTTTTTTTTTTTTACAGGTAAAAGAGCTGATTACTTTGGGGCAATGCCCCGCAAAAGGCCCTTTTAAGGGCTATTTGTAATTTAGTATAGGGTAGGGATTTTTATTATTTTGGGGGCTTTTTTATTTTATTAGGGGGATTAGATTAAGTGTAATTAGTTTAAAAAAATTGTAATTATTTTTTTATTTTCTGTAATTTAGTGTTTGTTCTTTTTTGTACTTATTTAATTTAATTGTAGTTAATTGTAGGTAATTTAGTAAATTAATTTAATTATAGTGTAGTGTTAGGTGTAATTGTAATTTAGGTTAGGATTTATTTTACAGGTAAATTTCACTTATTTTAACTAGGTAGCTATTAAATAGTTAATAACTATTTAATAACTATTCTACCTAGTTAAAATAAATGCAAAGTTGCCTGTAAAATAAATATAAACCCTAAGCAAGCTACAATGTAACTATTAGTTATATTGTAGCTAGCTTAGGGTTTATTTTATAGGTAAGTATTTAGTTTTAAATAGGATTAATTTATTTAATTGTAGTAATTTTATTTCATTTTATTTAAATTATATTTAAGTTAGGGGGGTTAGACTTAGGTTTAGGGGTTAATAAATTTAATATAGTATCGGCGACGTTGGGGGCGGCAGATTAGGGGTTAATAAATGTAGATAGGTGTCGGCGATGTTAGGGACGGCAGATTAGGGGTTAATAAAATGTAACTAGTGTTTGCGAGGCGGGAGTGTGGCGGTTTAGGGGTTAATATATTTATTACAGTGGCGGCGATGTCCGGTTGGCAGATTAGGGGTTAAAAACTTTATTTAAGGGTTTCCGATGTGGTGGGGGGGCCTCGGTTTAGGGGTTAATAGGTAGTTTATGGGTGTTAGTGTACTTTTTAGCACTTTAGTTAAGAGTTTTATGTTACGGCGTTAGCCCATAAAACTCTTAACTACTGACTTTTAAATGTGGTAGGAGTCTTGACAGGAGAGGGTCTACCGCTCACTTCTTCCAAGACTCATAATACCGGCGTTAGGCAAGTCCCATTAAAAAGATAGGATACGCAATTTACGTAAGGGGATTTGCGGTAAGCTCGAGACGCGGAAGAAAAGTGAGCGGTACACCTGTACCTGCCAGACTCGTAATACCAGCGGGCGTTAAAAAGCAGCATTGAGACCTCTCAACGCTGCTTTTTAAGGCTAACGCAAGACTCGTAATCTAGCCGTTAGTAAGCTCTGCAATGTAATAATGTATATGTATGTATTGCATTAGTTACAACATGGTTATTAGAAAATTACCTTTTAAGTTTTGCATATATTTATCTGGCCATAAAAGGCCATAAAAGGTGTTAAAATAAAAACATGTTCTTCTACAGTTATTGTTCAATGTATGTGCCATAAGGAAAGGTTGCCACAATTTCACCCTCTCCTTATAATTTCAGGAGGGTAAGGGGAAGCCCCTTACTTCCATTTCTTAGCAGTACAAAATGATTGGTCACTTTCCTGCAACGGGGATACACTCCCAGAACCACACCGTTTTCTTTAAGGTACTCTAGATACCACCCCTTATTCTAAAAGAGTTCCCACCTTTCACACTTTTCCTATTCCCTTTTCTAATTCCCTCTAAGTTTCATAGTAACTCTTCACTTATAGCCCACCCATTGCCCAACCCCATCCCTTATACATTTGACTTTCTAAACTTGTGCATTGCTGCAAACCTAAAGAGATATTTTAGAAATCACATATTTTAATTATATATCAGCTCTTCTACTCTTATTAGAAACTATATATAAGAATGTCTCACAGCAAACCCAACATAAACAAACACTCTGAACACACCATCTCCCTGGTGACACTGAATGTTAAGGGTCTCAACAGCCCAGGCAAAAGATCTATAGCTACAAGAGAGCTGTCCTGAAATAATTATTCAATAATATTTTTTACAGGAAACACATTTCCAAAAAGGGAAAGAACCCAAATGGTCCATTCCAAAATATCCAAACGCGTATGTCGCTTCCAGCCCAGGGAAAAAAAACAGGGTGGGGATAATGCTCCACAGATCCATACCCTTACAAATAACTTCAGTGATAAGGGATCCTGGCGGTCGCTATATACTGATAGTAGGACTACTATTTGGTAGGCCAATCACTCTTATGAACATATACAGGGAGTGCAGAATTATTAGGCAAGTTGTATTTTTGAGGATTCATTTTATTATTGAACAACAACCATGTTCTCAATTAACCCAAAAAACTCATTAATATCAAAGCTGAATAGTTTTGGAAGTAGTTTTTAGTTTGTTTTTAGTTTTAGCTATTTTAGGGGGATATCTGTGTGTGCAGGTGACTATTACTGTGCATAATTATTAGGCAACTTAACAAAAAACAAATGTATACCCATTTCAATTATTTATCTTTACCAGTGAAACCAATATAACATCTCAACATTCACAAATATACATTTCTGACATTCAAAAACAAAACAAAAACAAATCAGTGACCAATATAGCCACCTTTCTCTGCAAGGACACTCAAAAGCCTGCCATCCATGGATTCTGTCAGTGTTTTGATCTGTTCACCATCAACATTGCATGCAGCAGCAACCACAGCTTCCAAGACACTGTTCAGAGAGGTGTACTGTTTTCCCTCCTTGTAAATCTCACATTTGATGATGGACCACAGGTTCTCAATGGGGTTCAGATCAGGTGAACAAGGAGGCCATGTCATTAGATTTTCTTCTTTTATACCCTTTCTTGCCAGCCACGCTGTGGAGTACTTGGACGCGTGTGATGGAGCATTGTCCTGCATGAAAATCATGTTTTTCTTGAAGGATGCAGACTTCTTCCTGTACCACTGCTTGAAGAAGGTGTCTTCCAGAAACTGGCAGTAGGACTGGGAGTTGAGCTTGACTCCATCCTCAACCCGAAAAGGCCCCACAAGCTCATCTTTGATGATACCAGCCCAAACCAGTACTCCACCTCCACCTTGCTGGCGTCTGAGTCAGACTGGAGCTCTCTGCCCTTTACCAATCCAGCCACGGGCCCATCCATCTGGCCGATCAAGACTCACTCTCATTTCATCAGTCCATAAAACCTTAGAAAAATCAGTCTTGAGATATTTCTTGGCCCAGTCTTGACGTTTCAGCTTGTGTGTCTTGTTCAGTGGTGGTCGTCTTTCAGCCTTTCTTACCTTGGCCATGTCTCTGAGTATTGCACACCTTGTGCTTTTGGGCACTCCAGTGATGTTGCAGCTCTGAAATATGGCCAAACTGGTGGCAAGTGGCATCTTGGCAGCTGCACGCTTGACTTTTCTCAGTTCATGGGCAGTTATTTTGCGCCTTGGTTTTTCCACACGCTTCTTGCGACCCTGTTGACTATTTTGAATGAAACGCTTGATTGTTCGATGATCACACTTCAGAAGCTTTGCAATTTTAAGAGTGCTGCATCCCTCTGCAAGATATCTCACTATTTTTGACTTTTCTGAGCCTGTCAAGTCCTTCTTTTGACCCATTTTGCCAAAGGAAAGGAAGTTGCCTAATAATTATGCACACCTGATATAGGGTGTTGATGTCATTAGACCACACCCCTTCTCATTACAGAGATGCACATCACCTAATATGCTTAATTGGTAGTAGGCTTTCGAGCCTATACAGCTTGGAGTAAGACAACATGCATAAAGAGGATGATGTGGTCAAAATACTAATTTGCCTAATAATTCTGCACTCCCTGTATGCTCCAAACACAGAGCAACACTGTTTCATTAGGAAGGTATCCCAGATATTACTGGACAACCAAAAGGGCATGACTATATTATTGGGTGATTTTAACCTCTCATTTAACCCTCAACAGGATATGTCGAATAAACTTTCTAGTGTAGCAAAAACTATACTAAAATCTGCTAAAAACACATTATCAGATTTGAACCTACACGACATATGGCGCACCCTTAACCCTACAGCTATAGACTACACATATTATTCCAATGTACATAAAAAGTACTCAAGAATATACTACTTTTTTACAGACTCAATAGGACTAACAACAATAACCAAATGTGACATAGGTACAATCTCATGGACAGACCACGCACCAGTTGAATGCACATTAATATGGCCTGAGAAGCCTCTTACAGAATTTATTTGGCGACTGGATGACCAGCTGCTGGCAGATCCGCTGATAGTAGAGAAAGTTGGAACTGCAATAGCTGAGTACTTTACTCACAACCCCGACTCAGATACATCAAGTGCTACTACCTGGGAGGCCCACAAGTGTGAAATTAGGGGAGAACCGATTAAGATAAGGGTGAAAAAAATGATAGAAAGACGGACAAAACACGAACAATTACACACTTTAATTCACCACCTCGAAAATACACATAAAAAAGATCCACGCAAGCAGGCACTTTTCTTAGAACTCACACAAGCCAGAAGAGAATTTAGGGATTTCCTAATACAGGAATCTCAAAGACAGGCATTATATTTCTGACAAATGTACCATGACCAGGGGAATAAACTGGGCAAACTCTTAGCCAGAACAATACAACGCAAAACATACAAATCGTACATATACTCTTTGAAAGGTAGCAACTCAATTATCAAAAAGATAGCAAGGGTATTGCAAATGAATTCAAGCATTATTACCATAGTTTATACAACTTAGATAAGTTTCAGACTCCACCCCTTTCTTCACAGTCCATGGACAAACACTCAAAAATTAGAGAATACATCAAAGACCTCTCTCTTGTTACACTTACAAATGAAGAGAAAGCATAATTAGACTCCCCAATAACTGACCAAGAGGTAGGATGGGCAATAAAGGAACTTCCTGTGGGAAGATGCCCTGGCCCTGATGGGTTCTCTACAAAATATTATAAAACTTTCAAGACTCTCCTTATACTGAATCTTCTTACTCTGTTTAATGATTTACCCACCTCTAAAAGACTACCACCCAGGATGCTGGAGGCCCACATCTCGGTGCTACCCAAACCTGGAAAACCTCCAGACAGTCCTAGCAATTTTAGACTGATCTCGCTTTTGAACACAGACGTCAAGATACTTGCAAAAATACTGGCCACTAGACTTAATAAATACCTTCCAAAGCTTATCTCCACAGATCAGGTGGGATTTGTACCAAATAGGGAAGCTAAATATAATACCCTTAGAATACTACACATTGTTGATTATGCCAAACACCATAACATCCCATTGACCTTATTGTCATCAGACGCAAAAAAGGCCTTTGATAGGGTGGATTGGTCTTTCCTTAGAGAGACTATGTCTGAGATGAATATAGGTGATCACTTCCTTCATATGCTTTTTTCCCTGTATTCCGGACCTAATGCCAGGGTGAGAGCAAATGGCACGCTATCAGATCCATTTCTAATCAATAATGGAACCCATCAGGGCTGTCCCTTGTCCCCCCTGCTATTTATTCTGGTTCAAAAAATCAGACTTAATACAAAGATTGAGGGGATACATATAGGTGACAGGGATCACAAATTGATTATGTACGCTGATGACATCTTATTCACCTTATCTAATATTAAACAGTCCATTCCAGAATTACTTTCAGAACTACAGAAGTACGGCCAAGTTTCCAACTTCCACCTAAATTTGACCAAATCAGAGATACTTAATATAACTTCCCCACCACAACACCTACAAAACCTTGTAACACAATATCATCTAACATTAGCCTCAGAGAAATTTAAATATCTGGGAGTCTTCCTTACAGCGAACTCAGACGCACTATTGAGATTTAATTACTTATGGCTTAAAAAAGAAATCACTGACGATTTGAGTTCATGGAATAATAAACCACTCTCCTCATTGGGTAGGGTGGGAATAAGAAAGATGAATGTTCTGCACAGATTGCTGTACATGTTCCAGACCTTGCCAATCCCTCTGCCCCGCCAATTTTTGAAACAAATAAAAAAAAATCATAGACAATTTTATATGGGGAGGAGGGAGAAGTAGGGTTCGATGGCATACTATGTTCTTGCCCAGAGAGAGGGGGGGATTGGGGGCACCTAATTTGGGGCTCTATAGAAGAGCTATACTGCTACAGCAGATTTTGGACTGGAGCCATAACTCAGAACAAAAGACCTGGGTTCCAGTTAGATAATCATTTCCTGGGGGGGGGGGGGCAAAGTTGCCTCTCTCACATGGATTGAATTCAGAAAACACCCAGACACTATCCAACATTATGTCACCATATCTGAAACATTCAGGGAATGGGACAGGATAACATCTACTAGTTCACATGTTTCCACCAGAATAGGCCCACTTCTCCCTATAAGGGAAAACCCTAACCTTCCACTAGGAACAACAGGCACCAAACACAGACCAATATATAAGTTGAAGAAGGGCATCCTACACAGTGCAATAGATCAGGGTACAATAGTACCACTGGAAAAATTACAAAAATGGGATGCAAAAACGTTTCCCACATGGTTGACATGGGTACAAATAGTACATTACATAATGGAGCATAGGCATTAGACTGACATGCAGAGAGATTTGACACCCTTCGAGAATCTATGCAAACAGGAATCCGTGCCTAGACACACGATATCTTTACTTTACAAACTATTATTGCTACTGGATGAGTCTGAACTGCCTAATTAAGCTAGATCCTGGCACACTGACCTCAATGACAAATACGATTCCAAAATCTGGCATAGGTAATTTCGGATGGCAAAGGCTGCATCAGCTTCTGCCAACATACAGGAAATGCACATTAAATTTATTAGTAGATGGTATATGACGCCAATAAGGCTACACAAATCTAACCCACACATCAGCAAACAATGCTGGAGATCATGCGGCCAGGTGGGTACGATTCAACATATATGGTGGACATGCCCCCTCATAGAAGAATTTTGGAGAGATGTCTTCAGGGCTATCTCCTCAGTAATGGGAATCACAGTAGAACCAGATATTCACATCTTATTGTTTTTAAAAAATTCCAAAACTAAATAATCAAGTACACAGGACCTTATTCCTCTTAATGATAAGCAACGCCAAGAAATTAATCCCCAGAAAGTGGAAATCTAACTCAATATGACAACCTGCAAATGGCACACGCAAACTACTGACATCTTAGTGTTAGAGCACTTCCACTACTTGAAAACATACAACTTACAATATCACCAGGAACTCTTGAATCTGTAGAGTAAAGTCCAACTTTAGGTGCCTACGGGACTTAAATAGTTTCCAATATATAAATTTGCCCATTGCAGCACGCATATCAAGCTTCTCCATCCCTATCCCTTTGTCCCTGCCAACCCCTTCTTTTTCTGTTCTTTTTTATATAACAAACAACCAATACCGGGTTGCACACTTTGTTTAAAAGTTATCTATGTTAAATACAACTTGAAATGTATAATAACCAACTGTAGGAGCTAATATTTTTGAACAACTGGAAGGACTATAATGTTACGCTATCTAAAACGAGAGACTTGTCCCCTTTCAGGAGGATTTCCCCATGCGCTACCCCAGGGGAGCAGAATTTCTCTATAAAATGGACTAAAGTAGCAGTTTGTGTTAGATGTATTACATTGCCTAATAATGTAACCCTTGTAGTAGGTTGTTTTTACATCATTGTATACGTTAATAACTAATAAACATGATTTGAAACTTATAAAAAAACAACAACAAAACAAAAAAAAACAGACACAGTTTGGCTAACCTCTCCTTGTAGTTTAAATTATCTATTCCCCTTATTAGTTTTGTGACCATTTTCTGAACTTTTTTCTAGCTCTGCAATGTCTTATTTTTTAGTGGTCCCAAGAACTGCACTCCATACTCAAGTTGAGGAATTTATTTGATAAAAAGATTCCTTCCTCTTTTGAATCAATACCTTTTTAATAAATGCCAGTATTTTATTAACCTTAGAAGTCGCTGCCTTGCATTGTGTACCCATTTTAAGCTTGTTATCTATAAGTACTTCCAAATCCTTTTCCTCCTCTGTTTTGCTAAGTCTAGTCTAATTTAAATTAAAGGTTGCCTGCTTATTTTTACTTCCAAGGGGACACTGAGGTAGGCGAGGTAATGGATGAGCAGGAGGAAGGAGAGTTTGAGGAGGCCCAGGGCTTATCCGGTGGTAGTAGATCCCATTCTGAGCAATGCTCCAGTACTGGGTGTGTAGGCCCTGCCTACCGAGGCAGCTGCAGGAGTGATGACCCTCCTGCAGGCCTTGGTAGCAGCAGTGATGCCAGGAGGGGGTTCGCCAGGTCTAGGGCCTGGTTTTGGGCCTAGAGTTGGGGCAGGTGTGGGGCCTGGTTTCGGGCCTAGCAGGCCTGGGATGGGGCCGTATGCTGGCTTGCAAAGTGGCCGGGAGTATGAAGGGCCCCGTTTGCAGTCCGGGCCTGGTTCTGGGCCCATCTGGCCTGGTTCCAGGTCAGTTGCAGTTTCAGGATGGCCGGCGGTGGCGGAGACTAGTGGGGGAGCCAGGGCAGTGCATGGTCGGCCTAGTGCCGGTTTTTCACCCGGTCCCGTCACGGGAGCATGCAGGCAGGCAGTGCGGTGGGGCCTTCGGGCCTTGGTCAGGTAGGCCTGTGGCCAGCAGCAGCCCTTATGAGGTGGCTCCAGGTACAGGCCTCCCGGTGACATCACGCGCAAGTGGAGCACGTCGTAGCCCCACCCATTCCAGTGACGCACTTCCGGTGCATCGTCTGGAGCAGGAAACACCCCTGAGAAGCCGCGATAATGAGCGCAGTCGCAGGGGAGGTAAGCAAGGAGCTCGCAGGAGCGGGTCTTTGCTCGGTGCCTGAGCAGGTGAGTCAGGAGTACCGGGGTCGAGGGCCTGCCCTGCAGGGGTTCCAGAGGCAGCGAGACTGGTCCGGTGGTGCAGCAACAGGTTCAGTGGGAGCATGGTGGCAGTGCTGTTGGTGCGGCGTCTGGGGGCGGCATGCCTGAGGTGGCTTTACTGGACAGGAGAGTGCAAGGTGTGCAAAGACCTATGGTGGATCAGTATGTGGCAGCTGGGTCCAGTGGGGGCATGAATGAGGCAGCATAGGGGAACTCCATACATCTAGGGGGGCAGCAGGGGCACACCGCGCAAGCATGGGGTGCAAATTGCAGGGGGAGTATTATGTAGATAGGTGCTTGCCCATGGGGTGTTCCCTGTCATGCGCATTATTTCAGATTATCAGTTAATTTTTGCACTGGGCAGTGGTTGCGGTGTCAGGGGATAATGCAGTGGCACATTATCTGGATGATTTCCTCCTGGTGAGCACACCAGGATCAGGAAGTTGTGCCAGACTAATGGAAACCATGCATTTCATGATGGCCAAGTTTGGGGTACCGCTTGCCAAGGATAAGACTCAGGGGCCTTGTACGTGCCTGATGTACCTCGGGATAGAAATCGACACAGAGGTCAATGCTGTGCTGCCTGCTGAGCGATAAGGTCCTTAAACTCCTGGAAGCGTTTAGGGTTGCTGCTGCAGGAGAATGGTTGCAGAAGAAAGAGCTGCAATCATTGCTTGGAATGTTGAATTTTGCCTGCAGGGTTATACCTGAGGGCAGGGTATTCAATAGACGGATGGAGGGGTGTTTGGGACCGGCTAGGGTAGGTAGAGTGCGGATCTCCAGGGATATTGTTGAGGATCTGCAGGTATGGGATAAGTTTCTGACAGATTTCAATGGGGTCCGGCTGTGGCCTCGGCAGAGGGTGACCAGTCAAGAGTTGCAGATATTTATGGATGCTGTGGAGACATTTGGTTTCGGTGCTTTCTTTGATGGCGAGTGGTGCGTGGGGCCTTGGCCAGTGGAGTGGCGTGAGCAAGGGCTTACGATAAATCTGACCCTGCTCAAGCTATTCCCTATTGTGGTGGCTGTAAAGCTGTGGGCCGACCGCTTTGAGGATAGGGTAGTCACGTTCTGGTCCGATAATCTGAGTGTGGTGCACACTGTTAACAACTTGTCAGCTGCTTCTCCTGTAGTGGTGTGGTATCTGTGTTATCTGCAGTATCTGCGTTTCATGGTGTTGCGTTGCCTCTGCGGCAATATTCACTTCTCGGCACGCCACGTGCCAGTTCTGGATAATGTGGTGGAGGATGCCTTGTCGCGTTTCCAGTGGGATCAGTGTAGGAAGTTAGTTCCAGAGGCTGCAGCACTGGGGCTGACTTGTCCTCCTTTTCTCTGGCAGCTGGGGGAGCCATTCTGTCGCTAGTGGGCTCGGCCTTAGCTTCTGCGACTTCAGCGGCCTACGTGTCTTACTGGAGAGCTTGGGAAAAATTCTGCAGGAACCGGCATGTTTCTGTGCGGGATTGGTCTCAGGTAATGTTGCTGGAGTGGTTATCTGTGCTTAGAAGGCAAGGGATGCGCAAGGGGGCTGTGCAGGCACATTTGGCAGCCCTTACATATTTTCATAAGTTGGCAGGCGGTCCCGACCTGGCAGGGTTGTTTCTAGTGAAGCAGATAGCACGGGGTTGGGGACACACGGAAATCAAGGTGCCAGACTTTAGAGAGCCTATAACCAGCGAGAGGCTGGAGCAACTTTTGCTTGGGCTGGAAGGGGTGTGTTCATCCCCATATGAGTGCTCATTGTTTCGGGCTACTTTTGTGCTGACATTCTCATTGCGCATGAGTGAACTGGTAGCGTCGGCGGCTAAGGTGTCAGGGAAAGATGTTCTGCTTCAGCACATCAGAGTGTATGAGTCGACAGTTCTACTTTTTGTCCCCCGGTCTAAAATGGACCAGGAGGGTAAGGGTGCTTGGATGTTTTTTTCTGGGAAAGGTGGCTGTTTAGCCTGCCCAGTCCGAGTGTTGTCTGAGTTTTTAGGGGTATGTCCTGTAGAGGGGAGTCAATTTTTGGTCCATGCGGATGGCTCATCACTGTCGGTCTACCAGTTCAAGAGGGTACTGAAAGCAGTGGCAGGCAAGGTAGGCATTAATCCAAGTAGCATAGGGACGCATTCCCTAGGATTGGTGCAGCCACATCCGCAGTGGCAGAAGGGCAGCCGGCAGCAGGCATTAAGCGGCTAGGCAGGTGGTGCTCAAATAGGTGAAGGTTGTGCATTAGGCCATTGCCGCAATAGTTGATGATTAGCAAGTTTACTATTGTTGTTTCAGGTTCTGCTGCGGCTGTCCGGGTCTGGATCATGGGGCATTCTTATGTCCACAGCCATTCGGGCTGCCACTTCAGCTGGGGGCAGCAATTAGGTTTCCCTACGGCCAGGGCATCTGTTAGATGGTTGGGTCGGAGGGGGATGCGCTGGCACGAGCTCCCGACACTTCTGCAGGATGTGCATAGGCACTGGGCAGACCCCAGATAGTGGTGCTGCACCTGGGAGGGAATGATGTTGGTGAGACCCCTGCGTTGGATCTCATCAGGATCATTCAGGCAGACATAGCGTGGCTGCGTACTTGGTGCCCGGATGTTCGTGTAGGATGGTCCAATATGGTGGCCAGACTGCATTGGAGGCATTTAGGTTTGGAAGGCGCTGGTTATAGAATTAGGAAAAAAGTCAAGAGCGGTGGGGAAGACTGTCTGCGGATCGTAGGGGTTTGTGGTTCGGCATCCTAATTTGTCGGCCCCAATGGTGTGCATTTATCCAAGGTGGGTCTAGACCTATTCTTGGGTAATTTGAGGCGTTAGCCACCCAACTTTAAGTTGCGTGAGTGGTGGCGGCAAGAGTCTCTTGTTTATAGGGTGGCGAGAGGTAGTGGCCTAAATTTGAAGCCTTGGGGTGGAGTGATTGGTCAGTGTCAGGGTGCCAGGAATCAGACTGAGACGAGAAGTGCAAAAATAATCACACCTTTATTAATAGCAAAAAATAATAAAAATTCCACAAGTCAAATAACAAGCCAGGAGTCAAAACCAGAGCTGGTAGTCAGACGAGCTGAGTCAGGAGCCAAAGCGAATAGTCAGACGAGCCGGAATCAGGAACAAGGAAAACAGCAGAGTCAGGAACAAGCCAGGGATCAGGAACCAGGAAGGACGTCAGGCAGCCAGGTAATACACAGGATCTCTCACAAACAGGTCCGAGACAACACAAAGGCAAAGCATACTGAACAGAGGCCCTTTAAATAATAAGTGAAGACATCACAATTCTGAGACTGTATCCTGTCTCACACGGATGATGCACACCAGTCTGGCCATAAAAGGAAGTGCAGGAAATGAGCAGCATCCCCCGCAATGCACCATAGTCAGGAAGAGAGTTGAGTAAAATGGCTGCCAGCAGCACATGGCAAACACAACAGGGAAAAAACCCTGACAGTCAGGCTCGAGGAAAGGCGACGTCACTAGGTCCGAGCCTAGGGTGCCTTTTCCTCGCAGGTAGGCAGACCGGAAAAATCATCCTAACCCCCTTGACTAACATCTGATGGGGCGGAGTCATCCGGGGGACTCCGTCATATCCCGAACCGAAATTGGGCCTCTACCTCCCAAAGTAGGAGTTATGGATAGGGACTCATGCATGCCGGCATATTTGCATATGCTG
Organism: Bombina bombina; assembly: GCF_027579735.1. NCBI lineage: Eukaryota > Metazoa > Chordata > Amphibia > Anura > Bombinatoridae > Bombina > Bombina bombina. The sequence continues at coordinate 239,681,796 of NC_069506.1, forward strand.
TTGGTTACTAAGTAACCTGCTAGTGTGATCATGCACACTAGCCGGTTAAATAAATGCGACCTGAAGGTCTTCCTCCCAACTCTGTTGTCATGTCCTTATTTTGGGAAATAAAGGGGGGGGGGGGCAATAAAGTTTGAGTAAGTGTATGTCATTTCACTGGTATCCCGGAGCAGGCTATTCAGTCCTTATGACCTGTACGTTTATTTATTAATAATTATATCTAACCTCCAGCCACTCTAGTGCTATCAAAAATTAGTGAACTGCCTTAGACTGTATAATGCATAGTCCCTTTAAAAAAGATAGTACAGTCAAAATGTAACTTTCAGATAGAGTGTCCAAGTAAAAAAAAAAAAAAAAAAAGTTTAATTTAGTTCTATTACCAAAGTTGCTTTGTTCTTGGTACCCTCTTGTAGGGTCAGGAGTGGGCAGATTTGATAATATATGTTAATTGGATATTATTATTTTTTTAATTTCATATATGCTCTACCGAAGCTTCAAAGTTTATTTTTGACTTTACTGTCTTTTTAAATTGACATTTTTATTATATAATAATAATAATAATAATAATAATAATAATAATAGTAATAATAATAATAATAATCATATATACATTTATAAAGCACCTGAAATATGCCCTAAAATTGCTACTTAATCCTCCGGGAGGGATGGTTTTACAAATTAAAAATGTCTGGTGTGTTTAGCAATGCTCAAATAAACACCATTGTATTCAAGCTTAAAAAAACTAAAGCAACTATGATATTTTATGTAACCTAATACAATTAAATTAATTTTCAATTATTATTGACATGTAGCTTTCAATTTAAACTCTGGGTGGCAGTATAATACTTATTCTCAGAAAAGCTGCAAAAAATTACCTTCATAATGCAACTGAAATTATTTGGCCATTACAATTACATGCTCTAATCTAACGTCATTTTAAAATTAGATCAGATTAGATTGGATCAGCAGCAATTTCCGCTCAGGACCAGCAGTGCTCTGCATGTCTCAAGTGGTACATTCACTAGGTGATTGAGACCTTTGAGGAGGATTAATCACATTGCATTACAGAATTGCTAATATTAAAATTGCATGCTCCAAAGAATTAGAGCATGCCATTTTAAAACTATAATGACCTTTTAAGATAGAATTTTACTCATTGCATGCTTAAAGGGACAGTTAAGTCAGATTCAAACAGAGCATACAATTTTAAACAACTTTCCAATTTACTTCTACTTTGTTCTATTGGTGTCCTTTGTTGAAACACATACCTTAGTAGGCTCAGGAGCAGCAATGTACTACTGTGAGTAAGCTGCTGATTGGTGGCTGCACATATATGCCTTGTTGTTGGTTCACCTGATTTATTCATCCAACTATAAACTACAGGGGAAGACAGCACACTCTCCAGAGTGCAGAATGGAAAGAGACTAGCCAGGTCTCAACTGCACTGCAAAAATGCAACTTTCCAGTTTTTTTTTATCCAAAACACTTCTAGTGAGAAATGTTTTGGATAAAAAAAACTGGATTCCCTTATACCAAAGGGGTTAAATAAGGATTTTGATTGGTCTCTCTTCATATAAGTTACCTGTTATAAAAGAAGCAAATGTGCATCATTCTGATCTTATTTTAGAATTGTTTTATGTATAGTTTTTGTTTTTAACCCTTTAAGGACACAGCTTTCAGTTTGCTCAATTGTTTTATGACGGAAAAAATCCGTCATATGTCCTTAAGAGGTTAATTGATTAATTGTACATAATCAAGCTGTGTGTATGGAAATAATGATGGTAAAGTTGTGCACATGCATGTTGTAAAATAACCACATGATGGCAGTACAACTCAGCATGTAATTAATGAGATGTGCACAGGTATATAAGAGGCACACCTGTACATAATTAAAGGGACACGAAAACCCCAAAATTTTCTTTAATGATTCAGATAGAGAATACACTTTTAAACAACATTTCAATTTACTTCTGTTATCTAATTTCTTCATTCTTTATGAATCCTTTGTTGAAGAAATATCAATGCACATGGGTTAGCCAATCACACGAGGCATCTATGTGCAGCAACCTATCTAGATAAGCTATTCAGCAAAGTATATCAAGAGTGTGAAACAAATAGATAATAGAAGCAAATTAGAAAGTTGTTTAAAATTGTATGCTCTTTCTAAATCATGAAAGAAAAAAATGTGGGTTTCATGTCCCTTTAAGATGATGACTAAAAACCTATTGCAGATTTGAAACGTTGGTGGTGGTGGTTTTTGTACTTATGGACCCTGCCTAAAAAATAAAGGTCTTTTAAAAGAAATTGAAGGCTGGAAAAGTTGAATTTTTGCATTATTCATCCAACTCCCAGTAGTGCATTGCTGCTCCTTTAACAAAAGATACAAAGAAAATTAAGCTAATTTGACAATAGATGTAAATTGTAAAGGTGTTTAAAGGGACATTATAGCAACATGTTGAAGCATTTGAAAGTGATGCAGCATAGCTGTAAAAAGCTGACTAGAAAATGTCACCTGAACATCTACATGTAAATAAAGAAGATATTTACCTTGAGAATTTCCTAAATATTCACACCCCACTGTAAAGAGATTTTAGTCCCAGGACTTCTATCATGGGCCAGAACAGTCACATTATTTTCCTATTCAGTTTAAAGGGACATGAAACCCAACAAATTTATTTCATGATTCAGATAGATTATACAATTTTAAACAACTTTCAAATGTACTTCTAATATTTAATTTGCTTACTTCTTTTGTAATCTTTTGCTGAAAGGTTTATCTAGGAAAGCTCAGGAGCAGCAAAGAACCTCGGTTCTAGCTGCTGATTGGTGGCTGCATAAATTTTTTTATGCAGTTTTATGCATTTTTAGATTGTCATTGGCTCACCCATGTGTTCAGTCACAACCAGTAGTGCATTGCTGCACATTTAACAAAGAATACCAAGAGAACGAAGAAAAATTGATAATAGGAGTAAATTAGTAAGTTGCTTAAAATTGCATGCTCTATCTGAATCATGAAAGATACAATTTGTGTTTCATATCCCTAAGTTTACTGTGAAATCTCATGAGATTTAAGTGAAATCTCATGAGATCACAGCAAAGCAATGCACAAGCTCAGCACTGCTGATGCTGATTGGCTATTGTGTTTTTCTTTTCTTTTTTTTTTATTTTCAATTTGCAACTTTATAGCAGCTCTAACTGTTCACAGAGCTACTTTGATGAGCTGAAGAAATTTTTTATGTAAAATATCTCCCCCTTTTTACATGTTCAGGTGATATTTTCTTGTCAACTTTTCAGTTATGCTGCATCTCTTTCAAGTGATTTAGCATATGAGTATTATGTCCCTTTAAGATGACATGCTCTATTTAAATGAAATAAAATATTTTGGTTTCATTTCCCTTAAAGGGACACTGAGCCCAAATTTTTTCTTTCATTATTCAGATAGAGCATGAAATTTTAAACAACTTTCTAATTTACTCCTATTATCAATTTTTCTTCGTTCTCTTGCTTTCTTTATTTGAAAAAGAAGGCATCTAAGCTATTTTTTTGGTTCAGAACTATGGAAAGCACTTGTTTATTGGTAAGTGAATTTACCCACCAATCAGCAAGAACAACACACTGTGTTCACCAAAAATGGGCCGGCATCTAAACTTACATTCTTGCATTTCAAATAAAGATGCCAAGAGAATGAAAAGAATTTGATAATAGGAGTAAATTAGAAAGTTGCTTAAAATTGCATGCTCTATCTGAATCACGATAGAAAAAAAAAATTGGGTTCAGTGTCCCTTTAAGTTTAGCTTTGTAAGTTTCTTCCTTCCTGCATGTACCAATAACCATCCACCTAGGCTAACAAAGGCTTCTGTTTTATTTGCAGTAAGGCTACTATGATTTGATGTGTATGTTATTTTGTTTCATGTTCAACAATAGATTTTATGACAAGACAGGAGGCTTCATATTTTGCATCAAATCTTTACTGAATCCAAACAGCAGCAAAGAAAACATACAGAGAAACAAATAATAACATAGTAACAAGTCTGCACCAATCAGCACACAGCAGCCTAATAAACTGTAATGAACAAGTCCAGCACTTCCTATTTTCTTTGCTGCTTCCAGACAGCAAGGTCATATATACTCCATGTACTAAGCCGTCAATTAATCCGACATTGTAGACGCGGATAAACTCGCTGTTACTCGCCACGGGTGAAATGGTGTCCGCTGTCACTATGTACTAAAAATCCACCCAGAAATAGACACGTCTAGCCCGCCGCGAGCAGTGGCGGATTATTGATAAATTTGATGCCCCGCTCACCGTGGCTAAGCTAATGTACTTAAATGTCAGTAGAATTGTATGGCCAATTGTTAACACGTTACATGCAAGGTGTCAGAAACGTCATAGTAGTCGCGGGAAAAGAATTTGGCTACTATAAAAGTGCAACTTTTCTAAACAACTTTATTATTGTTCCAAATTTTTTGAACAGTGACTACAGTGCGTTATTTTTCTAATATTTATTTACAAATTTGATATGGCTTCATCTGGATCTGATACCACTTCAAAATCCAAGAATCCTCACTTTTTGCATCAGCAAAACGTAGTTTTGATTGATATGATTATTGACTCATGATTATTTATTTGGATGTTGTGTCAAACAGACTAATTTTTCAAAGAGGAAGATGATCTGCCAAAGGATAAGCGATGCCGTTAGTGCCCAGGAAAAAAAGGATGTCAACAGCTCAAGAAACGTTTTAACGACATCAAAGTTTCAACAAAGCAAAATTAGCCAGAGAAAAAAATTCTGCAAGTGCTACTGGGGGTGGACCAGCATATGTGGCCGACTTAAAAGACTATGAGCAGAAGCTTGTTCAGCGTCTAGGGCCTGATATCATCACCAGCATAACGGACGAGTGTGACAGTGAATTGAGAGGTAAATGTATAACGTAATAATTGACGCAAAATGCTTGTAAAATAACGATAGTTCTGTGTCTCCAATATTATGGATGAAAAATAACCTTATCAGTCTTCTTACTAAAGAAATTAGCTGCTTACGTACGTTAAGTCGCACATAGGCCCCAAATATTTTTAATTCATATAAATTATGGCGCATTTACAAAAAATGACTATAGATTTTTTTAATAAATATATATATATAAAAAAAAAAGTATAAATGGGATTCTACAATAATAGGGTTTTTATAATTATCTGTTGTATGAAGCTATAATGGGAATATAAGAAAAATGTTGATATATATCTACTGTATTGTTCATGCATACAATAGTGTATTAAAAAGATAAAGATTTACTCAATAGTAAAAGAACTTTATGACGCCTATAAACTTATTTTTTTATCAGGTTTTTTATAAATATAGGGGAGAACTATTAATGTGATCCCTAAAGATAACATTGTGCTCATGCCGTGCCTTTGTAATTAAAAAAATCTATTAAATTTAGGCCCAATTTAATTGTAATATTTATGTAATTAAATGCCATGTGAACAGGTTTGCTATATAATATGGTTCGATACAAGTAAATGATATGATATTAAAGGGACTTGAAACAAACAATTTTTCTTCCCTGATTTAGAAAGTGCATGCAATTGTAAAAAAACTTTCCGATTTACTTTTTATTATTTATTTTGCTTCAAATAACATTTTTGGTACAGAAAATTTTCTTGCTCCAATAACATTCCCAAAGTTGCCCTAATTTTAGAAATTTCGAGTTTAACATTATCTTCAAGAGAACTCTGAGTACTTTTGTATTCATTTTCAGTAGTTGATGTTGAAGATACATCTGTAGGATAAAAAAACAAAACAATTAATATTTAAATTTACATATCCATATTCAATTTATCATATGGTTATCTGTTCACAATGATTTCCTCCTGCTGGTGTATTATCTATTTCATTGACTATATTGGCTTCTACACTTTTTTCCACTCCTTTAAATCTTTCATCAGAGCCTACTCCTAAAAATATGCAATATTTTTTAAAAAAAAAAGTGTTTGTTTTAAGATTAATGAGTATGAAACATACCTTTATCTTCCATCATTGTTCTTAAAACTTCAATTCTTGGCTGACTAGATCTGAACTCAACCCTTCACCTAATGGCACACTATCAGGATTTTGAAAATCATCTATTTCAGCCATATTTTCTAGGTCTTCCATAAAGATACTAAATAAAGATACTATGAAGCCAAAAACTATTTTAATAATATAAATTATATGTTAACTAACCATTACCTGCCTGTGTGTTTTTATGAAAACCTTGATATGGATTGGGAGATAATTCAATATCCAATAGTTAGTGGCAAAGGTGGAGATAAATCTTCACTCCTGGGTGTTTCCACCAACATTGACCGGCGGTTGCATGGTGGCTGTTTACCCTTTATTTTCTTACTTCGCATATCTATAAACATATAAATATAAAAAACAAAACAAAAAAACTTCAAATAAAAAATTAACATAGAAAAATGTTTAACAAATTTGAGTTATGCATGCTACTTCAATTTTATTAATAGTATTTATTTTAAGCAGGAATTTAAATTTCATTCTACTAACACAGTTCAGCATGCTTATTTTTCTTACAATTAAATTTATAATCTACTAACGTTGTTCATGAAATTCATTTTTACTGACTAATTACAATTACATTTTACCATTCTAACACAGTTCTGCATGCTTACTTTTCTAACTTTTTAAACTTTAATATACTAACATTGTTAAAGTGCCACTCAACCAAATTGTTTTATTTCCTGATTCGGAAAGAGCATGTCATTTTAATAAAGTTTCTAATTTACTACAATTATCAATATTTTCTCTAGTATAACTTGATATATTATTTTTAAGAGCAGGAATGTAAATCTTAGCAGCCAATCCATGTTTTTCTCAGCCACATAGATAGTGCTTGCGTATTGGAGGCTTCCATTTACCAACCAATAAGCAAGAAAGGTTCACAAACAAAAAATGGCCTGTTCCTATGCATCACATTCATGTTTTTAAATAAAGACAGCTAGTGAACGAATAAAAATTGTTAAAAGTAGTAAATTAGGAAGTGTCTTAAATTGAATGGTGTTTCTGAATCAGGAAATAAGAAAAAATGTTTGAAGTCCCTTTAAGCATGTTCCTTTTTTCATAATAACTAAAATTGAAATCATCTACTAACAATGTTCAGCATGCTTACATTAGTTGATACTTATAATCTATAAATGTAGGTTTAGTGTTCTCTGAAAGTCAATTTTTTTTATTCTGTTGATTATAAACATAGATGAAAGGGACACTAAACACAATTTTATTATGTAAGGATTACGATCGAGCATTCAACTATAACCATCTATACAATTTGATACTACTAACATAATGATTTTAATAATCCTCAATATCACATTCTTCTAAATTAAAAATAAAAATAAGATTGTAGATTAATCGTCAATGATGACGCAGTTCAAATTACATTATCTGTTTCTATTACACCAAAAAAATTAAAAATATACAAATTTTAATATTTATATACAGATAGATTAAACTTACATTAAACTTACATGTCCTTATCAATCTTCTAATAGATTTATAGTACTTAGGTTCCCTTCTCTTCAAGTCACTATATTTTCGAAGACATTGTCGTCTTGTTCTTTTAATTTTTGAAAGCCGATGCATTCTTCTCAGCATCTCGTATATAATTTTGTCATGGCATTCCTGTTTCACTTTTTTAATATTGGTAAACAAAGAATATTAATAGAATGTTCAATAATAAAATATTCTTACGTTTATGTTGAAAGGTTTAATAAAATCATTTTTTTTTTTTAATGAACCATTTGTGTAAACATCATTACATTTGTGAAAAATTTATAATTTACTCCTATTGTCAAATACTAATTATTATATTTCTAACTTCATAAAAAAAACAGGAATGAAAGATTAATAGACAGGCACACTTCGGTTCAGCACCCTGTATAGCGCTTAATTATCAGTGTTTATATTTAGCAAACAATAGGCAAGTGGTACCTAGATGCTGAATCGAAACCGGTCATGCTCTTAATCGTTCAATCCAGTTATTTCAATAAAAATAACAATAGAACTAAGAATTATTGTTAATAGGAATAAATGATCAATTTTATATAAATTGCTTCTATGTTTAAAGTTACTCAAAAATAAACATTTGTTTAGTAACTATTTCAGTGTTACATATGTGTATATATTGTATAATTTAATTTTGTTCACAGTACGTTTTTAAAAATTAAAAATATATATTTTTTGTATTCTTTGTAAGTTTGTAATAAAACTTTTTTTATTGCATTATTTGTTTACAAATGTTTTGGCTTTCTTTATTTTCAATTTGTAGCACAACTATTGTCACTATTTGCTTCCTACAAAAAGCTAATAAAATATATATGTACAATGACAATGTTTGATCTATATGAGCCAACAGAACTTCAAAAATTATTGAAGGGAAAGCTAAGTTAATAAAAATAATAAGTAATAAGAGTAAGCCCTCAATGATTTTTTTATTTGAAAATGGCCCAAACCTAGCAGCTGTTAAAACTTGAGATTACAATAAAACAAAGAAAATTACCTTGGTAAAATCTTTAGAAAAGTTGTTTTAAATTACAAGCCCTATCTGAAACCAGAAACTTTTACTTTTCAATAGACTATCGATTTGTAAATCTACAATTCAACGAGACAGTAAAATGGATTAACACCAGCTATTGAGGGATTAAATTAAACAAATCACATTATGTAAAAGCGTTATAGAAGCTAGTAGTGTGATGTCACAAAAACAATATATTGTCCACCAATTTTTTTTTATTACTTTTATCATAAACTTGATTTACTGTATAATTACTATTTAAAACCATTGATAATTGAATAGCAACAACTTGTAATTATATGTTTATCAACAGTGAATTTTTAATACCCTTAAGTATAAATTAAATTTATAATTTTTTGTTTTAGTTGTAATACCAATATTTGTTACCTTTTATTGTCTGTTAATGAGAAACATGATAATTTTTTGTCTTTAAGATGTTCTTTTACATCATATTATATTTTAAATAAAAAAATAAAGTCGATGAAACTTTAATAAAGAAATTATTTTTTTATTAATCAACTTAAGACATAAAATTTAATCATCAAAATATTGTTCTGAAACCATGTCCCATGTTGCCATACCACGCCTATTAGGTTGTTCTATACATATTTCTTGGCACAATCATCAGCATGTATGGTATTTTCTTCCTCTAATGGGCAGCCTCTATTAATTGCTATATTGTGCAGTATGCAGCAAACCAATATAATTCTTGCGACTTTCTCAGGTGCAAGACATTGAAACCGCATATTCAAAAGACTGAAAGTCCTCTCAATTATCCCCCTGGAAGATCGATGTGCTTCATTGAAACGTACTTGATTTCTGGTTTGTGGGTTGCTATAGGAGTCAACAGCCATTCTGTACATGAGTACCCTCCATCTCCTAATAGGACATAAAAAATATAAATATTAATCTAAAAATAATCATAAAGATTGATAACAAATATGATACAAATTAAAAATATACAATACATTACAGTTTAATTACAGTGGACAAATTTGGCACAATTTAGGTACATTGAAATTAAAAAAGACAAATTAGACGCCATTTATGCTTACCTAGAAGCCATCCTTCAGGCATATCTCCATCCTTGAACTTTCTGGTATAAGCCAGTCTGCCTTAAGATGTAAGAATCATGACATGAGCCTGGGTAGTTTGAACGGACACTGATTATCCTCATGTTGGGGTCACAGACCATCTAAACATTCAAGGAATGGAAATGCTTTCTATTCCTATAGATCTCCTCACGAACTTGAAGTAGTCTTACTGCAACATGGGTACAGTTTATAGCCCCTAGGACATTGGGTATCTCAGCAATCCTATAGAAATTTGACTTTATAGATTGCCATTCTTCTGGGGTACATGGCAAACAAACATATCAAGGAAAAATAATCATCATAGCCTCTATGACTTTTGATAAGTGACGTGAAAAAGCTGATTGACTCATTCCAATAATGACACTAGAAACCGCCTGAAAGGAGCCTGTTGCCATAAAATGCAATGCAGCTAATAGTTTCAATAGTCCCAGAATAGCTTGTGAACGAGCCATCATCGGCTCCAAATAATCTTCGATCTCTCAATACAGGTGTTATATGGATTCACGATCAAGCTGGAATCTTTGTATGATCTCTTGGTCAGAAAGGCTGTGCAAACCAACTCATGGAAGGAATACACGGGGGACACAAACTCTCCTTCTTCTAACCAATCGATTAGCGACATTTCCAGTATTCTGTCTTCTAGACTGGATTTGCATCACACGAAGAAGAAACAAATACAGAAGTGTCTCCATAGCTGCTGAAATCCAGAATGTAAGTACAATGCTGATATTACTGCCTTTTATATATGTCTAGACTGGCATCTACATTGACTTTCCTATTGTTTTGTACCTTGCCCGCCACCTAAAAGGTGGCAAGGCAAAAATAACAAGGTGGGAGCGGAAAATGTAGCGAGCGGATAAATAGATTTTTTAGTACATTAGTTTATGGCGAGTTGGTGGTCAAATGTGTCTATTTACAGTGAAAAATGGAGAGGTAGCGAGGTTTGGCGGATAAGTATGCTCGTAATTTTAAATATGCGGGTTTCAACAAAGTTGACTGCTTTGTACATATCAGTGTGCGAGTTGTGACGCAATTTTTTTTGCGGGTAGCTCGCTAACTGCTTAGTACATGGAGCCCTAACTGTTTACAGAGCTACTTGATGAGCTGAATATATTTTGAGGTAAAATATCTCCCCTTTTTTACATAAAGATGATCAGGTGATATTTTCTTGTCAACTTTTCACAGTTATGCTGCATCTCTTTCAAGTGATTTAGCATATGAGTATTATGTCCCTTTAAGATGACATGCTCCATCTGAATCATGAAATAAAATATTTGGGTTTCATTTCCCTTTAAGTTTAGCTTTGTAAGTTTCTTCCTTCCTGCATGTACCAATAACCATCCACCTAGGCTAACAAAGGCTTCTGTTTTATTTGCAGTAAGGCTACTATGATTTGATGTGTATGTCATTTTGTTTCATGTTCAACAATAGATTTTATGACAAGACAGGAGGCTTCATATTTTGCATCAAATCTTTACTGAATCCAAACAGCAGCAAAGAAATCATACAGAGAAAAAAATAATAGCATAGTAACTAGACATGTGCACCGCTAAAAAATTCGGTTCGTTTTCGGTTCGGATCGATTCGGACTTTTCGAATTTCGTTTCGGATCGAATCTGATTCGGCAAAATTTGAATAAATTCATTTCGGATTTATTCGGATCCGAATAAATTCGTTTCGGATCTATTCGGATTCGGCTGAATTCGGTTCTATTCCGTTCCGAAATTCGGTATGTTTTTAGTACACTAACACCCATTTAGTACACTAAGTCACTAACACCCATAAACTACCTATGAACCACTAAACCGAGGCCCCCCCACATCGCAAACCCTATAATAACATTATTTAACCCCTAATCTGCCGATCGGATATCGCCGCCGCCTACATTATAGCTATTAACCCCTAATCTGCTGTCCCTAACACCGCCGACCCCTACATTATAGTTATTAACCCCTAATCTGCCTCCCCCAACGTCGCCGCAATCTAACTACAAGTATTAACCCCTAATCTGCCGACCCGATATCGCCGCCGCCTACATTATAACTATTAACCCCTAATCTGCTGTCCCTAACACCGCCGACCCCTACATTATAGTTATTAACCCCTAATCTGCCGACCCGATATCGCCGCCGCCTACATTATAGCTATTAACCCCTAATCTGCTGTCCCTAACACCGCCGACCCCTACATTATAGTTATTAACCCCTAATCTGCCTCCCCCAACGTCGCCGCAATCTAATTACAAGTATTAACCCTAATCTGCCGACCCGATATCGCCGCCGCCTACATTATAACTATTAACCCCTAATCTGCTGTCCCTAACACCGCCGACCCCTACATTATAGTTATTAACCCCTAATCTGCCTCCCCCAACGTCGCCGCAATCTAACTACAAGTATTAACCCCTAATCTGCCGACCCGATATCGCCGCCGCCTACATTATAGCTATTAACCCCTAATCTGCTGTCCCTAACACCGCCGACCCCTACATTATAGTTATTAACCCCTAGTCTGCCTCCCCCAACGTCGCCGCAATCTAACTACAAGTATTAACCCATAATCTGCCGACCCGATATCGCCGCCGCCTACATTATAACTATTAACCCCTAATCTGCTGTCCCTAACACCGCCGACCCCTACATTATAGTTATTAACCCCTAATCTGCCTCCCCCCAACGTCGCCACAATCTAACTACAAGTATTAACCCCTAATCTGCCGACCGCAAATCGCCGCCACTATAATAAATGTATTAACCCCTAAACCGCCGCACTCCCGCCTCGCAAACACTATAATACATTTTATTAACCCCTAATCTGCCCTCCCTAACATCGCCGCCACCTACCTACAATTATTAACTCCTAATCTCCCGCCCCCAACGTCGCCGCTACTATAATAAGGTTATTAACCCCTAAACCTAAATCTAACCCTAACACTAACACCCCCTAACTTAAATATAATTTAAATAAAACGAAATAAGTTTACTATAGTTAAATAAATGAATCCTATTTAAAACTAAAGACTTACCTGTAAAATAAACCCTAAGATAGCTGCAATATAACTAATAGTTACATTGTAGCTATTTTAGGATTTATTTTTATTCTACAGGCAACTTTGTATTTATTTTAACTAGGTACAATAGTTATTAAATAGTTAATAACTATTTAATAACTACCTAGCTAAAATAAATACAAATGTACCTGTAAAATAAATCCTAACCTAAGTTACACTAACACCTAACACTACACTATCATTTAATTAACTAAATAAATGAATCATATTTAAAACAAAATACTTACCTGTAAAATAAACCCTAATATAGCTGCAATATAACTAATAGTTACATTGTAGCTATTTTAGCATTTATATTTATTTTACAGGCAACTTTGTATTTATTTTAACTAGGTACAAAAGCTATTAAATAGTTATTGACTAATTAATAGCTACCTAGTTAAAATAATTACAAAATTACCTGTAAAATAAATCCTAACCTAAGTTACAATTAAACCTAACACTACACTGTCATTAAATAAATTAACTACAAGTACCTACAATTATCTACAATTAAATAAACTAAAGTACAAACCCCCCCACTAAATTACAAAAACAAACAAACACTAAATTACAAAAAATAAAAAAATATTACAAGAATTTTAAACTAATTACACCTAATCTAAGCCCCCTAATAAAATAACAAAGCCCCCCAAAATAAAAAAAATGCCCTACCCTATACTAAATTACAAAAGTTAACAGCTCTATTACCTTACCAGCCCTGAACAGGGCCCTTTGCGGGGCATGCCCCAAAGAAAACAGCTCTTTTGCCTGTAAAAAAAAAACACAATCCCCCCCCCACATTACAACCCACCACCCACATACCCCTACTCTAACCCAAACCCCCCTTAAATAAACCTAACACTACCCCCCTGAAGATCTCCCTACGTTGAGTCGTGTTCACCCGGCCGGGCCGAAGTCTTCATCCGATGGGGCAGAAGAGGACATCCAGACCGGCAGAAGTCTTCATCCAAGCGGGGCAAGAAGAGGTCTTCCATCCATCATACAAGTACCAAAATACAAACAAACACTAAATTACAAAAAATAATAAAATATTACAATAATTTTAAACTAATTACACCTAATCTAAGCCCCCTACTAGCTATTAATATAGCTTCAATATAACTAATAGTTACATTGTAGCTATTTTAGGATTTATATTTATTTTACAGGCAACTTTGTATTTATTTTAACTAGGTACAATAGCTATTAAATAGTTAATAACTATTTAATAACTACCTAGCTAAAATAAATACAAATTTACCTGTAAAATAAATCATAACCTAAGTTACAATTACACCTAACACTACACTATCATTAAATTAACTAAATAAATGAATCCTATATAAAACTAAAGACTTACCTGTAAAATAAACCCTAATATAGCTGCAATATAACTAATAGTTACATTGTAGCTATTTTAGCATTTATATTTATTGTACAGGCAACTTTGTATTTATTTTAACTAGGTACAATAGCTATTAAATAGATATTTACTGTTTAATAGCTACCTAGTTAAAATAATTACAAAATTACCTGTAAAATAAATCCTAACCTAAGTTACAATTAAACCTAACACTACACTATCATTAAATAAATTAACTACAAGTACCTACAATTAAATACAATTAAAAAACTAAACTAAAGTACAAAAACCCCCCCACTAAATTACAAAAAATAAAAAAATATTACAAGAATTTTAAACTAATTACACCTAATCTAAGCCCCCTAATAAAATAACAAAGCCCCCCAAAATAAAAAAAAATGCCCTACCCTATACTAAATTACAAAAGTTAACAGCTCTATTACCTTACCAGCCCTGAACAGGGCCTTTTGCGGGGCATGCCCCAAAGAAAACAGCTCTTTTGCCTGTAAAAAAAAACACAATACCCCCCCCCACATTACAACCCACCACCCACATACCCCTACTCTAACCCAAACCCCCCTTAAATAAACCTAACACTACCCCCCTGAAGATCTCCCTACCTTGAGTCGTGTTCACCCAGCCGGGCCGAAGTCTTCATCCGATGGGGCAGAAGAGGACATCCAGACCGGCAGAAGTCTTCATCCAAGCGGGGCAAGAAGAGGTCTTCCATCCATCAGAAAAGTACAAAAAAACAAACACTAAATTAGCAAAAATAATAAAATATTACAATAATTTTAAACTAATTACACCTAATCTAAGCCCCCTACTAGCTATTAATATAGCTTCAATATAACTAATAGTTACATTGTAGCTATTTTAGGATTTATATTTATTTTACAGGCAACTTTGTATTTATTTTAACTAGGTACAATAGCTATTAAATAGTTAATAACTACCTAGCTAAAATAAATACAAATTTACCTGTAAAATAAACCCTAACCTAAGTTACAATTACACCTAACACTACACTGTCATTAAATTAACTAAATAAATTAATCCTATATAAAACTAAATACTTACCTGTAAAATAAACCCTAATATAGCTACAATATAACTAATAGTTACATTGTAGCTATTTTAGCATTTATATTTATTTTACAGGCAACTTTGTATTTATTTTAACTAGGTACAATAGCTATTAAATAGATATTTACTGTTTAATAGCTACCTAGTTAAAATAATTACAAAATTACCTGTAAAATAAATCCTAACCTAAGTTACTATTAAACCTAACACTACACTATCATTAAATAAATTAACTACAAGTACCTACAATTAAATACAATGAAATAAACTAAACTAAAGTACAAAAAAAACAAACACTAAATTACAAAAAATAAAAAAAATTACAAGAATTTTAAACTAATTACACCTAATCTAAGCCCCCTAATAAAATAACAAAGCCCCCCAAAATAAAAAAATGCCCTACCCTATACTAAATTACAAAAGTAATCAGCTCTATTACCTTACCAGCCCTTAAAAGGGCCTTTTGCGGGGGCATGCACCAAAGAAAACAGCTCTTTTGCCTGTAAAAAAAAAACACAATACCCCCCTCCACATTACAACCCACCACCCACATACCCCTACTCTAACCCAAACCCCCCTTAAATAAACCTAACACTACCCCCCTGAAGATCTCTCTCTACCGTGTCTTCACCCAGCGGGCCGAAGTCTTCATCCGATGGGGCAGAAGAGCACATCCAGACCGGCAGAAGTCTTCATCCAAGCGGGGCAAGAAGAGGTCTTCCATCCATCAGAAGTCTTGATCCAGGTGGCATCTTCTCTGTTCATCCATCCGGAGCGGAGCGGCAGCATCCTGAAGACATCCCACGCAGAGCATCCTCTTCTTTCTTGATCCGACGACTAGGTGACTGTACCTTTAAGTGACGTCATCCAAGATGGCGTCCCTTGAATTCCGATTGGCTGATAGGATTCTATCAGCCAATCGGAATTAAGGTAGGAAAAATCTGATTGGCTGATTCAATCAGCCAATCAGATTCAAGTTCAATCCGATTGGCTGATCCAATCAGCCAATCAGATTGAGCTCGCATTCTATTGGCTGATCGGAACAGCCAATAGAATGCGAGGTCAATCTGATTGGCTGATTCCATTAGCCAATCGGATTGAACTTGAATCTGATTGGCTGATTAAATCAGCCAATCAGATTTTTCCTACCTTAATTCCGATTGGCTGATAGAATCCTATCAGCCAATCGGAATTCAAGGGACGCCATCTTGGATGACGTCACTTAAAGGTACAGTCACCTAGTCGTCGGATCAAGAAAGAAGAGGATGCTCTGCGTAGGATGTCTTCAGGATGCTGCCGCTCCGCTCCGGATGGATGAACAGAGAAGATGCCGCCTGGATCAAGACTTCTGATGGATGGAAGACCTCTTCTTGCCCCGCTTGGATGAAGACTTCTGCCGGTCTGGATGTCCTCTTCTGCCCGATCGGATGAAGACTTCGGCCCGCTGGGTGAAGATACGGTAGAGAGATCTTCAGGGGGGTAGTGTTAGGTTTATTTAAGGGGGGTTTGGGTTAGAGTAGGGGTATGTGGGTGGTGGGTTGTAATGTGGGGGGGGGTATTGTGTTTTTTTTTTTACAGGCAAAAGAGCTGTTTTCTTTGGGGCATGCCCCCGCAAAAGGCCCTTTTAAGGGCTGGTAAGGTAATAGAGCTGATTACTTTTGTAATTTAGTATAGGGTAGGGCATTTTTTTATTTTGGGGGGCTTTGTTATTTTATTAGGGGGCTTAGATTAGGTGTAATTAGTTTAAAATTCTTGTAATTTTTTTATTTTTTGTAATTTAGTGTTTGTTTTTTTTGTACTTTAGTTTAGTTTATTTCATTGTATTTAATTGTAGGTACTTGTAGTTAATTTATTTAATGATAGTGTAGTGTTAGGTTTAATAGTAACTTAGGTTAGGATTTATTTTACAGGTAATTTTGTAATTATTTTAACTAGGTAGCTATTAATTAGTCAATAACTATTTAATAGCTATTGTACCTAGTTAAAATAAATACAAAGTTGCCTGTAAAATAAATATAAATGCTAAAATAGCTACAATGTAACTATTAGTTATATTGTAGCTATATTAGGGTTTATTTTACAGGTAAGTATTTAGTTTTATATAGGATTAATTTATTTAGTTAATTTAATGACAGTGTAGTGTTAGGTGTAATTGTAACTTAGGTTAGGGTTTATTTTACAGGTAAATTTGTATTTATTTTAGCTAGGTAGTTATTAACTATTTAATAGCTATTGTACCTAGTTAAAATAAATACAAAGTTGCCTGTAAAATAAATATAAATCCTAAAATAGCTACAATGTAACTATTAGTTATATTGTAGCTATATTAATAGCTAGTAGGGGGCTTAGATTAGGTGTAATTAGTTTAAAATTATTGTAATATTTTATTATTTTTGCTAATTTAGTGTTTGTTTGTTTTTTTGTACTTTTCTGATGGATGGAAGACCTCTTCTTGCCCCGCTTGGATGAAGACTTCTGCCGGTCTGGATGTCCTCTTCTGCCCCATCGGATGAAGACTTCGGCCCGGCTGGGTGAACACGACTCAAGGTAGGGAGATCTTCAGGGGGGTAGTGTTAGGTTTATTTAAGGGGGGTTTGGGTTAGAGTAGGGGTATGTGGGTGGTGGGTTGTAATGTGGGAGGGGGATTGTGTTTTTTTTTTACAGGCAAAAGAGCTGTTTTCTTTGGGGCATGCCCCGCAAAGGGCCCTGTTCAGGGCTGGTAAGGTAATAGAGCTGTTAACTTTTGTAATTTAGTATAGGTTAGGGCATTTTTTTTATTTTGGGGGGCTTTGTTATTTTATTAGGGGGCTTAGATTAGGTGTAATTAGTTTAAAATTCTTGTAATATTTTTTTATTTTTTGTAATTTAGTGGGGGGGGGGTTTGTACTTTAGTTTAGTTTTTTTAATTGTATTTAATTGTAGGTACTTGTAGTTAATTTATTTAATGATAGTGTAGTGTTAGGTTTAATTGTAACTTAGGTTAGGATTTATTTTACAGGTAATTTTGTAATTATTTTAACTAGGTAGCTATTAAATAGTCAATATCTATTTAATAGCTATTGAACCTAGTTAAAATGAATACAAAGTTGCCTGTACAATAAATATAAATGCTAAAATAGCTACAATGTAACTATTAGTTATATTGCAGCTATATTAGGGTTTATTTTACAGGTAAGTCTTTAGTTTTATATAGGATTCATTTATTTAGTTAATTTAATGATAGTGTAGTGTTAGGTGTAATTGTAACTTAGGTTATGATTTATTTTACAGGTAAATTTGTATTTATTTTAGCTAGGTAGTTATTAAATAGTTATTAACTATTTAATAACTATTGTACCTAGTTAAAATAAATACAAAGTTGCCTGTAAAATACATATAAATCCTAAAATAGCTACAATGTAACTATTAGTTATATTGAAGCTATATTAATAGCTAGTAGGGGGCTTAGATTAGGTGTAATTAGTTTAAAATTATTGTAATATTTTATTATTTTTGGTAATTTAGTGTTTGTTTGTATTTTGGTACTTGTATGATGGATGGAAGACCTCTTCTTGCCCCGCTTGGATGAAGACTTCTGCCGGTCTGGATGTCCTCTTCTGCCCCATCGGATGAAGACTTCGGCCCGGCTGGGTGAACACGACTCAAGGTAGGGAGATCTTCAGGGGGGTAGTGTTAGGTTTATTTAAGGGGGGTTTGGGTTAGAGTAGGGGTATGTGGGTGGTGGGTTGTAATGTGGGGGGGGGATTGTGTTTTTTTTTACAGGCAAAAGAGCTGTTTTCTTTGGGGCATGCCCCGCAAAGGGCCCTGTTCAGGGCTGGTAAGGTAATAGAGCTGTTACATTTTGTAATTTAGTATAGGGTAGGGCATTTTTTTTTATTTTGGGGGGCTTTGTTATTTTATTAGGGGGTTTAGATTAGGTGTAATTAGTTTAAAATTCTTGTAATATTTTTTTATTTTTTGTAATTTAGTGTTTGTTTTTTTTTGTAATTTAGTGGGGGGGTTTTGTACTTTAGTTTATTTAATTGTAGATAATTGTAGGTACTTGTAGTTAATTTATTTAATGACAGTGTAGTGTTAGGTTTAATTGTAACTTAGGTTAGGATTTATTTTACAGGTAATTTTGTAATTATTTTAACTAGGTAGCTATTAATTAGTCAATACCTATTTAATAGCTTTTGTACCTAGTTAAAATAAATACAAAGTTGCCTGTAAAATAAATATAAATGCTAAAATAGCTACAATGTAACTATTAGTTATATTGCAGCTATATTAGGGTTTATTTTACAGGTAAGTATTTTGTTTTAAATAGGATTCATTTATTTAACTATAGTAAACTTATTTCGTTTTATTTAAATTATATTTAAGTTAGGGGGTGTTAGTGTTATGGTTAGATTTAGGTTTAGGGGTTAATAACCTTATTATAGTAGCGGCGACGATGGGGGCGGGAGATTAGGGGTTAATAATTGTAGGTAGGTGGCGGCGATGTTAGGGAGGGCAGATTAGGGGTTAATAAAATGTATTATAGTGTTTGCGAGGCGGGAGTGCGGCGGTTTAGGGGTTAATACATTTATTATAGTGGCGGCGATTTGCGGTCGGCAGATTAGGGGTTAATACTTGTAGTTAGATTGCGGCGACGTTGGGGGGAGGCAGATTAGGGGTTAATAACTATAATGTAGGGGTCGGCGGTGTTAGGGACAGCAGATTAGGGGTTAATAGTTATAATGTAGGCGGCGATATCGGGTCGGCAGATTAGGGGTTAATACTTGTAGTTAGATTGCGGCGACGTTGGGGGAGGCAGATTAGGGGTTAATAACTATAATGTAGGGGTCGGCGGTGTTAGGGACAGCAGATTAGGGGTTAATAGTTATAATGTAGGCGGCGGCGATATCGGGTCGGCAGATTAGGGGTTAATACTTGTAGTTAGATTGCGGCGACGTTGGGGGGGGCAGATTAGGGGTTAATAACTATAATGTAGGGGTCGGCGGTGTTAGGGACAGCAGATTAGGGGTTAATAGTTATAATGTAGGCGGCGGCGATATCGGGTCGGCAGATTAGGGGTTAATACTTGTAGTTAGATTGCGGCGACGTTGGGGGGAGGCAGATTAGGGGTTAATAACTATAATGTAGGGGTCGGCGGTGTTAGGGACAGCAGATTAGGGGTTAATAGCTATAATGTAGGCGGCGGCGATATCGGGTCGGCAGATTAGGGGTTAATACTTGTAGTTAGGATTGCGGCGACGTTGGGGGGGGCAGATTAGGGGTTAATAACTATAATGTAGGGGTCGGCGGTGTTAGGGACAGCAGATTAGGGGTTAATAGCTATAATGAAGGCGGCGGCGATATCGGGTCGGCAGATTAGGGGTTAATACTTGTAGTTAGATTGCGGCGACGTTGGGGGGAGGCAGATTAGGGGTTAATAACTATAATGTAGGGGTCGGCGGTGTTAGGGACAGCAGATTAGAGGTTAATAGTTATAATGTAGGTGGCGGCGATATTCGGTCGGCAGATTAGGGGTTAATAAAATAATGCAGGTGTCAGCGATAGCGGAGGCAGCAGATTAGGGGTTAATAAGTGTTAGATTAGGGGTGTTTAGAGACTCGAGGTACATGTTAGGGTGTTAGGTGCAGACTTAGTGTTTCCCCATAGGAAACAATGGGGCTGCGGTGTTAGTTTTTTTTCAGCCGAAACTCCCATTGTTTCCTATGGGGAAATGCCGAATCTTAACGAGCTAATTCGGATTTATTCGGAGATACGGCAGCTATTTCGGATTCATTCGGTAGATTCGGAAGTATTTTAATTCGGAAATCCGAATCGATCCGAATCTCCGAATTTACAGAATTTACCGAATTTCCGAATTAATCCGAAACGAACCGCACATGTCTAATAGTAACAAGTCTGCACCAATCAGCACACAGCAGCCTAATAAACTGTAATGAACAAGTCCAGCACTTCCTATTTTCTTTGCTGCTTTTAGACAGCAAGATCATATATATTTGTCTCCTTAATATTGTTATTAGATTCTTGTATATTTATTTGTTCTTATTTTGATTTCGATTTATTTGTTATATTACTATGGTTTGCTTTTCGCTTTGATTTATGTGTTTAGCTAGCTAAATATTCTGAATTTAAATATGAAACTTTATTAGCTGTATATTTAAATACTTACTGTGTTTTACTAGAACAATGATGCATTAGTCTAGCAGCTGAAATTCTATTTACATGGTATGCTTCGTGAGGGTAATATCAATGTGTAAATGTTCCGTGACCAGAGCTGCGCTCTTTCCCACATTGATATCCTTACACTGATAAGGCATTTGATAAGGTTGAATCATATTAATTGCATTTAAGCATGTTTGTTTAATCAACTTACTGTATTGTATTTTTTAACTCTCTATTAGCTCTGTAATCTATATTTTTTGTATATTATATATATTTTTCTAGGTTATTTTCCCACAATAGTTGTATTCATTGGTGGAAGTGGCACTCTTACTTAGTGATCGTGCGGTTTCATTTACCGCTCTGATCACTCTCTGCAGTTTTTCGGGAGGCTCTGTAAGGACCGCCCCTTCTACCTATAGTCAACGCATTGCGTGGTTAACTCCGGAGCCGGGTTGAGGCCTAGAAGCGGATGCTCCTCTGACCAGCTGCCTTTGCCGGTCAGCTGAGCGATCTACTTCTCAACTCGGCCCTGGAGCTGTTCCTTATAAATAATATTATAGGAGCTTGTGTTATTTTAATAGTTTTGTATCCAGAAGTTAATGCCTCTTGTGATTACATTTTAATGCACATATTTACTTCTTAATTTTTGGAAGCTTGCATTGCACAGGCTATTCAATATACACCGTCTTCAGTTTTATATCCCAATTATCCCTTCTATATGTCTAATAGATTATGGGTTTAATTGATACATTTTTTAATATAGGTGTATTAGCCTATTTGACAAAACCGGCTTCCTCCAATCACAGCGTTGCTTCAGGCAATGATTCCCCGGGGGGGGGGGCGTGATTGGAGGATGCCGGAATCGTCATTGCTGACGTATGAAGAGGCTTGCGACGGACTGGTGAAGCACTGGAGTGGCTTCATGAAGAAAAGGTAAGTATTTAAAGAAAACGGGTATAATGTAAACTTTCATGAATGAAAGTGCCCCTGTTTTTAATAGTATTTTAAAAAAATGGGCACTCATTCTTGAATGTTTACATTCACTTTAAGTTTCAAGATGACGTCACCTAATGTGGAGATGCAGAGCTGCACAAACTGGCACTGTAAGGCGTTAAAATAAAATACGTTTAAAGAAAGCTGCAGTCACAGAAGACAAATTATAGAATGGTAAGTAATAATTATAGTATTGTGGTTATATTCAGCAGTTTAATGTTCATTTACTATCTCTTTAAAGCGATGGGTAACCTTAACTAATCAAATGTCATATATTTAATCTTTACCATTAAAAAAGTATATGTGTAAATTTTCTGTTTTTAATACATCTGTTAAAGGGTTAAATTAGTGCATATAGTAATACTTCTATTGCAATGTTATGCCGGCCCACTTGAATGAACTCTTTTTTTAAAATGACAATTCTATTGAATATCCAATAAACGTAGGTGTAATTTGACAATCTTGAAGTCCACCACCATTAAAGCCCTTAGAAAGCTTATGTAGAGAGTGGATTTGGCTGCTCTATACTTCACAGTCCAGCAAAAAGAGTAAATGAAGGGGTCGGAGGAACAGACAATACCAATTAGGATTATAAATCTTTGATTATAAAATATATATACACTTTTTTTTAAAAAAATATTATGTGGTTTTAATTGCAAACTAATATATTTTTCATTGCAACATTCTTATAGTCTGAAATTCACTTTTCAGGATTTGCTTTCTTAAATAAACTTCAGCAATAAAATCTATATAAATTAGATAATCTCATCTCATTATATGTAATGTCTATAATATGAACTAAAACACTCTGATAATAAGCGTGAGTTGTTTCTAGCAAGACTATTTAAACAAGAGAAACAGGGACATATTGATGAATTACAAAGCTTTTGTTTTAAGATCCAGCCCCATTCTAGTCAGGAAATAATTAAGTGTATAATTGACTATAATTGATTCATTCTAATTCAGTTAAAAGAAAATGATAACTCTCCGTGTGTTGAGCAGAACATTAAAGCATTAGTTTAAGCATATTATGAAACGCTCAATTATCATTTTTGTGTTAAATACACAATGAATTATTAATTTTGTTAACAGACAATAATACAACAAAACAATAAAAACATCTTGATTGCTATATTGATTGGTGGAGAGGCTGTCAAACTTTACTGATATCCAAGAGATATTTTATACATGCTATTTCCTTATTTCTATTCAATAAAATGTAATCATTTTATAAAGGGCTAGATTACAAGTGGAGAGCTAATTTATCTCGCTCCTGCAAACTGGCTAATTTGCCCGTTTGAGGGAGTGCAATAAATGACCAGCCACTACAAGTACCAGCTCGTGGTAGTAATTAGCACTTATAAACTTAACCAGAGATCAGATCTCTGATTAATTTTCATAAATGTGCCCCAAATGCCACCGAAATACAGTGGTGTGTATTGTATTAAAAAATAAAAAGTGTAGCATTTTTATTATTTTATAAAATAATTGCACCAGGCAGTTTTTAGGGGCTAAAGTGTGCGGGTGTGGGGTGTTAGCACTTAAAAGTGCCTTTACAATACAAAACTGTGTGTTCCCAGTAAATACATATGTAAATGTTTATATATATATATATATATATATATATATATATATATATATATATATATATGTGTGTGTGTGTATATACACATATTAACACATAAATATATTTGAACCCTTATAACTTTTAAAAAAAATCATGTTTATATGAGTGTAACTCTTTATTTTGTATTTATGCTGTGTTTGGTGCACTTTTAAAAAAAAACTTTTTAGCCTTTATGCAAGGCCTTCAGTTGCGCTAACCCGAGCATAAAATGCGATTGCGGTAATGTGATCTTTTTAACTTGTAATATGATCGTTAGTTAACGTGGGTGTAATATTTCAATAGTGCACATTAACGCTAGCCCTCCACTTGGAATCTTGCCCTTAGATGCTTAAAGGGAAACTGAACCCAAATTTTTTCTTTCATGATTGAGATAGAGCATGCAATTTTAAAGGGACAGTAAAGTAAAAAAAAATTGTTCATGATTTAAATAGGGCATGTCATTTTAAACAACTTTCCAATTTTCTTTTATTACCAATTTTGCTTTGTTCTCTTGGTATTCTTAGTTGAAAGCTAAATCTAGGAGGTTCATGTGCTAATTTCCTAGACCTTGAAGACTGCCTCTAATCGTAAAGCATTTTGACAGTTTTCCACCACTAGAGGGCATTAGTTCATGTGTTTCATATAGATAACATTGAGCTCCTGAGCACGTGAAGCTCCTAAGAGCAAGCACTGATTGGCTAAAAATGCATGTCTGTCAAAAGAACTGAAATAAGGGGGCAGTTTGCAGAGGCATAGATACAAGGAAATCACAGAGGTAAAAAGTATATTATTATAACTGTGTTGGTTATGCAAAATTGGGGAACGGGTAATAAAGGGATTATCAATCTTTTTAAACAACAAAAATTCTTGTGTTTACTGTCCCTTTAAGCAACTTTCTAATTTACTCCTATTATCAATTTTTCTTCGTTCTGTTGCTATCTTTATTTGAAAAATAAGTCATATAAGCTTTTTTTGGGGGTTCAGAACTCTGGACATCACTTTTTTATTCGTGGATGAATTTATCCACTAATCAGCAAGAACATCCCAGGTTGTTCAACAAAAATGGGCCGGCATCTAAACTTACATTCTTGAATTTCAAATAAAGATACCAAGATAATGAAGAAAATTTGATAATAGGAGTAAATTATAAAGTTGCTTAAAATGTCATGTTCTATCTGAATCACAAAAGAAAATATTTGGGTTCAGTGTCCCTTTAAGGTTTATGCAGCAGGAACATGATTACTTAACCTGGTTGCCATAAATCTGAGATAATAATTTATGCTCCCATGAGCTTTACATCTTGCTGAACTGGTTTTGAGTTTTTGTTTATGCCCTAAACTGCAGTGGTTGGTTTTGGTCCACAGATAGAATAGGATGTGTGGTAGCCAAGTAAACAGAAAGGATGTTCCTAGACATACCTCCCAATATTTCTATGAGGCTTTCCAGAATGTGGGAAATTAAAAAGCTTGTTAGAAATGCCCAACTAGCATTGTGTGCATAAGCGAACAACAGGAGGGGTGGGGTAGTAAGCTGGCTGTAGACAGGATTTTGAATGGGGTGTCTCTGCAGGCAAAGTTGTGTGATTCTCTTGGGCAAGATGGAAAGCCTAAAATCTAAGAATTTATTGAATCCCCTGTTTTAGGAGTATGATAGCCATGGAACCCACCTGGGTCTTTGTATCTTAGACTTAGCCAACCACCATCATGATAGGATTCATTTACAACTCCCCCATAGAAATGAAAATAATTAACCCTTATTTTTTGTTGTTGCCTAGTAAACATGACCTGAATAGTTTTTCCCCAATGTCCTATGTTTCTGTTTTATTTAATAATTCATTTTTTTTTTTGTCAATTGAGGTAGGAAGGGGATGTAGGTAGCACAGAGTTCGGAGACAATAGGGTGTTCAATCCTTTATGCTGTAAAACATTCTGCACTGTTATGGCTAAGATGAAAGCACAAGATAATTTACATCAGCCACCCACAGTAGATTCCAATCTTTGGGTGAACCTACTGATAAATATTATAAAGTAGCTCATGTGTATTTGTATTGGTATTGAAGCCATTATAATCATTTAGTGAAACTGTTGAATTGATTATTTTGCTTCCAAATAGGCAAACATTGGTACTGCATTAATTTTTACTAGAAAGCCTGCTCTAGATAAGAAATGCAGAGCTGAAAATGACCAGTAACTGCTGGTTATGCACATATGCCACCCTTTAGTTGGCTTATCTGCAAGTAGTAGACACTGCTTGCTTAGATGTGACTGATCAAAATCACCCCAGATATTCACCTGTGGTGATTGACATCCCCTGCTCTTGTGAGACTGGTTGTGTGAGAACCTTGGCCAGGATTTCTCCCCTTCTCTGCCTTAAATGGACATGAAACCCAAAATTCTTCTTTCACAATTAAGATAGAGCATATAATTACAATAAACAATTTTCTAATTTGCTTCTTATTTTCTACTTTCTCTTGATATCTTTTGTTGAAGAGCAGGGAGGTAAACTCAGAAGAGTGCACATATCTGCAGCACTGCATCGGTTTCGCAAGAATGTTATACATTGCAAGAGCACTAGATGTCTGCTCTTTTTCTAATTGCATAGTGCTTCAGACACGTGCATGCTACCTACCTAGGTATCCCCTAAACAAATATCATGAGAACAAAACAAATTTGATTGTAGAAGTAATTTGGAAACTTTTTAAATATTATATGTTCTGTCTGAATCACAAAGGAAAAAATGTGTGTTTCTTGTCCCTTTAATAAATGGGGCCCACTTAAAGGGACAGTCTACTCCAGAATTTGTATTGTTTAGTTTTTAAAAAAGATAGATAATCCCTTTTTTTACCCATTCCCCAGTTTTGTCTAACCAACACTGTTATATAAATATACTTTTTACCTCTGTGATTACCTTGTATCTAAGACTTTGCAGACTGCCCCCTTATTTCAGTTCTTTTGACAAACTTGCATTTTAGCCAATCAGTGCTCTCTCATAAGTAATTCCATGTGCGTGAGCACAATGATATCTATATGGCACACATAATCTAATGCTCTCTAGCTGTGAAAAACTGGCAAATGCATTCAGATAGGAGGTGGCCTTCAATGATATATAAATTAGCATATGGGCCTACCTAGGTTTAGCTTTCAACTAAGAGTACCAAGAGAACAAGTAGTATTTGATGATAAAAGTAAATTAGAAAGTTGTTTAAAGTTACACGCCCTATCTGAATCATGAAAGTTTAATTTTGACTAGACTGTCCCTTTAAGTCAAAATGAAAAGATTATAATTTAGATAGAACATACAATAAAAAAATAATTAAAATGTTCTTCTATTATCAAGTTTATCTTTTTCTCTTGGTATTTGTAGAACCTTTGCTTCTTTCATAAAAGCATACATAGGTAGGTTTAGGAGCACTATATGGCAACAGTGTTTGCTGCAATTGTTTTTAACAAACTGATACATATAGTGCACATGTATACTCTTGGGCCAACCGCAGCATTTTTAAGAACTATTTCGATAAAGAGACCAAAACTTATAATTATTAAAATGAAAAAAAAATTAATATATTTTACAGAGCACTTGTGGAGTGTACCAGTATCTTGATGTTCTGTAGTTGCTTTTAGTGTCCTCATCCTCACCCGTCCCAGACCCTGATTTGTTTTTGCCCTGGCCTATGATGAAGACCTAGAAAGGGTATTGAGAGGCAGCTACTCATTTAGAAGAGATTTGGGTTTGGTGAAGTATTCTTTACAATTAATCACTGACCATTAAAACAAAGCCTTGAGTTAATAATTAATATGTGTTCATTGTAATAGGATGTGTTGGAGGAAATGTGTGTTTATAATGTCAGAATTTATAGATCCTGTTTCTAATTTAACTATCTAAGCTAAATATTGAATTAGACCATGGACTGGTTAGGTATTGTGTAGCATAAAATATTGCAGTATTATTTTCCCATATACTTTTAAAAGCTGAAGTATTACTTTTTTTAAGTGACTGTTTAAAGACAATGTTTTAAAAAAAATAGCAATCTGTTACAGGAAAGATTTACCTAAAATAATTTAAAAATTTCTATGGCTTAGTTTTATTTAGACACATGGGGCGCGATCCGATATCGATCGCAGTTTGCGGCGCAAGCGAGGGAACCGGCGTCGCCCGCAGTTTCAGCTCGCAACTCGAGCCATCCCATATAAGTCGCCGTCAGATGCTAACGTGCCGTAAGTCTCACAAACCAGCGATGTCCAGAAATCTGCGTAAGTACAAATTTCTGGCGTCGCCAGTGACTTGCGGCACGTTAGAAACTGCCGGCGCCTATAAAACCTGACTAAAGTTTAAAACACCCGCACTGTCTAACACGCCTCCCTAACATAGCCCGCACTGTCTAACACGCCTCCCTAACATAGCACGCACTGTCTAACCCTCTATCCGCTATCCCCCCTCACTAGCCTAACAATAAAAAAGCTATTAACCCCTAAACCGCCGCTCCTTTACCCCGCCGCAACCTAATAAAGTTATTAACCCCTAAACCGCCGCTCCCGTACCCCGCCGCCAGCTATATTATATCTATAACCCCCTAAAGTGAGCCCCTAACACCGCCGCCATCTATATTAAAATTATTAACCCCTAATGTAAGCCCCTTACACCGCCGCCATCTCTATTAAAATGATTAACCCCTAATTTAATCTACCTACCCCGCCGCCAGCTATATTATCTATATTAACCCTAAGTATATTATAGTTAATATAGGTATTACATTATATATATTAACTATATTAACCCTAATTATATTAGGGTTAATATAGTTAATATAGTTACTATAGTATTTATATTAACTATATTAACTCTATCTAACCCTAACTAAATTTATATTAAATTAATCTAATTCATTTATAAACTAAAATATTCCTATTTAAATCTAAATACTTACCTATAAAATAAACCCTAAGATAGCTACAATATAATTAATAATTACATTGTAGCTATGTTAGGGTTAATATTTATTTTACAGGTAAATTGTTAATTATTTTAACTAGGTATAATAGATATTAAATAGTTATTAACTATTTAATATCTACCTAGTTAAAATAATTACCCAATTACCTGTAAAATAAATCCTAACCTAAGTTACAAATACACCTACACTATCAATAAATTTAATAAACTACAAACATCTATCTAAAAATACAATTAAATTAACTAAACTAAATTACAAAAAAAAACAAACACTAAATTACAAAAAATAAAAAAAAGATTACAAGATTTTTAAGCTAATTACACCTATTCTAAGCCCCCTAATAAAATAATAAACCCCCAAAATAAAAAAAAATTCCCTGCCCTATTCTAAATTAAACAAATTTCAAAGCTCTTTACCTTACCAGCCCTTAAAAGGGCCTTTTGTGGGGCATGCCCCAAAGAATTCAGCTCTTTTGCATACAAATACAATACCCCCCCCCATTACAACCCACCACCCACATACCCCTATTCTAAACCCACCCAAACCCCCCTTAAAAAAGCCTAACACTACCCCCCTGAAGATCTCCCTACCTTGTCTTCACCACACCGGGCCGAACTCCTGATCCGATCCGGGCGATGTCTTCCTCCAAGCGGCAAAGAAGAATTCTTCCTCCGGCGATGTCATCCTCCAAGCGGCAAAGAAGAATTCTTCCTCCGGCGACGTCTTCCTCCAAGCGGCAGCAAAGTCTTCATTCTTCCGGCGGCATCTTCAATCTTCTTTCTTCGCTCCGCCGCCGCGGAGCATCCATCCCGGCCGACTGCTGAACTTGGAATGAGGTACCTTTAAATGACGTCATCCAAGATGGCGTCCGCCGAATTCCGATTGGCTGATAGGATTCTATCAGCCAATCGGAATTAAGTTAAAAAAATCTGATTGGCTGATTGAATCAGCCAATCAGATTCAAGTTCAATCCGATTGGCTGATCCAATCAGCTAATCAGATTGAGCTCGCATTCTATTGGCTGTTCCGATCAGCCAATAGAATGCGAGCTCAATCTGATTGGCTGATTGGATCAGCCAATCGGATTGAACTTGAATCTGATTGGCTGATTCAATCAGCCAATCAGATTTTTTTAACTTAATTCCGATTGGCTGATAGAATCCTATCAGCCAATCGGAATTCGGCGGACGCCATTTTGGATGACGTCATTTAAAGGTACCTCATTCCAAGTTCAGCAGTCGGCCGGGATGGATGCTCCGCGGCGGCGGAGCGAAGAAAGAAGATTGAAGATGCCGCCGGAAGAATGAAGACTTTGCTGCCGCTTGGAGGAAGACGTCGCCGGAGGAAGAATTCTTCTTTGCCACTTGGAGGATGACATCGCTGGAGGAAGAATTCTTCTTTGCCACTTGGAGGAAGACATCGCCCGGATCGGATCAGGAGTTCGGCCCGGTGTGGTGAAGACAAGGTAGGGAGATCTTCAGGGGGGTAGTGTTAGGCTTTTTTAAGGGGGGTTTGGGTGGGTTTAGAATAGGGGTATGTGGGTGGTGGGTTGTAATGGGGGGGGGGGGTATTGTATTTGTTGTATGCAAAAGAGCTGAATTCTTTGGGGCATGCCCCACAAAAGGCCCTTTTAAGGGCTGGTAAGGTAAAGAGCTTTGAAATTTGTTGAATTTAGAATAGGGCAGGGAATTTTTTTTATTTTGGGGGTTTATTATTTTATTAGGGGGCTTAGAATAGGTGTAATTAGCTTAAAAATCTTGTAATCTTTTTTTTATTTTTTGTAATTTAGTGTTTGTTTTTTTTTTGTAATTTAGTTTAGTTAATTTAATTGTATTTTTAGATAGATGTTTGTAGTTTATTAAATTTATTGATAGTGTAGGTGTATTTGTAACTTAGTTTAGGATTTATTTTACAGGTAATTGGGTAATTATTTTAACTAGGTAGATATTAAATAGTTAATAACTATTTAATATCTATTATACCTAGTTAAAATAATTAACAATTTACCTGTAAAATAAATATTAACCCTAACATAGCTACAATGTAATTATTAATTATATTGTAGCTATCTTAGGGTTTATTTTATAGGTAAGTATTTAGATTTAAATAGGAATATTTTAGTTTATAAATGAATTAGATTAATTTAATATAAATTTAGTTAGGGGTGTTAGGGTTAGATAGAGTTAATATAGTTAATATAAATACTATAGTAACTATATTAACTATATTAACCCTAATATAATTAGGGTTAATATAGTTAATATATATAATGTAATAACTATATTAACTATAATATACTTAGGGTTAATATAGATAATATAGCTGGCGGCGGGGTAGGTAGATTAAATTAGGGGTTAATCATTTTAATAGAGATGGCGGCGGTGTAAGGGGCTTACATTAGGGGTTAATAATATTAATATAGCTGGCGGCGGTATAGGGGGATTAGATTAGGGGTTAATAATTTTTATATAGGTGGCGGCAGTGTAAGGGGTCAGATTAGGGGATAGATAAGGTAGATGGCGGCGGTTTTAGAGGCTCACAGTAGGGGGTTAGTTTATGTAGATGGCGGCGGGGTCCGGGAGCGGCAGTTTAGGGGGTAATAACTTTATTAGGGATTTCGGGGGGGGGGGGGGGGGGATCGCGGTTGACAGGGAGATAGACATTGCGCATGCGTTAGGTGTTAGGTGTTAGGTTTATTTTAGCAGATCGCGGTTGACAGGGAGATAGACATTGCGCATGCGTTAGGTGTTAGGTTTATTTTAGCAGATCACGGTTGACAGGGAGATAGACATTGCGCATGCGTTAGGTGTTAGGTTTATTTTAGCAGATCGCGGTTGACAGGGAGATAGACATTGCGCATGCGTTAGGTTTATTTTAGCAGATCGCGGTTGACAGGGAGATAGACATTGTGCATGCGTTAGGTGTTTATTTTCTAGTTAGTTTAGGGAGTTACGGGGCTCCAATAGTCAGCGTAAGGCTTCTTACGGCTGCTTTTTGTGGCGAGGTGAAAATGGAGTAAGTTTTCTCCATTTTCGCCACGTAAGTCCTTACGCTGCATATTGGATACCAAACTGCGCGGGTTTGGTATACCTGCCTATGGCCCAAAAAACTGCGGGCGACGGCAGAAATATACGGGCGTAACTTCTAGGTTACGCCGTATATGTGATACCAAACCCGCGCAAATATTGGCGTCGCCGGCTTTTGCGGGCGACGATTTATATCGGATCGACCCCATAAAGAGCTAGATTACGAGTGGTGTGCTAATTGTTGTGCGTGAGTGATAAGGGATATATTGTGGCTCTTTGCGCAGGTCAGAAGTAGCACATGTATTATGAATTGAAAGTAAATGTGCTTGTTAGAGCGTGATTGAATTTAACGTGTGCAACTTCAGAGCTCTTGTCAACTGTTACACAAGACAAAAAGGTTGTACCAAACACGTCAAAAATACATTTAAAAGTACAGTTACATTCATAATAACACTTTTAAATAGAATTTATTTTTTAAAAATATTGCATTCAAAAAGTTATAAGGGCTCAAAGATATGAGGTCTCAGGTGTTATTAAGAAAAGTCTGCAAAGCGCTTTAACATAGAGATACATACATATACATGTGTAAATATGTATATGTATGAATATATATATGCTTTTATGTGTGTATATGTATTTACAGACATTTATACATAAATAAACACATAAATACATATGTATACACACACAAATTGGAGCCCTTTCCAGTTAAGTAGCTGAAAACATGTAAAATCATATTTATGCAATATACATATTTAATAAAGTGTTTAGCTGTGTATTTACTTCAAATATTTAACATTTCAATGTTCGTCACATAAGACAATATGTTCTGAGTAGTTTTAAATGGATATTCCGATATATATATATATATATATATATATATATATATATATATATATATATATATATATATATATAATGTTTTATATATATATATATATATATATATATACTGTATATATTAACTAATTACCAAAAATACATCATATATTGGGCAGAAAGAACCTACTTCCAGGTGGTAACCGGGTCATAGAACAAGCTATTGATGCTGCTGTTCGTTCCTGGCAGACTGCTTCTCTTTCTGTTTTGCATATGTAAATATGACCCTGGGGATAGTCTCCTACACCTCACTGACGAGATCCACAGAAGGCTAAACCAATTGTTCAGAGGAGAATTGCCTGGTATTTCGGAGCTGGACTGACCATGGCGGGATCAGACTGATATACTACAGGAAAGTTTTCCTCTGTGAAAAGCACAATTGGGCAGAAAGAACCTACTTCCAGGTGGTAACCGGGTCATAGATGCTGCTGTTCGTTCCTGGCAAACTGCTTCTCTTTCTGTTTTGCATATGTAAATATGACCCTGGGGATAGTCTCTCTATGGGTGATGGGGGAAACCAGACGTGGACTCCTTGCCCAATGTGCTTAGAGAAATATGGCTGCACCTCACTGACGAGGCCCACAGAAGGCTGAAACGATTGTCTGGGTTTGCCTTTTCCTTGTTCAGAGGATAATTGCCTGGTATTTCGGGGCTGGGCTGACCATGTCGGTGGGATCAGACTGATATACTACAGGAAAGTTTTCCTCTGTGAAAAGCACAATTGGGTAGAAAGAAGCTATTTCCAGGTGGTAACCGGGCCGTAGACCAAGCTATTGATGCTGCTGTTCGTTCCTGTCAGACTGCTTCTCTTTCTGTTTTGCATATGTAAATATGACCCTGGGGACAGTCTCCCTATGGGTGATGGGGGAAACCAGACGTTGACTCCTTGCCCAATGTGCTTAGAGGGATATGGCTGCACCTCACTGACGCGGCCCACAGAAGGCCGAAACGATCGTCTGGGGTTGCCTTTTCCTTGTTCAGAGGAGAATTGCCTGGTATTTCGGGGCTGGACTGACCATGTCAGCAGGATCAGACTGATATACTACAGGAAAGTTTTCCTCTGTGAAAAGCACAATTGGGCAGAAAGAAGCTACTTCCAGGTGGTAACCAGGCCATAGAACAAGTTATTGATGCTGCTGTTTGTTCCTAGCAGACTGCTTCTCTTTCTGTTTTGCATATGTAAATATGACCCTGGGGATAGTCTCCCTATGGGTGATAGGGGAAACTAGATGTGGACTCCTTGCCCAATGTGCTTAGAGGAATATGGCTGCACCTCACTGACGAGGCCCAAAGGAGGCCGAAACGATCATCTGGGGTTGCCTTTTCCTTGTTCAGAGGAGAATTGCCTGGTATTTCGGGGCTGGACTGACCATATCGGTGGGATCAGACTGATTTACTACAGGAAAGTTTTCTTCTGTGAAAAGCACAATTGGGCAGAAAGAAGCTACTTCCAGGTGGTAACCAGGCCATAGAACAAGCTATTGAGCTGCTGTTCGTTCCTGGCAGACTGCTTCTCTTTCTGTTTTGCATCATATATATGTAGAAAACATAATTTATGTAAGAACTTACCTGATAAATTCATTTCTTTCATATTAGCAAGAGTCCATGAGCTAGTGACGTATGGGATATACATTCCTACCAGGAGGGGCAAAGTTTCCCAAACCTCAAATGCCTATAAATACACCCCTCACCACACCCACAAATCAGTTTAACGAATAGCCAAGAAGTGGGGTGATAAGAAAAAAGTGCGAAAGCATAAAAAATAAGGAATTGGAATAATTGTGCTTTATACAAAAAAATCATAACCACCATAAAAAGGGTGGGCCTCATGGACTCTTGCTAATATGAAAGAAATGAATTTATCAGGTAAGTTCTTGCATAAATTATGTTTTCTTTCATGTAATTAGCAAGAGTCCTTGAGCTAGTGACGTATGGGATAATGACTACCCAAGATGTGGATCTTTCCCGCAAGAGTCACTAGAGAGGGAGGGATAAAATAAAGACAGCCAATTCCGCTGAAAATAATCCACACCCAAAACAAAGTTTAAATCTTATAATGAAAAAAACTGAAATTATAAGCAGAAGAATCAAACTGAAACAGCTGCCTGAAGTATTTTTCTACCAAAAACTGCTTCAGAAGAAGAAAACACATCAAAATGGTAGAATTTAGTAAAAATATGCAAAGAAGATCAAGTTGCTGCTTTGCAAATCTGATCAACCGAAGCTTCATTCCTAAACGCCCAGGAAGTAAAAACTGACCTAGTAGAATGAGCTGTAATCCTTTTAGGCAGAGTTTACCCGACTCGACATAAGCATGAAGAATTAAAGATTTCAACCAAGATGCCAAAGAAATGGCAGAGGCCTTCTGACCTTTCCTAGAACTGGAAAAGATAACAAAAAGACTAGAAGTCTTTCGGAAAATCTTAGTAGCTTCAACATAATATTTCAAAGCTCTAACTACATCCAAAGAATGCAGTGATCTCTCCTTAGAATTCTTAGGATTAGGACAAAATGAAGGAACTACAATTTCTCTACTAATGTTGTTAGAATTCACAACCTTAGGTAAAAATTTAAAAGAAGTTCGCAACACCGCCTTATCCTGATGAAAAATCAGAAAAGGAGACTCACAAGAAAGAGCAGATAATTCAGAAACTCTTCTAGCAGAAGAGATGGCCAAAAGAACAAAACTTTCCAAGAAAGTAATTTAATGTCCAGAGAATGCATAGGTTAAAACAGAGGAGCTTGAAGAGCCCCCAGAACCAAATTCAAACTCCAAGGAGGAGAAATTGACTTAATAACAAGTTTTATACGAACCAAAGCTTGTACAAAACAATAAAAATCAGGAAAACTAGCAATCTTTCTGTGAAAAAGAACAGAAAGAGCAAAGATTTGTCCTTTTAAGGAACTTGCAGACAAAACTTATCCAAACCATCCTGAAGAAACTGTAAAATTCTAGGAATTCTAAAAGTATGCCAAGAAAAATGATGAGAAAAACACCAAAAAATGCAAATCTTCCAGACTCGATAATATATCATCCTAGATACAGATTTACGAGCCTGCAACATAGTATTAATTACGGAGTCAGAGAAAACCTCTATGACTGAGAAACAAGCATTCAATCTCCATACTTTCAATTTAAGGATTTGAGATCCTGATGGAAAAAAAGGACCTTGTGATAGAAGGTCTGGTCTTAACGGAAGAGTCCACGGATGGCAAGGAGCCATCCGGACAAGATCCGCATACCAAAACCTGTGAGGCCATGCTGGAGCCACCAACAGAATAAACGAACGCTCCTTTTTGAATTTTGGAAATCACTCTTGAAAGAAGAACTAGAGGCGGAAAGATATAGCAGGATGATATTTCCAAGGAAGTGACAATGCATCCACTGCTTCCGCCTGAGGATCCCTGGATCTGGACAGATACCTGGGAAGCTTCTTGTTTAGATGAGAAGCCATCAGATCTATTTCTGGAAGTCCCCATATTTGAACAATCTGAAGAAATACCTCTGGGTGAAGAGACCATTCGCCCGGATGTAGCATTTGGCGACTGAGATAATCCGCTTCCCAATTGTCTATACCTGGGATATGAACCGCAGAAATTAGACAGGGGCTGTATTTCGCCCATACAAGTATTCGAGATACTTCCTTTATAGCCAGAGGACTGTGAGTCCCTCTTGATGATTGACATATGCCACATTTGTGACATTGTCCGTCTGTAAACAAATGAACGACTCTCTCTTTAGAAGAGGCCATGACTGAAGAGCTCTGAAAATTGCACAGAGTTCCAAAATGTTGATTGGAAATCTCACCTCCTGAGATTCCCAAACCCCTTGTGCTGTCAGAAACCCCCATACAGCTCCCCAACCTGTCAGACTTGCATCTGTTGAGATCACAGTCCAGGTTGGAAGAAAAAAAGAAGCCCCCTGAACTATATGATGGTGGTCTGTACCACGTCAGAGGGTGTCGAACAATCGGTTTTAAAGATATTAAATGAGATATCTTTGTATAATCCTTGCACCACTGGTTCAGCATACAGATCCATGCATAAGGCTACCGAAGGGAATGATTGAGACTGAAGGTTTCGATAAGCTGAAACCAAATTCAGACGTCTCTTGTCCGACAGAGACAGAGTCATGGACACTGAATCTAACTGGAAACCTAAAAAAAGGTTACTCTTGTCTGAGGAATCAACAAACTGATTGGTTAATTGATCCTCCAACCATGTTCTTGAAGAAACAACACTCATAAAAAGCTGGAAAGGATCTTTCCATTGAAAATGAGCAAAGGGAATTGAATCCAATGCTGTTAAAACTTCTATGCATATATAGCAACTGAAGGAAAAAATAGAGACTAAAGGTACCGACAGACGGAACCCAATACAAATTGTCCCTTGTCCGATAGAGACAAAGACAGTGACATAAACCATCTGGAAACCTAAAAAAGGTGACCCTCACGTGAGGAATCAAGAACTTTTGAAAAAAAGATCCTCTAACTATGTCCTGAAGAGCAAGTGAATCATATGAGATTCCGCATCCTCAGGAAATAATCTGAATGAAAACAGAAAAATGAAAAATATGCATTTATTGTATCTAATGAAAACAAATAATGCTATCAGTGACCATAAAAAGGCAGAATAGTTTGAATAAAACTCCAAAACCCAGTTCCTAAAAAAGGAACTGGAAGAAATACCCCAGAAGATTCCAGGTCTGAGCAGCGTTTGAACCCCATGGGTACCCAGCCATGCTACAACAGTATCCAAAATATATAGGATAGAAACACACTTAAAGAAAGTGTTAGCCTTACTGGAATAAAAAAAGAAATTTGGACAAAATAGAACCAAATAAATTTCAAAGAAGTCTTAACCTGCCCCTTACCGGCCAAGCTGGAATACGGCACGTACATCGCAATATTAGGGAGCTGATTTCGAACCCCAATTATAAACATGTTACTTGGGAAAGAACTCAGGAATTCGTTCCTTAATAAGAACAACCAAACTAGTATAAGCTTAAAGTTTTAGTCTTAGAACTCAATCTTGAAGCCCATAGTAACAGTTAAGAATTGAATCCAATTATAAAACAAATAATTGATTTATCTTAGAACAAAAGAAATATGGATTTTCTTTTTTTTTTTTTAAAAAACACAAAATTCTTCTAGCTAAAATAGCTAAAGACATAGATTAACCCTCATTTGCGAATATATTCAATAAAATGAAGACACAAATGAAATCATTAGCATGATAGTCCAGTTTAAAGGACCAGTCAAAACAGAGGACTTGCAAAATGCAAAACAACAAGACAAAATGCAACAGCACCTAGTCTAGTAAATGTTGTCCCTTTAACAATGCTAAAATAAATCATAATCTGATACTTGATCTTAAAGTAAACAGAAAAAATGAAGCAATTGCAATATCACATGACCAAGAAAAGTACCTGAAACTAAATAATTTTCCATAAATAAGATACAACTATATAAAGGAAAATAAATATTATTTTGCTATAGAAACAATAGCATAATTAGTAGGAGTAGAGATAGCCCCAATAAATTGGAGAACCCTCCAAATTGAACTTAACTGTTGGCAAAGAATATAGTTTAAAACCTTGAAGAAGGAATAAAAGAGAATTCTCAGCCTATTCCATTCCCTAGTATGGGGAATTGGAAAAAAAACCTCTGAAATCACAGAAGAAAAAAAGGCAGAAATAGTGTCAGCTAGTCTTAAAGAACTAGTTACCTTAATATCCAAAATAATCAACACCTCTTCAACAAAGAACAAATGTACTTTAATAAAAAAAAAATTATAAAAAAGTAGATTTGTTAGTGTCAATATCTGATGAAGAGAATTTCTGAAAGAGAAAAAAACATCATCGGAGAAGGATAAATCAGTATGTTGTTGGTCATTTGAAACTTCAATAATTAAAAAAGAAGTGAAAAAAGACCTAAAAATTGTATTAGAAGGCACGAAGTCAGACAAAGCCAAAATCAGAAAAAATATTTCTTATAAATCTTCTAAACATTTCTTGTACTTAAGAATGGAAATGTATAAAGCATAAATACTAATGGAATCTGCATGTAAAAGTATATCATAATAACTTATTACAAACCATAGCTAAAGATAAACATTTATAACATTTAAAATAAATGAACTTAGCTTTGGTAGAACTGAAACTCAGTTAAGCATTTTTCCAGAAGTGGCTTCTGGCTCAGGGTTACTCGCAGACATCTTGCAATATGTAATAGAAAAAACAACATATAAAGCAAAATTGATCAAATTCCTTAAATGACAGTTTCAGGAATGGGAAAAAATGCTAGAGAACAAGCTTCTAGCAACCAGAAGCAATAATTAATGAGACTTAAATAATGTGGAGACAATAGTGACACCCATATTTTTTAGCGCCAAAAAAGACACCCACATTATTTGGCGCCTAATGCTTTTGGCGCCAAAAATGACGCCACATCCGGAACGCCGACACTTTTGGCGCAAAAAAAAGTCAATAAAATGACGCAACTTCTGGCGACACGTATGACGCCGGAAAAAAAAAGTCCGCGCCAAGAATGACGCAATAAAATGAAGCATTTTCAGCCCCCTCGAGCCTAATAGCCCACAGGGAAAAAGTCAAATTTTGAGGTAAGAAAAAAATGATTAATTCATATGCATTATCCCAAATATGAAACTGACTGTCTGAAATAAGGAACGTTGAACATCCTGAGTCAAGGCAAATAAATGTTTGAACACATATATTTAGAACTTTATATAAAAGTGCCCAACCATAGCTTAGAGTGTCACAGAAAATAAGACTTACTTACCCCAGGACACTCATCTACAAGTAGTAGAAAGCCAAACCAGTACTGAAACGAGAATCAGTAGAGGTAATGGTATATATAAGAGTATATCGTCGATCTGAAAAGGGAGGTAAGAGATGAATCTCTACGACCGATAACAGAGAACCTATGAAATAGACCCCGTAGAAGGAGATCATTGAATTCAAACAGGCAATACTCTCCTCACATCCCTCTGACATTCACTGCACGCTGAGAGGAAAACCGGGCTCCAACCTGCTGCGGAGCGCATATCAACGTAGAATCTAGCACAAACTTACTTCACCACCTCCATAGGAAGCAAAGTTTGTAAAACTGATTTGTGGGTGTGGTGAGGGGTGTATTTATAGGCATTTGAGGTTTGGGAAACTTTGCCCTCCTGGTAGGAATGTATATCCCATACGTCACTAGCTCATGGACTCTTGCTAATTACATGAAAGAAATATGTATTTATGAATAAATAGAACATATTATGTTATGTGAAGAACATTGAAATGTGAAATATTCATAATTAATGCCGTTTCAGTGCACTTGGTTAAACGTGATCGTGTCTGCTTGTGATTTTTGTTTCCCGGTCCATTGTAGTTCGGCTTTATGCGTGCTTAAGTTTAGTTCTAGCGAAGTTCAGTTCAGCTCATATTTAAACATAAATACAACATTTTATCCTACGTGAAGAGCTTTGGAATGTAAAATATTCATAACTACCTTCAGGTTAGCGCTGTAGGTTTAACTCCTGTTGGGTTAGCGCACAAGCGATGTGTTAAGTTGTTTGTTGTCGTCTACACCCTCCATTGTCGTCTATCGGGGAAATAGGTTAGTGCGGTCACAATATCCAAAGTCCTGAAGTTAGCTCATGTCAGTTTTCATGAGAGAAAACATTTTACTTTAACTTGTAATACGCACGCTAACCTGGCGGTGTTTTCACACGAACAAAAGACCTAAACGATATGTGATAATAGAATTAAATGACCAGTAAATACAGTAGATATGCATAATCAACAAATGCAGGGTAAAAAGACAATGCAATAGCCATTAGTCTGAATTTAAATGAGTAGTAGATTTTGTTTCTAACAAATTTCAAAGTACAGGAGCTATAATCAACTAATATCCATGAACTGATTAATTGCAGTTACCTTGCAAAACATAAGCTGTAGGTCACATTAAGGGTGTAGACACACTCCTAGATACAGTGTCCAACTCAATGGGAATACAGGGTGAAAGGGAGTAAAACTCACCTAGCTCAAACCCTAACTGTACATTAGACTATCATTATCTGAATAGCCCAAGAACCCACACTAGTATACTATCAACTTAGAAAAAACAGTGATTAATCTAAGCAATTAAACATTAAACTATTGACAGTTTATCACTATAGTTTACAACACATATGTTACGAGCTTAGTCCTACTGAGAATTTGCTCAATAAAGTTAACTATCTCTACAGCAGACGGTAATTTTAAAAGTTTTTGTCTTTGTGTGTTTGTAATATATTTTAATAATTTTGAATAAAAGTTAAATTTTAATTATCTAGCTCTGAACTCCACCTAGAAGTCTCAATAAAGTCTATATCCACATAATTCTATCACAGGAATGTGAGTGCTAAACAGATGTACATTTTTTGTCAGTATAATACTGATTTGTTCTAGTCTGAAATTAAAGTACATAGCACCCCACCTCTCTCTTTATTATATAACCCAGCGACAATATTTAGCTGGCTTATTCATAGAAAATATAATTCCTGTACCACTATATATAGTAGTGCCTTAGTACACCCCTCTTTCTCGTTGTTCAAAGTTATGTCTATTTCCACTCCCCCTGTATCACGTGACAGCCATCAGCCAATCACAAATGCATATAAGTACATTATGTGAATTCTTACACATGCTCAGTAGGAGCTGGTGATTAAAAAAGTGTAAATATAAAAAGGCTGTGGACATTTTGTTAAATGAAGTAAATTGTAAAGTTGTTTACCGTTGCATGCTCTATCTGAATCATGAAGGTTTAATTTTGACTTAAGTGTCCCTTTAAATTAAAGTCTCTTAAAATTGCATACTTTTGGAGTTGTCCTTATCAGCCAATGAACAGTTATCACATATGCCTAAATTTGCACTTCTTTTAAATTGTGTACTGTAAGCAGTTTCTATTTAACATTTTTGCATGCACTGCTCCTTTAAGTGAAATGGCACACATTTTCTTTTTATGTTATACATTTTACACTCAATAAACTGATTTAATTGAAAATTATTTTGCCCTAAAATTATTTTTTTCAATTTGCTGTTTTTTCTAGCTATCAATTTATTCAAGACAGACAGATAGACAATGGATATAGAAAGATACATATTAAATAAATGGCTCATCTATCTATAGCTAGATAGACAGATAAATAAATAATTTATTTCATATATTATCTATCTAATCTATCTACCTATCTATCTAATTTGTCTACCTATCTATCTATCTTTCTATCGATGAGCAATTTATTTAATATATTATCTACATATTATCTAATGTACTCTCTCTCGCTATCTAATCTATCTTAACTATCGCCCCATCTCTCTGCTCCAATTTGCGGCCAAAGTCATTGAGTAGTCCATCAACGTGCAACTTGTTGACCACATCGAGGCCAACCACACACTGGACCCCATCCAAATCCGGTTTCAGGAGCAACCACAGCACCAAGACCACCCTCCTCGCCACCACAGAGACATCCTTGCCCTACTCGACCGAGGAGAGGCCGCCGCCCTCATCCTCCTATACCTCTCAGCAGCATTTGACACTGTCTCCCACCTCACCCTCTGACACGATGCCTGGCATACGCGACAAAGCCCTGAAATGGATCACCTCCTTCCTCACCGGCAGAACCCAGAAAGTTAGACTCCCACCCTTCACCTCCAAGCCCACAGAGATCAGCTGCGGTGTACCCAAAGGCTTTTCGTGGAGCCCCACCCTATTCAACATCTACATAGCCCCTCTCGCCGCCATCGCCCAACAACACAACTTCATCATCATTTTCTATGCCGATGACACCCAGCTAATCATCTCATTCACCAGTTACCCCACCACCACCAAGAAAAATGTTAGGAAGGGCTGACAGCAGTCACCACCTGGATGAGCTACAACTGCCTAAAGCTGAACACAGACAAGACCGAAGTCCTCCTCCTCGCTCCCACCACCCATGTGGCCTGGAATAACTCCTGGTGGCCCCCATCCCTCGACACCCTCCAACCCCCACCGATCATGCACAAAATCTAGTCGTCATCCTGGACTCATTGCTCTCCATGGACCGACAAATCAACGTCGCTTCCTGTGCATGCTTCCACACACTCCACCTGTTGAGAAAAATCTTCAAATGGATCCCAACTTAGACCAGGAAGACTGTCACCCATGCCCTCGCAGCAGCAGACTGGACTACGGCAATGCACTCTACGACGGCTCACCATCAAGCTCCAAAAGAGACTCCAGTGCATCCAGAACACCTCGGCATCACATCACCAAACACCTGCGGGACCTGCACTGGCTTCCCCATCAACAAAAGAATAACCTTCAAACTTCTCACCCACGCATTCAAGGCCCTCCACAACATCGGTCCCGAATACATGAACCACTGCGTTACCTTCTATCGGCCGACCAAGCCCTCGCAGTCATCCCCCGCATCAGGAAAACTACAGAGAGAGGCAGATCCTTCTCTCATCTGGCAGCCAAGACTGGGAACACTTTCCCACTGCACCTCAGACAAGCTACTGCCCTAAACTAAGTTCAGAAAGGACCTCAAGACCTGGCTCTTCAACTGAACTTCAACCCTCAGTGCCTTGAGAACCCTTACGGGTGAATAGCTGCACTTTACAAGAACCCAATAGCATAGAATAGAATTTATCATCTGTCTATCTATCTATCATCTATCTAGGATGTTTTAGTATTTTATAGTATGTTTTAAAGTAGCACCTTATGGCAGTAATTGCAGCTCATTGCAAACACAGCTCACTCTGGTTCTACTGTGATGACTCAAGGTGGCTCCCAAGTCAAAAATACCCCTCAAAGCCAAGAGTTTCCCTTACATCAGATTGGATGCTGGCTACATATATACAGGCCCTGACTGGCCATATGGCATACAGGGCAAATGCACGGTGGGCCAGGCTTTTATGTGGATCTTGCTGCTATATACCACCCTCTCTTAATATGGATAACAGTAGGAAAGTTGTTTATACTCTGTATATTTTGTAAAGCAGAAAGTACATTTTCTGTCTGACTGTTTAGCAGATGTACGGCCGGATGAAAGACCTGGTGTATTATTGGCTATCAGGCAGACATGTCTAACTAATGTGGGCTGCTCTGCCTTTAAATGCCTGAGCCTATTTTGGACCCAGTCAAGTCCTGCAGATATAGGCACTACCCGAGTTATAATGGGGCCATCCCAGCACCCTGCTTTCTGCATCTCTCTCTTTATGTACCCCAGATTGAAATAAATGTCCCCTTTAAAATAAATATATCAAGCAAGTGCCCACCATGAAGCTATATGTTAACAACTATAAATCCACCCTTATCTTGGAACTTCAATTCCTGCAATTAAGTTTCCATGTGAGTCCTTCCTAAGGTTTTGGATACAAAGTGTACACCTCCTCTCATGTATCAATACTGGCCGGGGCCTATGG
Organism: Bombina bombina; assembly: GCF_027579735.1. NCBI lineage: Eukaryota > Metazoa > Chordata > Amphibia > Anura > Bombinatoridae > Bombina > Bombina bombina. Next base: position 239,726,040 of record NC_069506.1, read on the forward strand.
AATACCCAAAAATTTAACCTCACCCACCAGCCTGCAAGAAAATTTACTCACCCATGTGTATCTGCATGTAATGTACATTATACATTAAAAAAGACAATGTTACACCTTGATGTTATAATCTCACAAACTTGTATTCTTTATTTTTGTATACATTCCTGACATTGGTCATATTATACAATCATGAACTACAGAATAGTGCAAAATTAGACTTTAGTGAACTAGTATTGATATATTTGAAGCAAATATTGAAAATAAAATTAGTAAACTGAGGCCTCAGTCACTATATTGAAGTCAATACAGAACTACCTGATCTATGCACATGAAACATTGTTGAAACTGTTAACAGAAGTAACTCTGAGTCAGAGTGGTCGGGGAAGTTAAACTCACAATCATAAACCTCATAAGTTTTGACACCTCAAACTCTTCTGCTTGTTTCTCATCATTTTCAAGATGATCAAAAGGGATTGGAACCTCTGCATCCTCAGCAATTATAAATTTGATGTTTATTTTGTAGACCTTTTGTATGTGACATTTCTCTTCCGTGGTCCTGTTGTTGCCCAATGTCTTACTGCGTCACTTTGATCTACTGGTTGCAGAATGAAGGTTTACAATCATTTAAACCTGACAATGTTGAAGTTATGAGGGAGGAGTGCTAGTCACTTTTGATCATTCTTCATTTTGGAAAAGTCTCTTTCACATTCTGATTTGCTGACAGGAAAAGTTAGGATCAAGCTCAGAAGATGCCCACATTTATCTCGGAATTCTCTGCTGAGTTCAGGCCAGGTGACAGTTTTCAGCTTCTTCTCCCAGCCATTCTTGTTATATAAACTAGTCTTAAGAACTGTCCATTCATTCTCTATTTTCCTACAATTAACACCATGTGCCTCTAGTACTGGTTGAAACTGACTGATCAGAGTTCCAATGTCTTCATTCCCAAAGTCTGGAAGAAAGAAAACAAAACATTCCTTGCAAACACATGTTTGATGCATATTTTTTTGTTTCTGCTACAACTAAACTATACTAATTAGGACATATTAAACAAAAATATGTAATTCAATAACATCTTTTTTGTTTAATATTGTCCCTAATAGTATGTTACATTTTGAGAAAATCTCTAACTAAATTTTAAAAGTAGAAATATCTTTTTCTTTGTCAGGCCATGTTTTTAAGGATGTCACAGATGTTGCCTGAAGAACTCCTTCTTCAATGTCTTCAAAGCATTCTTCAAAGCTGGACTGTATTTCTTCCAGAAACTTCTTTTTGAACACTTCTTGAAGACATCATTCTTTCTTTTCAACTTATCTCCTTCATACCCAGCTGTGCCTTCTTCGTCATACTGAATAAAATGAAGCAGTGACCCAGGTACAGGTCTGGAACATATATGAAGATAAGATCAAAACCTCTTATAGAACAAAACAACAAAACAAAAAAGTACATACCTCTCTTTAATAATAGGAGTCAAAAATAAACTTTCATGATTAAAAAATATTATGCAATTTTTAGACACATTTCAGTTGTCACTTAATTCTCTTAGTACCTTTGTTGAAAGTAAATTTTAACAAGCAAGTACTCTAGTTCTGTCTTTCTACAGTATCACTGCTTTCCCAAATGGTGCAACATGCTTAAAAAAATAAAATACTGAGCTGGTGAGGATATTGATTATGTGTGAAAATTAAATGTGGATATAGTTTAGTTTTATAGACCCTATGTACTAAAGCCCTGAAGGATGTCTGCATGGCTTTGCGACTAACAAGCAATGGACCCTGTATGTCCGATGTTCGTATGTAAAATTACTCACTTGCTTGAGGGTGTAATTCCATCCCCTTCTTTTGCACAACCAATTGCGCGAGAGAATAACCCCAAGTGAATGGTCTGATGACCGCTGCTTTCTACATTGAGGGAAACAAGCTCACATGTGCAAACCTGTCCCACAAGGGCTCCAGAAAAAGCAGGTAACACAAGGGTGTGGTGTAGGAGCTACCTAAGAAGTCTTAGCTATAAATCCCTATAGGATCACTATAATCTCCAAAAAAGGGATAAAAAAATACAGAACAGGGGGATTGGTATAAGCGCTCTAAAAGCAGAGCAGACCTAAAAGTATTAAATTATATATATTATGCAAAAAATAAAGGTATATTTGATAATATATATCAATAATCGTAAACCAAGGATATGTGTAAGATTTAATGATCTGATTAGACAATATATTGTTCACAAAGATAAAAAAGATGCCGGCATCTAACAAGATGGTAAATAAAATAACACTAAAACAGAGTAAAAACAAGATGAACGTTATACTTGATAATACAAGGCCTAAAGTAAGTAGTTAATCACTTTCTAAGAAAGAAAACAGAGGATATCAGCACTATATAAGTGGAGTGTGAGAACATACAAACAATGAAAAAAATGTCCGTTATAATAGTGGAGCGTGAAAACACATAAACAAAATGTCCGTAATAATTCAAATTTATGAGCCCAATGAAGTGAGATTACTTCAGTTATAGAGATTAACAAGTTACGTGATCTTCTGCTGTGCACAGACAACAATGGAGGTCGATCCAAAGAGGGGAAAGATGAGATGCTCACAGTCAGTGAAAGGGCGTCTGAGTGCGAAGTGATCTGTTAGTAGTGATGTCAAGTCATGTGGACTGTGTTGCCAGACATCTTTTTTATCTTTGTGAATAATCAATTGTCTAATCAGATCATTAAATCTTACACATATCCTTGGTTTACGATTATTAATATATATTATAATAATACTTTATTTTTTGCACAATAAATACTTATAGGTCTGCTCTGCTTTAGGAGCGCTTATCCCAATCCCCCAGTTTTTTTCCACAAGGGCTCTAAACCTTGTGTGTGAATGAGATCAGAAATAGAGAAGATGAAATGGGAGTGAAAAGAGGAAACTTTAAAAACAATGCAAAAAAAGATACAGATTGAAGTAAGCAAAGGATGACAATGTAATTATACCACAGTCCTAGGGTTCCATATAACTAGAAAAAGCAAGAACTGACCTCACTCATTTCCTGTAGTTTGCATTAAATTGACAGTAAACGCTTTGATATATTGTATATAAAGGGCCAGATTACAAGTTGAGTGGTATTTAACTCTTTTTGCGTGAGCCAAATAGCGCTCGTATTACAAGTTAAAAGAAAAAAGATTTTGTTTGAGTGTTAACCCGATGGGTGCAAAATGCCTAACTTTGAATATCACAAGTGTGTTAACGTATTCCCCCATAGAAGTCAATGGAGAAAAAGAAGTGGGGAATGATTTTTTGATGTGTTTTGTACAACTTTTTTGTTTTTTGAAACTGTTAACCATGCTCTAAGGATGCAGTTTATCATTCTAGCGTAATCACGATTGCACTCACCGCGTTTGTATTTACTTTCAACTTGTCATATGAGCGCTACATCCAAGCGCTCAAACAGCCATGATAAACTAGATTTCGCTCACACGTAACTGTTAGTCTGACACATATAGGCCTAGATTTGGAGTTTGGCGGTAAAATGGCTGTTAACGCTCCGCGGGCTTTTTTCTGGCCGCACCATAAATTTAACTCTGGTATCGAGAGTTCAAACAAATGCTGCGTTAGGCTCCAAAAAAGGTGCGTAGAGCATTTTTACCCGCAAATGCAAGTCTCGATACCAGAGTTGCTTACGGACGCAGCCAGCCTCAAAAACGAGCTCGTGCACGATTCTCCCATAGGAAACAATGGGACTGTTTGAGCTGAAAAAAAACCTAACACCTGCAAAAAAGCAGCGTTCAGCTCCTAACGCAGCCCATTGTTTCCTATGGGGAAATACTTCCCTACGCTCTGCACCCTAACACTCTAACATGAACCCCGAGTCTAAACACCCCTAACCTTACACTTATTAACCCCTAATCTGCCGCTCCCGCTATCGCTGACCCCTGCATATTTTTTTTAACCCCTAATCAGCCGCTCCGTAAACCGCCGCAACCTACGTTATCCCTATGTACCCCTAATCTGCTGCACTAACATCGCCGACCCCTATATTATATTTATTAACCCCTAATCTGCCCCCCTCAACGTCGCCGACACCTGCCTACACTTATTAACCCTAATCTGCCGAGCGGACCTGAGCGCTACTATAATAAAGTTATTAACCCCTAATCCGCCTCACTAACCCTATCATAAATAGTATTAACCCCTAATCTGGCCATCCCTAACATCGCCCGACACCTACCTTCAATTATTAACCCCTAATCTGCTGAGCGGAGCTCACCGCTATTCTAATAAATGTATTAACCCCTAAAGCTAAGTCTAACCCTAACACTAACACCCCCCTAACTTAAATATAATTTACATCTAACGAAATAAATTAACTCTTATTAAAGAAATGATTCCTATTTAAAGCTAAATACTTACCTGTAAAATAAATCCTAATATAGCTACAATATGAATTATAATTATATTATAGCTATTTTAGGATTAATATTTATTTTACAGGCAACTTTGTATTATTTTAACCAGGTACAATAGCTATTAAATAGTTAAGAACTATTTAATAGTTACCTAGTTAAAATAATAACAAATTTACCTGTAAAATAAATCCTAACCTAAGATATAATTAAACCTAACACTACCCTATAATAAAATAATTAAATAAACTACCTACAATTACCTACAATTAACCAACACTACACTATCAATAAATTAATTAAACACAATTCCTACAAATAAATACAATTAAATAAACTAGCTAAGAGTACAAAAAAATAAAAAAGAACTAAGTTACAAAAAATAAAAAAATATTACAACAATTTTAACTAATTACACCTACTCTAAGCCCCCTAATAAAATAACAAAGCCCCCCAAAATAAAAAATTCCCTACCCTATTCTAAATTAAAAAAGTTACAAGCTCTTTTACCTTACCAGCCCTGAAACAGGGCCCTTTGCGGGCATGCCCCAAGAAGTTCAGCTCTTTTGCCTGTAAAAGAATAAATACAATACCCCCCCCAACATTACAACCCACCACCCATATACCCCTAATCTAACCCAAACCCCCCCTTAAATAAACCTAACACTAAGCCCCTGAAGATCTTCCTACCTTGTCTTCACCATCCAGGTATCACCGATCCGTCCTGGCTCCAACATCTTCATCCAACCCAAGCGGGGGTTGGCGATCCATCATCCGGTGCTGAAGAGGTACAGAAGAGGCTCCAAAGTCTTCCTCCTATCCGGCAAGAAGAGGACATCCGGACCGGCAAACATCTTCTCCAAGCGGCATCTTCGATCTTCTTCCATCCGGTGCGGAGCGGGTCCATCTTGAAGCAGGCGACTCGGATCCATCCTCTTCTTCCGTTGTCTCCCGACTAATGACGGTTCCTTTAAGGGACGTCATCCAAGATGGCGTCCCTCGAATTCCGATTGGCTGATAGGATTCTATCAGCCAATCGGAATTAAGGTAGGAATTTTCTGATTGCTGATGGAATCAGCCAATCAGAATCAAGTTCAATCCGATTGGCTGATCCAATCAGCCAATCAGATTGAGCTCGCATTCTATTGGCTGTTCCGATCAGCCAATAGAATGCGAGCTCAATCTGATTGGCTGATTGGATCAGCCAATCGGATTGAACTTGATTCTGATTGGCTGATTCCATCAGCCAATCAGAAAATTCCTACCTTTAATTCCGATTGGCTGATAGAATCCTATCAGCCAATCGGAATTCTAGGGACGCCATCTTGGATGACGTCCCTTAAAGGAACCGTCATTAGTCGGGAGACAACGGAAGAAGAGGATGGATCCGCGTCGCCTGCTTCAAGATGGACCCGCTCCGCACCGGATGAAGAAGATCGAAGATGCCGCTTGGAGAAGATGTTTGCCGGACCGGATGTCCTCTTCTTGCCGGATAGGAGGAAGACTTTGGAGCCTCTTCTGGACCTCTTCAGCACCAATGATGGATCGCCAACCCCCGCTTGGTTGGATGAAGATGGTGGAGCCAGGACGGGATCGGTGATACCTGGATGGTGAAGACAAGGTAGGAAGATCTTCAGGGGCATAGTGTTAGGTTTTATTTAAGGGGGGTTGGGTTAGATTAGGGGTATGTGGGTGGTGGGTTGTAATGTTGGGGGGGGGTATTGTATTTATTCTTTTACAGCAAAAGAGCTGAACTTCTTTGGGGCATGCCCCGCAAAGGTGCCCTGTTCAGGGCTGGTAAGGTAAAAGTAGCTTGTAACTTTTAATTAGAAAAGGGTAGGGAATTTTTTATTTTGGGGGGCTTTGTTATTTTATTAGGGGGCTTAGAGTAGTGTGTAATTAGTTTAAAATTGTTGTAATATTTTTCTTATGTTTGTAAATATTTTTTTATTTTTTGTAACTTAGTTCTTTTTTATTTTTTGTACTTTAGCTAGTTTATTTAATTGTATTTATTTGTAGGTAATTGTGTTTAATTAATTTATTGATAGTGTAGTGTTTAGGTTAATTGTAGTTAATTGTAGGTAGTTATATTAATTAATTTTATTGATAGGAGTAGTGTTAGGTTTAATTATATCTTAGGTTAGGATTATATTTTACAGGTTAAATTTGTTTATTATTTTAACTAGTAACTATTAAATAGTTCTTAACTATTTAATAGCTATTGTACCTAGTTAAAATAAATACCAATTTGCCTGTAAAATAAATATTAATCCTAAAATAGCTATATATAATTATAATTTATATTTGTAGCTATATTAGGATTTATTTTACAGGTAAGTAATTAGCTTTAAATAGGAATCATTTATTTAATAAGAGTTAATTTATTTCGTTAGATTAAATTATATTTAAGTTAGGGGGGTGTTAGTGTTAGGGTTAGACTTAGCTTTAGGGGTTAATCAATTTATTAGAATAAGCGGTGAGCTCCGGGTCGTCAGATTAGGGGTTAATAATTGAAGTTATGTGGACGGCGATGTTAGGGAGGGTCAGATTAGGGGGTTAATACTATTTATTTATAGGGTTAGTGAGGCGGGTTAGGGTTAATAACTTTATTATAGTACGCTCAGGTCCGCTCGAGCAGATTAGGGGTTAATAAGTGTATGGCAGGTGTCGGCGACGTTGAGGGGGGCAGATTAGGGGTTAATAAATAAAATATCGGGGTCGGCGGTGTTAGGGGTAGCAGATTAGGGTTACATAGGGATAACGTAGGTGGCGGCGATTTGCGGTCGGAAGATTAGGGGTTAATTATTTTATAGTAGCTGGCGGCGACGTTGTGGGGGGTCAGGTTAGGTGGTTAAATAAATGTAAAACAGGGGTCCGGCGGGGTTAGGGGTAGCAGATTAGGGGGGTACATAAGTATAACGTAGGTGGGGGGGGTCTGGCAGATTAGGGGGTTAAAAATTTTAATCGAGTGGCGGCGATGTTGGGGGGATGCTCGTTTAGGGGTACATAGGTAGTTTATGGGTGTTAGTGTACTTTAGGGTACAGTATATAAGAGCTTTATGAACCGGCGTTAGCCAGAAAGCTCTTAACTCCTGCTATTTTCAGGGCGCTGGAGTTTTGTCGTTAGAGCTCTAACGCTCACTTTCAGAAACGACTCTAAATACCAGGCGTTAGAAAGATCCCATTGAAAACATAGGAAACGCAAATGGCGAGGGGGATCTGCGGTGATGGAAAAGTCGCGGCTGGAAAAGTGAGCGTTAGACCCGTTTAATCCACTGACTCCAAATACCAGCGGGTTGGGCCAAAACCAGCGTTAGGAGCCTCTAACGCTGGTTTTGACGGCTACCGCCGAACTCCAAATCTAGGCCATATCTGCCCTCTGTTATTGAGACAAACTTGCCAATATACATATATATTATTTATTGCGCCCCTTTTCATGTAATTTGGCTATTGAAAATTTAGCAATTTCTAATTCTCAGGATTTAAATAAGTTTTACCTCATCAACTGCCAGTTACACACATAAACACACATAAATTTGACCCTCTTGACTGCCCCTCACTTCTTTCTGCTCCATATTTGTTTTGTGTTAAATGCATATTAGTCTTACAATCATGGCGTTTAAAAAAACTGGGCATTTAAAGGGACAGTCTAAGCCATAATTAAACTTTCATAATTCAGATAGGGCATGCAATTTTAAACAACTTTACAATATCCTTTTAATCTTAAAATGTTCTTTGCTCCCTTGTTTATTCTTTTGAAAGCTAAACTTAGGTAGGCTTCATGTGCTAATTTCTAACTGTTGATCTGCCTCTTATCTCAGTGCATTTTGACAGACACTGCTAGTTTATGTAATGTCATATAGATAACATAGTGCTTACTCCCGTGAGAGTTATTTATTATGAGTCATCATTGATTTGTTTAAAATTCAAGTCTGGTCAAAAGAACTGATATAAGTGTCAGTCTGCAGAGACTTAGAAACTATGTAACCACTGAGGTAAAAAGTACATTAATATAACTGTGTTGATTATGCAAAACTGGGGAATGGGTAATAAAGGAATTATTTATCTTTTTAAACAATAACAATTATGGAGTAGACTGTCCCTTTAAACGTCAGTATTTTTGTGAAGATTTTACCGGACAGTATGCTAAAATACTTTACACCTGGTGCAACCTGAACTGCAGTTCAATAAAGTTAGAGTACAAGAATAATATCCAAAAGTATCTGTAAGAAAATAAAACGCAACCCAACGCAAGTGTAGGGTATTTTAAATTAGACACACAACACTACTGCATTGCACTTACAATGTTTACACTCTTTATTGCAGGTCAGCTAATTTCAGCAAATCTTCCAGCAAAATAAAATTTAAAAATAAGGTTAAAAAAAACCTATGTAAGTCCGTAGCTAATAAGAAATCCTTCACTAGCGTGTCTCGATCGTTAACGCTCACAGCATATATCCTCACATCCCGTGTTTGGCTGTATCCAGTAGTAAGTCTCAATTGTTAAGCTGAGAGGTAGATGCAAGGTGAATCTTCTACGGATCGTCGGGCAGTGGTGTCACTAGGGGTGACACATATTTAGGGGATGACACCAGAGCCGGTATTCAAAAAAAATATTTCTAGAGAGAGCAGCCGAATAAAGTATAAAAGTTTTTTTTTAATCAACATATACTCAGGATATAAGTACCAAATTAGACAGCAATAGTGGTCTGCTTATCAGTAAAAATTGCAAGGCATATTACTGTACCTGACTGTACCAGAACAGCAGTGCTTCTGTGGCGGCTGCAAAATCTGACAGGCAGTGTGTTTTGACGGATTCTGCGACCCGTCATGTGTGTGCTCAGTAGTGCAGTGACATCACGGTCGCAGATTTCGATAGATCACACTGCCTGTCAGATTTAGCAGCCTTTACAGTAGCGCCACTGTTCTGGTACAGTGAGGTACCGAAATATGCCTCGCAATGTCACCATTATCCAGACCACTACCTGCAGCAGCAACATCCCAGTGGGAAGTCCTGGCTTGGTAAGTAACTATTATTTTTATTTTTTTTAATTTGCAGCAGAGCACTGCACGTGGCTTTATCTTCATATAAAGCCCTAGTAAACAAATCATGCACAAGTCCCGCTCACTGTCATCTGGCGCTACTTATGCTGGTTACATGCTGGTTTTGAGAAATAATTTTGAGATTTATACCTTATTTGTCTTAAATATTTTTCCAACTTTGGAAAGGAACCATTTCAAATACTTTTTCTGTTATTTGGGGAATTTTTTTTAAACCTGCTATTTCTAGAAATGTATATGATATACAAATCAGTTTAAAATGTACATGATGTCTGCAATTGAACATTCTAGCCAACCCTCCAAAAAATACAAAACCCAGTTATTTAAATTGTGCAGGGTTGTAAACATTTTACTTTACCATCTTAGTTTAAAGTTTCAATTATTCCAATATATAACTGTTCTTTCCAAGAACAACAGCTATAGGCAATTGAAATGACTGCTATATATATATATATATATATATATATATATATATATATATATATATATATATATATATATATATATATATATATATATATATATATATAAAACTATATTTTATTCCTGGGGGTGACACCATGTGTTTCCGCACCGAATGACACCAACCCTAATGACGCCACTGTTGTTGGGTGCACCAATCGTACCCTCAACGCGTTTCTACCGCCACCGTGCGGTCTTTCTCAAGAGGAAGTGTATCCACAACGGGTACAAGTTTCCTTACATAGCGGGTAGTCCTTTCTCATTGGTTGAAAAACGCTCCAATCAGTTTTTAATGGATATCTGTATATTTAATTTTTCTGTTTATAATACGAGATATGAATTGATTATAAGCTAGTTATTTCTAGTGTTTTAATAATATTGCAAGTATGTTTCATAGCTTCCCCATATGAATTTGGTGTCATGCATTATAGCTTAATAATTGTATTAATATTAATTTTATTGTTTTTAAGTATTAAACATGTTTGGAAGTTGTTTTTACCTAGATTGTAATGCTCCGCATAAAAGACTTTGGATTAGGGGCATTGGAGCATTTTTCAATCAATGAGAATGGACTACCCGCTATGTAAGGAAACTTGTACCCATTGTGGATACACTTTCTCTTGAGAAAGACTGCACGGTGGTGGTAGTAAAGGGGTTGAGGCTACGATTGGTGCACCCGACGATCCGTAGAAGATTCACCTTGCATCTACCTCTCAGCTTAACAATTGAGACTTATGCTACTGGATACAGTCAAACGCAGGATGTGAGGACGTATGCTGTGAGCGTTAATGATCAAGACACGCTAGTGGAGGATTTCTTATGAGCTACGGACTAACGGAGGGGTTTTTGAACCTTATTCTTATATTTTATTTTGCTGGAAGATTTGCTGAAATTAGCTGACGTGCAATAAAGATTGTAAACATTGTAAGTGCAATGCAGTAGTGTTGTGTGTCTAATTTAAAATACCCTACACTTGATTCCAGTTGCGCTTTATTTTCTCACAGATACTTTTGGATTCTACCTTGCTTCGGGTGGCTCGAAGGACACCTCCGGTGAATTAGCTGTAACTGGTCATTTTGTTTTAAGTAAACCTTTGTGGTTTGTGGTGTATGGTGAGACTTTTTGTTTGACATTGTGTATTTATACCAGCACTTCATTTCTTTTTTGGATAAACCAATTATCATAGGTGTATAATCCTATTTCATTGTTTATTGTTTATTGTATTATCTTTTATCATTATTATCCATAATTATTTATATAAAATATTGTAATTGGTTCCTCCACTAAGGTTGCAAGTGCTGTTTAATTCCTGTTACATACTCTTACAAGAATAATGTATTGAAGTTTTCTCCTTAAAAAACATAATTTATGCTTACCTGATAAATGTATTTCTCTTGTGGTGTATCCAGTCCACGGATCATCCATTACTTGTGGGATATTCTCATTCCCAACAGGAAGTTGCAAGAGGATCACCCACAGCAGAGCTGTTATATAGCTCCTCCCCTAACTGCCATATCCAGTCATTCGACCGAAAACAAGCAGAGAAAGGAGAAACCATAGGATGCAGTTGTGACTGTAGTTTAAATTAAAAAATTACCTGCCTTAAAAAGACAGGGCGGGCCGTGGACTGGATACACCACAAGAGAAATAAATTTATCAGGTAAGCATAAATTATGTTTTCTCTTGTAAGGTGTATCCAGTCCACGGATCATCCATTACTTGTGGGATACCAATACCAAAGCTAAAGTACACGGATGAAGGGAGGGACAAGGCAGGTACTTAAACTGAAGGTACCACTGCCTGTAAAACCTTTCTCCCGAAAATAGCCTCCGAAGAAGCAAAAGTATCAAATTTGTAGAATTTTGAAAAAGTATGAAACGAAGACCAAGTCGCCGCCTTGCAAATCTGTTCAACAGAAGCCTCATTTTTAAAGGCCCATGTGGAAGCCACAGCTCTAGTAGAATGAGCTGTAATCCTTTCAGGAGGCTGCTAGCCAGCAGTCTCATAGGCTAAGCGGATTATGCTTCTTAGCCAAAAAGAAAGAGAGGTTGCCGAAGCCTTTTGACCTCTCCTCTGTCCAGAGTAGACAACAAACAAAGCAGATGTTTGACGAAAATCTTTAGTAGCTTGTAAGTAAAACTTTAAAGCACGAACCACGTCCAGATTGTGTAATAGACGTTCCTTCTTTGAAGAAGGATTAGGACACAGAGATGGAACAACAATCTCTTGATTGATATTCTTGTTAGATACCACCTTAGGTAAAAACCCAGGTTTTTTACGCAGGACTACCTTATCCGCATGGAAGATCAGATAAGGAGAATCATATTGTAAAGCAGATAACTCGGAGACTCTACGAGCCGAGGAAATAGCTACCAAAAATAGAACTTTCCAAGATAAAAGTTTGATATCTATGGAAAACGGAACTCCTTGAAGAACTTTAAGAACCAGATTTAAGCTCCATGGCGGAGCAACAGGTTTAAACACAGGCTTGATTCTAACTAAAGCCTGACAAAATGCCTGAACGTCTGGAACATCTGCCAGACGCTTGTGCAAAAGAATAGACAGGGCAGAAATCTGTCCCTTTAAGGAACTAGCTGACAATCCTTTTTCCAAACCTACTTGGAGAAAGGATATTATCCTGGGAATCCTGACCTTACTCCATGAGTAACCCTTGGATTCACACCAATAAAGATATTTACGCCATATCTTATGGTAAATTTTCCTGGTGACAGGCTTTCGTGCCTGTATTAAGGTATCAATGACTGACTCGGAGAAGCCATGCTTTGATAAAATCAAGCGTTCAATCTCCAGGCAGTCAGTCTCAGAGAAATTAGATTTGGATGATTGAAAGGACCTTGTAGTAGAAGGTCTTGTCTTAACGGCAGAGTCCAAGGTGGAAAGGATGACATGTCCACTAGATCTGCATACCAGGTCCTGTAGTGCAGTGACATCACGGTCGCAGATTTCGATAGATCACACTGCCTGTCAGATTTAGCAGCCTTTACAGTAGCGCCACTGTTCTGGTACAGTGAGGTACCGAAATATGCCTCGCAATGTCACCATTATCCAGACCACTACCTGCAGCAGCAACATCCCAGTGGGAAGTCCTGGCTTGGTAAGTAACTATTGTTTTTTTTTTTTTAAATTTGCAGCAGAGCACTGCACGTGGCTTTATCTTCATATAAAGCCCTAGTAAACAAATCATGCACAAGTCCCGCTCACTGTCATCTGGCGCTACTTATGCTGGTTACATGCTGGTTTTGAGAAATAATTTTGAGATTTATACCTTATTTGTCTTAAATATTTTTCCAACTTTGGAAAGGAACCATTTCAAATACTTTTTCTGTTATTTGGGGAATTTTTTTAAACCTGCTATTTCTAGAAATGTATATGATATACAAATCAGTTTAAAATGTACATGATGTCTGTAATTGAACATTCTAGCCAACCCTCCAAAAAATACAAAACCCAGTTATTTAAATTGTGCAGGGTTGTAAACATTTTACTTTACCATCTTAGTTTAAAGTTTCAATTATTCCAATATATAACTGTTCTTTCCAAGAACAACAGCTATAGGCAATTGAAATGACTGCTATATATATATATATATATATATATATATATATATATATATATATATAATATAAAACTATATTTTATTCCTGGGGGGTGACACCATGTGTTTCCGCACCGAATGACACCAACCCTAATGACGCCACTGTTGTTGGGTGCACCAATCGTACCCTCAACGCGTTTCTACCGCCACCGTGCGGTCTTTCTCAAGAGGAAGTGTATCCACAACGGGTACAAGTTTCCTTACATAGCGGGTAGTTCTTTCTCATTGGTTGAAAAACGCTCCAATCAGTTTTTAATGGATATCTGTATATTTAATTTTTTCTGTTTATAATACGAGATATGAATTGATTATAAGCTAGTTATTTCTAGTGTTTTAATAATATTGCAAGTATGTTTCATAGCTTCCCCATATGAATTTGGTGTCATGCATTTTAGCTTAATAATTGTATTAATATTAATTTTATTGTTTTTAAGTATTAAACATGTTTGGAAGTTGTTTTTACCTAGATTGTAATGCTCCGCATAAAAGACTTTGGATTAGGGGCATTGGAGCATTTTTCAATCAATGAGAATGGACTACCCGCTATGTAAGGAAACTTGTACCCATTGTGGATACACTTTCTCTTGAGAAAGACTGCACGGTGGTGGTAGTAAAGGGGTTGAGGCTACGATTGGTGCACCCGACGATCCGTAGAAGATTCACCTTGCATCTACCTCTCAGCTTAACAATTGAGACTTATGCTACTGGATACAGTCAAACGCAGGATGTGAGGACGTATGCTGTGAGCGTTAATGATCAAGACACGCTAGTGGAGGATTTCTTATGAGCTACGGACTAACGGAGGGGTTTTTGAACCTTATTCTTATATTTTATTTTGCTGGAAGATTTGCTGAAATTAGCTGACGTGCAATAAAGATTGTAAACATTGTAAGTGCAATGCAGTAGTGTTGTGTGTCTAATTTAAAATACCCTACACTTGATTCCAGTTGCGCTTTATTTTCTCACAGATACTTTTGGATTCTACCTTGCTTCGGGTGGCTCGAAGGACACCTCCGGTGAATTAGCTGTAACTGGTCATTTTGTTTTAAGTAAACCTTTGTGTTTTTTGGTGTATGGTGAGACTTTTTGTTTGACATTGTGTATTTATACCAGCACTTCATTTCTTTTTTAGATAAACCAATTATCATAGGTGTATAATCCTATTTCATTGTTTATTGTTTATTGTATTATCTTTTATCATTATTATCCATAATTATTTATATAAAATATTGTAATTGGTTCCTCCACTAAGGTTGCAAGTGCTGTTTTAATTCCTGTTACATACTCTTACAAGAATAATGTATTGATGTTTTCTCCTTAAAAAACATAATTTTATGCTTTCCTGATAAATGTATTTGTCTTGTGGTGTATCCAGACCACGGATCATCCATACTTGTGGGATATTCTCATTCCCAACAGGAAGTTGCAAGAGGATCACCCACAGCAGAGCTGTTATATAGCTCCTCCCCTAACTGCCATATCCAGTCATAACGAGCCGAAAACAAGCAGAGAAAGGAGAAACCATAGGGTGCATGTGGTTGACTGTAGTTTAAATAAAAAATTACCTGCCTTAAAAAGACATAGGCGTGGCCGTGGACTGGATACACCACAAGAGAATAAATTTATCAGGTAAGCATAAATTATGTTTTTCTCGTGTAAAGGTGTATCCATTCCCACGGATCATCCATTACTTGTGGTATACCAATACAAAGCTAAGTACACGGATGAAGGGAGGGTGGACAAGGCAGGTACTTAAACTGAAGGTACCACTGCCTGAAAAACCTTTCTCCCGAAAATAGCCCTCCGAAGAAGCAAAAGTATCAAAATCTGTAGAATTTTGAAAAAGTATGAAACGAAGACCAAGTCGCCCGCCTTGCAAATCTGTTCAACAGAAGCCTCATTTTTAAAGGCCCATGTGGAAGCCACAGCTCTAGTAGAATGAGCTGTAATCCTTTCAGGAGGCTGCTAGCCAGCAGGTCTCATAGGCTAATGCGGATTATGCTTCTTAGCCAAAAAGAAAGAGAGGTTGCCAAAGCCTTTTGACCTCTCCTCTGTCCAGAGTAGACAACAAACAAAGCAGATGTTTTGACGAAAATCTTTAGTAGCTTGTAAGTAAAACTTTAAAGCACGAACCACGTCCAGATTGTGTAATAGACGTTCCTTCTTTGAAGAAGGATTAGTACACAGAGATGGAAACAACAATCTCTTGAATGATATTCTTGTTAGATACCACCTTAGGTAAAAACCCAGGTTTTTTACGCAGGACTACCTTATCCGCATGGAAGATCAGATAAGGAGAATCATATTGTAAAGCAGATAAACTCGGAGACTCTACGAGCCGAGGAAATAGCTACCAAAAATAGAAACTTTCCAAGATAAATGTTTGATATCTATGGAAAACGGAACTCCTTGAAGAACTTTAAGAACCAGATTTAAGCTCCATGGCGGAGCAACGAGGTTAAACACAGGCTTGATTCTAACTAAAGCCTGACAATATGCCTGAACGTCTGGAACATCTGCCAGACGCTTGTGCAAAAGAATAGACAGGCAGAAATCTGTCCCTTTAAGGAACTAGCTGACAATCCTTTTCCAAACCTACTTGGAGAAAGGATATTATACACTGGGAATCCTGACCTTACTCCATGAGTAACCCTTGGAATCACACAAATAAAGATATTTACGCCATATCTTATGGTAAATTTTCCTGGTGACAGGCTTTCGTGCCTGTATAAGGTATCAATGACTGACTCGGAGAAGCCATGCTTTGATAAAATCAAGCGTTTCAACTCCAGGCATTCGAGTCTCAGAGAAATTAGATTATGGATGATTGAAAGGACCTTGTAGTAGAAGGTCTTGTCTTAACGGCACGAGTCCAAGGTGGAAAGGATGACATGTCCACTAGATCTGCATACCAGGTCCTGTAGTGCAGATGACATCACGGTCCGCAGATTTCGATAGATTACACTGCCTGTCAGATTTAGCAGCCTTTAACAGTAGCTGCCACTGTTCTGGTACAGTGAGGTACCGAAATATGCCTCGCAATGTCACCATTTCAGATCCAGACCACTACCTGTCAGCAGCAACATCCCGAGTGGGAAGTCCTGGCTTGGTAAGTAACTATGTTATTTTTTTTTTTAAATTTTGCAGCAGAGCACTGCACGTGGCTTTATCTTCATATAAAGCCCTAGTAAACAAATCATGCACTAAGTCCCGCTCACTGTCATCTGGCGCTACTTATGCTGGTTACATGCTGGTTTTGAGAAATAATTTTGAGATTATACCTTATTTGTCTTAAATATTTTTCCAACTTTGGAAAGGAACCATTTCAAATACTTTTTCTGTTATTTGGGGAATTTTTTTAAACCTGCTATTTCTAGAAATGTATATGATATACAAATCAGTTTAAAATGTACATGATGTCTGCAATTGAACATTCTAGCCAACCCTCCAAAAAATACAAAACCCAGTTATTTAAATTGTGCAGGGTTGTAAACATTTTACTTTACCATCTTAGTTTAAAGTTTCAATTATTCCAATATATAACTGTTCTTTCCAAGAACAACAGCTATAGGCAATTGAAATGACTGCTATATATATATATATATATATATATATATATATATAATATATAAAACTATATTTTATTCCTGGGGGGTGACACCATGTGTTTCCGCACCGAATGACACCAACCCTAATGACGCCACTGTTGTTGGGTGCACCAATCGTACCCTCAACGCGTTTCTACCGCCACCGTGCGGTCTTTCTCAAGAGGAAGTGTATCCACAACGGGTACAAGTTTTCCTTACATAGCGGGTAGGTCCTTTCTCATTGGTTGAAAAACGCTCCAATCAGTTTTTAATGGATATCTGTATATTAATTTTTTCTGTTTATAATACGAGATATGAATTGAATTATAAGCTAGTTATTTCTAGTGTTTTAATAATATTTGCAAGTATGTTTCATAGCTTCCCCATATGAATTTGGTGTCATGCATTATAGCTTAATAATTGTATTAATATTAATTTTATTGTTTTTAAGTATTAAACATGTTTTGTAAGTTGTTTTTACCTAGATTGTAATGCCTGCTCCGCATAAAAGACTTTGGATTAGGGGCATTGAGCATTTTTCAATCAATGATAATGGACTACCTGCTATGTAAGGAAACTGAAGAACTTTAAGAACCAGATTTAAGCTCCATGGCGGAGCAACAGGTTAAAACACAGGCTTGATTCTAACTAAAGGCCTGACAAAATGCCTGAACGTCTGGAACATCTGCCAGACGCTTGTGCAAAAGAAATAGACAGGGCAGAAATCTGTCCCTTTAAGGACTAGCTGACAATCCTTTTTCCAAACCCTACTTGGAGAAAGGATAATATCCTGGGAATCCTGACCCTTACTTCATGAGTAACCCTTGGATTCACACAATAAAGATATTTTATGCCATATCTTATGGTAAATTTTCCTGGTGACAGGCTTTCGTTGCCTGTATTAAAGGTATCAAATGACTGACTCGGAGAAGCCATGCTTTGATAAAATCAAGCGTTCAATCTCCAGGCAGTCAGTCTCAGAGAAATTAGATATGGATGATTGAAAGGACCTTGTAGTTAGAAGGTTCTTGTCTTAACGGCAGAGTCCAAGGTGGAAAGGATGACATGTCCCACTAGATCTGCATACCAGGTCCTGTAGTGCAGTGACATCACGGTCACAGATTTCAATAGATCACACTGCCTGTCAGATTTTAGCAGCCTTTACAGTAGCGCCACTGTTCTGGTACAGTGAGTGTACCGAAATATGCCTCGTATGTCACCATTATCCAGACCACTACCTGCAGCAGCAACATCCCAGTGGGAAGGTCCTGGCTTGGTTAAGTAACTATTGTTTTTTTTTTTTTTTTTTATTTGCAGCAGGAGCACTGCCCTTGGTCTTTATCTCATATAAAGCCCTAGTAAACAAATCATTGCACAAGTCCCCGCTCACTGTCATCTGGCTCTACTTATGCTGGTTACATGCTGGTTTTTAGAAATAATTTTGAGATTTATACCTTATTTGTCTTAAATATTTTTCCAACTTTGGAAAGCAACCATTTCAAATACTTTTTCTGTTATTTGGGGAATTTTTTTTAAACCTGCTATTTCTAGTAATTGTATATGATATACAAATCAGTTTAAAATGTACATGATGTCTGCAATTGAACATTCTAGCCAACCCTCCAAAAAATACAAAACCCAGATTATTTAAATTGTGCAGGGTTGTAAACATTTTACTTTACCATCTTAGTTTAAAGTTTCAATTATTCCATATATAACTGTTCTTTCCAAGAACAACAGCTATAGGCAATTGAAATGACTGCTATATATATATATATTTATAATATAAAACTATATTTTATTCCTGGGGGGTGACACCATGTGTTTTCCGCATCCGAATGACACCAACCCTAATGACGCCACTGTTGTTGGGTGCACCAATCGTACCCTCAACGCGTTTCTAACCGCCACCGTGGCGGTCTTTCTCAAGAGGAAGTGTATCCACAACGGGTACAAGTTTCCTTACATAGCGGGTAGTCCTTTCTCATTGGTTGAAAAAACGCTCCAATCAGTTTTAATGGATATCTGTATATTTAATTTTTTCTGTTATAATACAAGATATGAATTGATTATAAGCTATTTATTTCTAGTGTTTTAATAATATTGCAATTATGGTTTCATAGCTTCCCCATATGAATTTGGTGTCATGCATTATAGCTTAATAATTGTATTAATATTAATTTTATTGTTTTTAAGTATTAAACATGTTTGGAAGTTGTTTTTACCTAGATTGTAATGCTCAGCATAAAAGACTTTGGATTAGGGGCATTGGAGCATGTTTTCAATCAATGAGAATGGACCTACCTGCTATGTAAGGAAAACTTGAAGAACTTTAAGAACCAGATTTAAGCTCCATGGCGGAGCAACTGGTTTAAACACAGGCTTGATTCTAACTAAAGCCTGACAAAATGCCTGAACGTCTGGAACATCTGCCAGACGCTTGTGCAAAAGAATAGACAGGGGCAGAAATCTGTCCCTTTAAGGAACTAGCTGACAATCCTTTTTCCAAACCTACTTGGAGAAAGGATAATATCCTGGGAATCCTGACCTTACTCCATGAGTATAACCCTTGGAATTCACTCCAATAAAGATATTTACCGCATATCTTATGGTAAATTTTCCTGGTGACAGGCTTTCGTGCCTGTATAAGGTATCAATGACTGACTCGGAGAAGCCAAGCTTTGATAAAATCAAGCGTTCAATCTGCAGGCAGTCAGTCTCAGAGAAATTAGATTTGGATGATTGAAAGGACCTTGTAGTAGAAGGTCTTGTCTTAAACTGGCAGAGTCCAAGGTGGAAAGGATGACATGTCCCACTAATCTGCATACCAGGTCCTGCGTGGCCACGCAGGCGCTATCAAGATCACTGATTCTCTCTCCTGCTTGATCTTGGCAATCAGACGAGGGAGCATAGGAAACGGTGGAAACACATAAGCCAGGTTGAAAGAAAACACCTCCGGATGGAGTTCCCACTCCCGCTGGATGAAAAGTCTGACGACTTAGAAAATCCGTCTCCCAGTTCTCTACATCTGGGATATGGATAGCTGGTAGGTGCAGGAGTGAATCTCTGCCCAGCGAATTATCTTTGAGACTTCTAACATCGCTAGGGAACTCCTTATTCCCCCTTGATGGTTGATGTAAGCCACAGTCGTGATGTTGTCCGACTGAAATCTGATGAACCTCAAAGTTGCTAACTGAGGCCAAGCCTGAAGAGCATTGAATATCGCTCTCAGTTCCAGAATATTTATTGGAAGGAGTTTCTCCTCCTGAGTCCATCGATCCTGAGCCTTCAGGGAGTTCCAGACTGCACCCCAACCTGGAAGGCTGGCATCTGTCGTTACAATTGTCCAATCTGGCGCTGCGAAAGGTCATACCTTTGGACTGATGGACCCGAGATAGCCACCAGAGAAGAGAATCCCTGGTCTCTTGATCCAGATTTAGTAGAGTGGACAAATCTGTGTAATCCCCATTCCACTGACTGAGCATGCATAGTTGCAGCGGTCTGAGATGTAGGCATGCAAACGGCACTAAGTCCATAAGCCAATTACTTCCATGCATTGAGCCACCGAAGGGCGAGGAATTGGAATAAAGAACCCAGCAGTAATTTAGAAGTTTTGATAACCTGGACTCCGTCAGGTAAATTTTCATTTCTACAGAATCTATCAGAGTCCCTAGGAAGGAAACTCTTGTGAGGGGGAATAGAGAACTCTTTTCCTCGTTCACCTTCCACCCATGCGACCTCAGAAATGCCAACACTATGTCCCGTATGAGACTTGGCAATTTGGAAGTTTGATACCTGAATCAGGATGTCGTCTAAATAAGGGCCACTGCTATGCCCCGCGGCCTTAGGACCGCCAGAAGCGACCCTAGAACCTTCGTAAAAATTATTGGGGCTGTAGCTAACCCAAAGGAAGAGATACAAACTGGTAATGCCTGTCTAGGAAGGGCAAACCTGAGAAACCGATGATGATCTTTGTGTATCGGAATGTGAAGATAAGCATCCTTTAAATCCACTGTAGTCATGTATTGATCCTCCTGGATCATAGGTAGGATGGTAAGATAGTCTCCATCTTGAATGATGGAACTCTGAGGAATTTGTTTAAGATCTTTAGATCCAAAATTGGTCTGAAGGGTTCCCTCTTTTTTGGGACCATACCGAAAAACAGATTTGAGTAAAATCCCTGTCCCTGTTCCTCCTTTGGAACTGGATTGATCACTCCCATAACTAGGAGGTCTTGTACACAGTGTAAGAATGCCTCTCTCTTTATCTGGCTTGCAGATAATTGTGAAAGGTGAAATCTCCCTTTTGGGGGGGAAGCTTTGAAGTCCAGAAGATATCCCTGGGATATAATTTCCAACGCCCAGGGGATCCTGGACATCTCTTGCCCACGCCTGGGCGAAAGAGCGAATGTCTGCCCCCCTACTAGATCCATTACCTGATAGGGGGCCGTTCCTTCCTGCTGTCTTAGAGGCAGCAGCAGGCTCTTTGGCCTGCTTACCTTTGTTCCAGGTCTGGTTAGGTCTCCAGACCATCTTGGACTGAGCAAAAGTTCCCTCTTGTTTTGCATTAGAGGAAATTGATGCCGCACTTGCTTGAAATTTTGAAAGGGCACGAAATTAAGACTGTTTGGCCCTTGATTTGGACCTATCCTGAGGAATAGGCATGACCTTTTCCTCAGCGATATCAGCAATAATCTCCTTCAAACCAGGCCGAATAGGGTCATGCCCCTTGAAGGGAATGTTAAGCAGCTTAGACTTTGATGTAACGTCAGCTGACCATGATTTAAGCCATAGCGCCTGCGCGCCTGGATAGCAAAACCAGAAATTCTTCAGGCCGTTAGTTTAGTCAAATGAACAATTGCATCAGAAACAAAAGAATTTGGCTAGCTTAAGTGCTCTAAGCTTGTCAAGTATGTCATCCAATGGAGTCGCTACCTGTAAAGCGCTCTTCAGAGACTCAAACCAGTACGCTGCAGCAGCAGTGACAGGAGCAATGCATGCAAGGGGCTGTAGGATAAACCTTGTTGAATAAACATTTTCTTAAGGTAACCCTCTAACTTTTTATCCATTGGATCTAAGAAAGCACAACTGTGCTTCAACAGGGATAGTAGTAAGCTTTGCTAGAGTAGAAACTGCTCCCTCCACCTTAGGAACTGTCTGCCATAAGTCCCATGTGGTGGCGTCTATTGGAAACATTTTTCTGAAAATAGGAGGGGGAGAGAACGGCACACCTGGTCTATCCCATTCCTTAGAAATAATTTCCTGTAAACCTTTTAGGTATTGGAAAAACATACAGTGCACACTGGCACTGCATAGTATTTATCCAGTCTACACAATTTCTCTGGAACTCTGCAATTGTATCAACAGTCATTCAGAGCAGCTAACACCTCCTTGAGCAACACGCGGAGGTGTTCAAGCTTAAATTTAAATGTAAGACTTATCAGAATCAGGTTGAATCATCTTCCCTGAGTCAGAAACATTACCCACAGAAAGAAGTCACTCTTCTTCAGCTTTTTCTGCATATTGTGAGCAGTATCCGACATAGCTCTTAAAGCCGTCAGTATGCTCTGTATTTCATCTAACTCCAGAGCTATCTCACTTTCCTCTAAATTCAGGTAGTCTGGCTAATACCGCTGACAGTGTAATATCCATCACTGCCAGCCTATGGTCTTGAAAGTAAACGCCATGGGCGCCCTAGATGTACTTGGCGCCATTTGAGCGTGAGTCCCTTGAGCGGCGAGTCAAAGGATCTGACACATGGGGAGAGTTAGTCGGCATAACTTCCCCCTCGTCAGATTCCTCATGTTGATAAAATTTTTTAAAGACAGAATATGATCTTTATTGCTTTAAAGTGAAATCAGTACTTTTTGGTACACATTCTAAGAGGGGGTTCCACCATGGCTTTAAAACATAATGAACAAAGAGTTTCCTCTATGTCAGACATTGTTAGTACAGACTAGCAATGAGACTAGCAAGCTTGGAAAACACTTTAAATCAAATTTTGTCAGAATTTGAAAAACAGTTGAAAAAAGGGGCCGTAAATCTAACGAAATTTTTACAGTGTGTATAATAAGCTAACAGAGCATTGCACTCACTTGCAAATGGATGATTAAGCCCTTAGTTCAAAAAACGGAATCAAAAAAACGTTTTTTACACAGTCAAAACAAACTTCCACAGCTCTGCTGTGGCCCTACCTTCCCCAATAAAACGACTTTGGAAGCCTTGGAGCCCTTTAGAGATGGTCCTATAGCATTCAGGGGACTGCCTGAGGGAAGCTGGATGTCTTAGTCTGTAATTTTTTAACTGCGCAAAAAAAGCGCTAAAATTAGGCCCCTCCCACTCATGCTACAACAGTGGAAAGCCTCAGGAAACTGTTTCTAGGCAAAATTTAAGCCAGCCATGTGGAAAAACTAGGCCCCAATAAAGTTTTATCACCAAAGTATATATAAAAACTCTTAAACATACCATGCAAACGTTTTATATTGCAAATTATAAGAGTGTTACCTCTGAAAGTAAGCATGATACCAGTCACTATTAAATCACACTGTATCCAGGCTTACCTTACATAAATCCGGTATCAGCAGCATTTTCTAGCATTTACATCTCTAGAAAAAATTATTAACTGCACATACCTCATAGCAGGATAACCTGCACGCCATTCTCCCGCTGAAGTTACCTCTCTCCTCAGACATATGTGAGAACAGCAATGGATCTTAGTTACAACCTGCTAAGATCATAGAAAACGCAGGCAGATTCTTCTTCTATTTACTGCCTGGGATAAAATAGTACAACTCCGGTACCATTTAAAAATAACAAACTTTTGATTGAAGAAAAAACTAACTATATTTCACCACTTCTCTCTTACTACCTCCATGCTTGTTGAGAGTTGCAAGAGAATGACTGGATATGGCAGTTAGGGGAGGAGGTATATAACAGCTCTGCTGTGGGTGATCCTCTTGCAACTCCCTGTTGGGAATGAGAATATCCCACAAGTAATGGATGATCCATGGACTGGATACACCTTACAAGAGAAATATATTTAACCGCTATAACAAAAATGTCCATCCAACATGCTTTGCGCTTTCTTGAGTGGTTTCTAAAAGCTGTCTTTTATCCCATAATATGTACATCTGACGTACTTTTCACTCTGAGTTATTTTCATCTCATAAAAGGTCTATCTGATGTGTTTTGCACTCTGTTAAGTGGGCTCTCAAGTTTACCTTTATTGTATTACAAATAATTACTGGGTTATATCCAGCAATTTGTATTGCCCAGTTTAATGCTTGATGATAGTAAAGTGAAAATTGAATTGAATCATAGTGAATTTCTGTTCCTTCTTTATAATGAATGATGATTCCAGAATGGGTGATTTTTTCACTTAAACCACTTTAATTTAGATCAAATAATCACATAATTTGTAGATTTAAATTTTTTTTCCCACATATACTATTATTAGTTAAAGGGACATGGAAGTATTTTTTTTCTTTGCAACATCTAACACAGCCTAGATAGGAAATGGAGCACAACTGATAGAACGCGGCATACATTTTTTTTAGTATACACTATACTTGGTTGCACAAGGTGCATTATCATCCCCTATATTATAAGTGGTGAGTTATGTTTTGCTCTTAAAGGGACATAAAACTCAATTTTTTCTTTCCTGATTCAGATAGAGCATAACATTTGAAACAACTGTCCAATATACTTCTATTATCATTTTTTATCATTTTATTGTTATCCTTTGTTGAAAAGCAGGTATTTAAGCAGGTATTAAAGCAGCAGTTTTGCAAAAACGTTATACATTAGCAAGAGCACTAGGTGGCAGCACTATTTCCTGTCATGTAGTGCTTCAGTCATGTGCACGCTACCTACCTAGGAATCTCTTCAACAAAAAATAACACGAGAAAAAAGCAAATTTCATTACAGAAGTAAATTGGAAACTTTTTTTAAATTGAATTCTCTATCTGAATTATGAAATAAGAATAGCACTGGAAAATGTTGCATGCTTGGAGACCTGAAGTAAAGTGTTACGGCTAGAATACTGTATATGCGTAACAAAACACATGTTTAATATAATAAAATAAAGTATTTTAATCATATTTGTGCATATTAAAAGTAATATATAAATTTATCATTGAAAAAAATATTTTAACTACAATTTAAAGCGATATGGTAAATGACAAAGGGGTCCATTTATCATTGTGCGGACGGACATGATCCGCTATAGCGATCCATGTCCGCCGCACATCGATAAATGCCGACAGCATATGCTGTCGGCATTTATCATTGCACCAATCGGCCGCCAGCAGGAGGTCGAATTGATTTTCGGTGATGTCTGTCCGCCACCTCAGAGCAGGCGGAAAGGTTATGGAGCAGCGGTAGCTATTTCATAACTTGTGTTTCTGGCGAGCCTGAAAATAGACCCCAAAGTGTTGAGCAAGGAGGAGCTCATAGTTGCATATGTATTATTTGTTTATGTGTACGTATGTATGTAAGTGCACACATACATACACATAAATATGTACATGCACATGCACATACATACACACACCAGTCCAACACCTTGTCATATACTATATCCCTTTAAATCACTATTAAAACATTTATTTTACTAATAAATAATACAAAATAGTCATAGATTAAACTTTATTGAAGAACTATTTGACCATCTACTTTGCGCACCTTTAGTTTAGCGCTCGAGCAATAGCTGATATTAATGTTTCAGGACGTCTGTTACGTGAGAAGTTTAGCACACCCACACTATCTGACATCCACATGTTAGCATGCCCAAGAATTTCGTTTAATTGCTAACATATTACTTTGAGCTTGTAATATGAGTGTAAAAATAAAATTAAAGGGACAGTCTAGGCCAAAATAAACTTTCATGATTCAGATAGAGCATGTAATTTTAAACAATTTTCCAATTTACTTTTATCGCCAATTTTGCTTTGTTCTCTTGGTATTCTTAGTTGAAAGCTTGAAGGCCACCTCTTTTCAGAATGCATTTTAACAGTTTTTCCCCACTAGAGGGTGTTAGTTCACGTATTTCATATAGATAACACTGTGCTCGTGCACGTGAAGTTATCTGGGAGCAGGCACTGATTGGCTAAACTGCAAGTCTGTCAAAAGAACTGAAATAAAGGGGCAGTTTGCAGAGGCGTAGATACAAGATAATCACAGAGGTTAAAAGTATATTATTATAACTGTGTTGGTTATGCAAAACTGGGGAATGGGTAATAAAGGGATTATTTATCTTTTAAAACAATAAAAATTCTGGTGTAGACTGTCCCTTTAACTTCAATGGTATATTTGTGCTCCACTTGTAGTGTAGACCTGTATTTTAAATTGTATTACATACCTTTTTTTTCTTTATTTAATAAATGGAACAGTCTTGAGTTAAATCTATATTTTGATTTTTTAGATTGATGGAGGTGTATTCCTATAGTCTAGTAATAATAATCTGTTAAAACAGTATCTGTTTTAACAGTTTGAAATGTATTTAAAGTATTGTCACACAGACAGCACAACTCTTAACAGCAAATTATACAAAAGCTGCTTTTGCACCGAATTGAATCTACACTGTTTGAAGAGCAGCAGGTGTCTGTTCTGTATATTCACAAGCAAGGCTGTCGTCACTCCAGGCCGCAGAGGATGCAGCTCTGTTTTACCAATAGGGGGGCAATATGACTTTATCAAAATTTAAACAAGGCTTGCTATGTGGAGCTAGCAGCGCTTGCTATTAAAGAACATTAAACACCTCAAGATATTAGCATAAATGGTTTCATTACATGCACAGAAACAGTTTTACAATATACTTTTATTATTGATTTAGTTCTTCTTTCCTGTAATTTAATTCTGAATATTGTGGGCTTTTCAATTCATATTAAACATAGAAGTGCAGACACAGATATATTCCACACAGTCATTGGTTGCAAACTCTAGTAAGCCATTTATATTTATTCCTAATTGGCCTTAGCAGAAAAGGTAACCTAAATTACAATATGGCTGCACCCAGTGCTTTATAAAAAATAACTTTACCATTATTTTTTTCAATATTTAAACAACTAATACAATTGTAAAAAATACATTACAAATTATTCTCAGGCTAATTTTTGCTCTGAAGTGAATACATAATTCAAGCAATGATTTATTTAGTGTTTAATGTCCCTTTAAGGAGCACCTGCCAGGCTTTGAAGGTAAAAGCCTTAAGGTTTTTAATAAAAAATATTTTTACATATATATATATATATATATATATATATATATATATATACTATTTTTTTTAGTTTGTTTAAGGACCCTTAAAGTTTTCAATTTTAGATTTTGAGAGGATTATTTTGTAATTGCTTTTTTCTGAGATTATTTATTGTATGTAGAGTTTGGAAAGACTATAAACATATTCACTCAGCAATCATATTTACTCACCCATTGTATGTCAATTGAATCACGAACTGTATCAGCTAGTGCTGCACCTGTCAAGCATGTCGTGTTTTGGGTCTGCCTGATAGCTGTCTTATTTGTTCTGTACAAAATATTATACCTCCCACCTGTCTCCCTGTTCTGAGCTGTAATACCTGGGATTAGGCTATGAAGGGGTGAGCTGCAAGCACAAAACCCTGACACTGAGACATTTAAGCTCTGGGGGTAAACTGTCGAATTAAAGAGGTTCAGCATGTAATCTTCAAGGCCCTGGTAATCCTAGATCCAGTTACCCATCTCCACTAAATCTACTATATCCTCAAGTAAGGCACTAAAGTCCCAATTTAACACTTTATCTGCTTATTACTATGTAAGCGTCAACACTCTGTGCTTCATTATTGTATTTATGGTTAGGTCAAACATTATAAAATGAGCACTGTCTTTAGTAATTAGCACTGTGCCTCATATCATTTGAAGGAATTATTGATCAGATGGTAGATAATTAATAATGGGAAATTAGTGTAAAATGATTCAGTTCATTAGACAATTATTTTGTTATTGCACAAATGCTCATAAGTTACTATGGGCCAGATTACAAGTTGCTAGCAAAATATTGCTGCCACGAAAGCGATATTTGTGCTCAACTCAGTAATACCAACGCACGCAAATGGTATTACAAGTGCGGTTCAATCGCGTTCGCATTGCAGGGAAGCTTTGCCTCATGAGAGAGAGCTTCCATAGGCTCCACTAAGAGCCTCGTTCTCATGTTGTGAGATACGGCATGAGAACTAGCGATGGGCATCAACTTTAAATATATATATATATATACTGTATATTAACACATAAATATAAAGAATTTCAAAATGATATAGACTAGTTGGTCCAAGGTTTACTCTTAACAGTATAGAGTATGTCCAATCAGGTACATACAAAAAGTGCAGACCCATAATTTAATTTATATACTGTATTTGATACGGTAAAGAAAAAGAGCTAAATACCTAGTGAGTCACAATATGCTCACTTAAAAGAGAGGGAAATCAGCACTCTTAAGAAATATATCACATAAATATAAATTCATGGTTTCTTACAAAATAGAATAAAGACAAAGTACACACTGTAAAAATCCTGGCAACAGAATGCCCTCATCAAGAAACGTATATATACAAAGTATCACAACGTAAAACAAAGTAAAAAGAAAGAAAAAGAAAGAAAAGTTAATAAAGTGCATTACTGCATTATATTAAAAGACCGGTCACATGGGGTTAACAAAACTGCAGTATGGAACAGCATATGTCAATTGTATGAACAAATGGCTGAAACCTCACAATAACTACACCCCTACTGTACACAGAACCCCCCAGACAAGCTGGAAGGTAAAGCCTGGACAGTATATGGATGGGAATCTAAGTTGCCAGCGGTTATGCGCCATATACAAATAGTAAATACTTAAAGTAAACCATGCATGGTGAGTTATAACTCTGAGATGTCTTAGTCCTTTAAAGTGTTTTATGTATCATGGAGTTTGCAGCAGGGCTCTCTTATTTCCTTAGGCGTGGAAATCGCCACTTTGTAATCCAAGTGGTACGGCATATAGCCGTTGTCAACATACATTTTCCAGTGTAAAAACACGTTTGTGTAATTTTACGTACAGTTCCTTGTCCCCTCGGGACTCAGGAATAAAGCTTATAGCTCTGCCGTGATACGCCGTTCCGGTCATAAGTAATCTTATGTCTCAATGTCCTCATATGCTGGTATTGAGTGTACCTGTGGAGCTGCACTTGCCCAGGATCCACCGGCAGAAGTACCAATCAGGAGAGCCGGTTCCCTCAGCAATTTCTTACAAGAAGACGCCAGTGTCTCACGCTCCAGTCCGCAGGATCAGAACAAGCTGATGTATGTGTTTACTGGGAACACACAGTTCTATAAACTGCAATGTAAAGGCACTTTTCAGTGTCGTTTTTCTAACACCCCACACCCACCAACTTAAAAAAATAGGAAACTAACACTAAATTTTGAGGGCTATTGGGGGACATTTTAAAAATGAACCAGAGGTCTGACCTCTGGTTAATTTTCAGAGTGCTAATTTATACAGCAAGCTCGCGGTAGCAATACCCAGACTCTTGTAATGGCTGGTTATTTATAACAATATAGTAATTATATAATATAATGCAGGCACTTGGTTACTTGTTATACACAGTTTATAAAGTCTTCTTACTCAGAAAGATGAATCTCTGTAGCATCCAGTTGTAGAAGTGCCTGAGCTGAGTCTAACCCTCAAACATCAACTTAAATATCTTCTTCCAGGTAGGAAACAGGAAGATCCCTTTAAGCATAACAAGGGTTGAATAGTACAACATAATAAATCATGTGGGCAGCTGTTTTGGCCTTATGAGTCCTGCTTGTTGTGTACTGAAGTTGGTATAAAAGGTGTCCAAAACTTATGGTGAGTA
This sequence comes from Bombina bombina, assembly GCF_027579735.1. Taxonomy (NCBI): domain Eukaryota; kingdom Metazoa; phylum Chordata; class Amphibia; order Anura; family Bombinatoridae; genus Bombina; species Bombina bombina. The sequence goes on from NC_069506.1 coordinate 239,756,017, forward strand.
AAAAAAGATGAGGAAAAAAACTCCTTCCTTTTAAATATAGTGTCACACAATATTTTGTATAGATGATTTGTGTATTGTTAGTGTTTTCCACTAGAGTAGAGGACTCTCTGGGTAAAGCTATGCAAATTAAGCAAGCAATGCCTTATCTTTTTGTTTTATATATCAATTTTAATCATGGATAATTACAATACCAAAAATAAATAAATAATTAAAGCCACTAGATTTGCTTTTATTTTCAGTACTGTTAATTAATCAATATTTCAGTTGGTCGTATGAACATGTTCGGCATCTGCTAATGCATTATAGACTTTGTGATTATGATATCGCCTTAACAAGTGTTTTGTATTTATTTATCAAGTAGTGTGTAAAATTGTACCAGTTTCCATAATATATCAGTTTTATTGATCATTGCAGTGAATTAATTAGGATACTGCAAATGTAATTATAACAGTTTTCACTTTTATAGTATCAGGGGCTGTGAATAAATGGGTACTCACATTTAACGACAGGTTATTGCAAAAAGTGAAATAATAAGTCTTCCATTAAGGCAATATAAAAGCTGAAATAACACTAAAATAAATAAAAATAATTTGTCTGAAACACTGCAGAATTCTATAGCAAATAATATCTCTTCTGGATAAAAGAATATTAATTCTGTAAATTATAATTTAAGGGACACTGAACCCAATTTTTTTCTTTCGTGATTCAGATAGAAAAAAGCAACTTTCTAATTTACTCCTATTATCAAATTTTCTTCATTGTCTTGATATCTTTATTTGAAAAGCAAGAATGTAGGTTTAGATGCCGGCCCATATTTGGTGAACAAAATGGGTTGTTCTTGTTGGTTGGTGGATAAGTTCACCCATCAATAAACAAGTGTTGTCCAGGGTACTTAACCAAAAATTGTCTGGCTCCTTAGCTTAGATGCCTTCTTTTTCAAATAAAGATAGCAAGAGAACAAAGAAAAATTGATAATAGGAGTAAGTTAGAAAGTTGCTTAAAATTGCATGCTCTATCTGAATCACGAAAGAATAAATGTGGGTTCAGTGACCCTTTAAAGGGACAGTATACACTCATTTTCATATAACTGCATGTAATAGACACTACTATAAAGAATAAGATGCACAGATACTGATATAAAAATCCAGTATGAAACTGTTTAAAAACTTACTTAGAAGCTGTCAGTTTGGCTCTGTTGAAAAGGTAGCTGGAAAGCCCACTGCAAGTGGCAAATAAGACACTCCCCCCCCCCTCCCCCTTCTTTTGCATAGGAAAAGACCCTTTACACAGACAGGAGCAAGCTGGAGAAGGTAGCTGACAGTATTCACATAAAACTTTGGGGCTTGGTTAGGAGTCTGAAAATCAGAGCAATGTTATTTAAAAATAAGCAAAACTATACATTTATTTAAAAAAAAAAACTTTATGGGCTATATAAAAAGATCATCTACAAAACATTTATGCAAAGAAAAAATGAGTGTATAATGTCCCTTTAAAGAAGTATAATTACCGAAAAAGGACATGATCAAAATTGTTATTGCAAGAGCTCTGTGGGTCCCGAGCGCAGATCTACTGTGTGTTTAAAGGGATATGTAACCCAAATGTTTTTCTTTCATAATTCAGATAGAGCATACAATTTTAAGCAACTTTCTAATTTACTCCTATCATCATTTTTTTCTTTGTTCTCTTGGTATCTTTATTTGAAAAAGTGGGACTGTAAGCGTAGGAGCCAGCCCATTTTTGGTTCAGCACCCTGGGTAACGCTTGCTACAATTAGCCACCAATCAGCAAGCGCTACCCAGATGCTGAACCAAAAATGGGCCGGCTGCTAAGCTTACATTCCTGCTTTTCAAATAAATATATAAAGTGAACAAAGAAAAATTGATGAAAGGAGTAAATAAGGAGATGATGCTCCTGACATGTACGCCCACATAAATTAAAAAAGGCCTCTAAAATTGTATAATATAGCGAATGTTTAATGACTATGTGATAAATTTAAGTTATGCTCCTTTATATTTAGTTACAAAAATTCACCCAAAATGAATGTTTCATTTTCTCTATGTCTTTCTTATTTTAAATCCAAATAACAGAATTTATGCTTACCTGATAAATTACTTTCTCCAACGGTGTGTCCGGTCCACGGCGTCATCCATTACTTGTGGGAAATATTCTCCCCCACAGGGAAAGGCAAGGAGAGCACACAGCAAGAGCTGTCCATATAGCTCCCCCTCTGGCTCCGCCCCCCAGTCATTCGACCGATGGTTAGGAGAAAAAGGAGAAACTATAGGGTGCCGTGGTGACTGTAGTGTATAAAGAAAAAAATTTCAACCTGATTAAAAAACCAGGGCGGGCCGTGGACCGGACACACCGTTGGAGAAAGTAATTTATCAGGTAAGCATAAATTCTGTTTTCTCCAACATTGGTGTGTCCGGTCCACGGCGTCATCCATTACTTGTGGGAACCAATACCAAAGCTTTAGGACACGGATGAAGGGAGGGAGCAAATCAGGTTACCTAAACGGAAGGCACCACGGCTTGCAAAACCTTAGTTTTTCGCCGCCAATTTCGTTATTTGAAAGGCGGCATCCAATATAAAGGAATTAGCTAACTTTAATGCGTGAATTCTGTCCATGACTTCTTCATAGGAAGTCTCTTTCTGGAGCGACCTTTCTAGTTCTTCGAACCAAAAGGACGCCGCTGAAGTGACAGTAATAACACACGTAGCTGGTTGAAGGATGAACCCTTGCTGAACAAAAATCTTTTTAAGCAATCCTTCAATTTTTTATCCATAGGATCTTTGAAAGCGCAGCTGTCCTCTATAGGAATAGTTGTGCGCTTCGCTAGTGTTGAAACAGCTCCCTCAACCTTCGGGACCGTTTGCCATGCGTCCCTTCTAGGGTCTACTATGGGAAACATTTTCTTAAATATAGGAGGTGGGGCAAAGGGTACACCTGGCTTCTCCCACTCCTTTTCCACTATGTTCGCTACCCTCTTAGGTATTGGAAAAGCGTCGTCGTGCACTGGGACCTCTAAAAATTTGTCCAATTTGCACAACTTCTCTGGTACTACCATGGAATCACAGTCATCCAGAGTAGCTAATACCTCCTTAAGCAAAGCGCGGAGATGTTCTAGTTTAAACTTAAATGCCACTAGATCAGGTTCTGCCTGTTGAGAAATTTTTCCTGAATCTGAAATTTCACCCTCAGACAGCCCTTCCCTTACAGCCAATTCCGATTGATGCGAGGGTAAAATAGATAAGGCATCGTCAGCGTCTGATTGTTCATCCTTTTTATCTGTATTTAAAACTGAACAATCACGCTTTCTCTGAAAAGCTGGCAGTTTGGATAAAAGATTTGCTATAGAATTATCCACTACTACTGATAATTGTGGCATAGAAATAAGCACTGGCGCGCTAGGTGTCGCCTGCGCGGGCAAAGCTGGTGTAGACACAGAAGGAGAGGATGTAGAGCTATCCCCACTACCTTCATTAGATAAATCATCTTGGGCAACATTATGAAAAATAACAGAGCTGTCCTGATTTTGTTTGGACGCTATGGTGCAATTATCACAAACACTCGAAGGGGGAACCACATTTGTCTCTATACACACAGAACATAGGTTATCTGATGGAACAGACATGTTAAACAGATTTAGGCAGGCAAACAATGCCGATTTTAAACAAAAACGTTACTGTCTCTTTAAATAATACAATGACACATTTATTTCTGAATGTTCAAAAAACTATGAAGGCAATATCCGATTTTTCAGAAATTTGGACCCCAGTGTCTTAATGCTTAGAAAGTATTGCACAGCAAATATGGAGACTCTAGCTCTTAAAACAAGCAAACCGGAGCTAATTGTTGGATTTAACCGTTTTTATACACTACAATCCCTGCTACAGCCTTGTTGCAGCTTTTTACCTTCCTTAGGGGTCACCATTCACAGAAAAAAGCCTTTTGGAGTCACTTTCTGAGCCACAGGACCCTATCTGCATGCACTGCCTTGTAAATCAACTGTGCAGCTGAAGCACCAAAATGAGGCTTCCTCCCTCAGCACACTAGAGTGAAGGGGCCTTCCTGACTAGATTTAGGTGTCTAAAACAAGCCAGATCAATAAAAAACGTTCCCCAGTGTATGTGAGCTTATAAAATATTTCAAATGGTATCATATTGTAATAAAAACCAATCGATTTTGCCCCTAACAGTGTCTACCAGCATAAAAAACAAAAAGGGGAAGCCTGTTATCTTTTTTGCTGAGGTGAAAGAAAAATGGCTTACCTTTTCCCCTGAGGGGAAATATGACTGTCATCTAGCATTAGCCTGTGTTGTTAGAAGGAGACCAGTCATACCTGAAGCAGATGAGTCTGCAAACTGTTACCCCCAACTGAAGTTCTCTTGTTTCAACAGTCCTGCGTGATAACAGTAATGGATTTTAGTTACTGTCTGCTAAAATCATAGCCCTCTTAAACAGAAATCTTCATCACTTTTCTGTTATAGAGTAAATAGTACAAGCCAGCACTATTTTAAAATAACAAACTCTTGATATAAGAATAAAAAACTACAACTAACACCACAAACTCCTCGCCATCCCCGTGGTAGATGCTACTTGTTCAGAGCGGCAAGGAGAATGACTGGGGGGCGGAGCCAGAGGGGGAGCTATATGGACAGCTCTTGCTGTGTGCTCTCCTTGCCTTTCCCTGTGGGGGAGAATATTTCCCACAAGTAATGGATGACGCCGTGGACCGGACACACCAATGTTGGAGAAATTATGATTTTTTCAATTTTATTAATAAAGATATTAATATCTTCTTAAATTCTATAAATGTTCAGTGGCATATTTGGATTTTGTGCTGTGATAGGCCAAAGTATACATGTGAGCAGTAATAATATTTATATATATATATATATATATATATATATATATATAGATATAGATATATATACATATATATATATATATATATATATATATATATCACCTGCTGCTACCAACAGAGACTCAAAAAGTGCTGCCCTGACCCCCAAACTGTCGCCCTGGGCAAGTGCCTTGTTTGCCTAGGTCAAAATATGCCCTAAATTCCTATCATAAATCTGCATTTCATTTTAAATTAAAAATTCAAACTATGAAGGGCCGCAACTTCATCTTCTTTCACTTACCTCACAAATCAGCATCAGTGTAGTTGAAGAATGAGAAGAGATCCCAAGTCCATGTAGGTTACACATTTCACCATAATATTGGTTAAACTACAGCATTAATCTAAAAAATATAAAAGGCAGATTATTATTATTTTTTTACTAAGGGCAAGGGTGCTCAAATAGAGCTCCTACCTCCCCCCCTTAATTCAATCTAGATGGATATGAAAGGACAGAATCTTCACTTTCAAATGAGGGGTAACTATAGGATGCAGAAACAGTGATTCCTTACCCCAAAGGATACTATGGATTTTTTTTTTTATGGAGATACAGGGGTCTATTTCTCAGAAACTATATCTCAGCTTGTTAATTACTTTGAGAAGGATGAGACCTCGCAAGCGGAAATGTCCCTCTTTCAAAAGATAGGAGATCTAGTTATATTAAATCACCTACCTCAATAGGTACAAGGGTTTTTTAAAGAATAGGGTAGCTCATTTAGGCCACACAGAGAGTTATAAACCACATATAAGAAAACTTAGGTGCCTTTTTTTTCCAATGAAGAGTTTCATTCACCCCTGTTATTTAAACAAAAATGGTCAATCACCTACCTAATGTTCCTACTGTATGTAAATACTTATGTTACAGAGAGAACATTATTACTTGAAGCTATTTAGCAATACATTTTATCCATATTTAATATTTAAACAGTTAATAATATATTAGAAAATAACTGTGAATGTGCTGAATTACAGTATGATTTATATTTTTTTATTTAAGTGTGTAATTTTCAAAGTTAATTAAAATGACTAAACTTGTTTCATTGTTCTTGAACAGGGGATACAAATAATTTCTTCTTCGTGTCCCCTGAGAAGAATTATATTGTACTGGTATATTTAAGATATTAATACAATAAGCATAAACAGCTAATTGCTAACACTGCATGATACAATTTATGTAGCAAGTAGAGTACACGTGTATAAAAAAAAAAAAACACAATGCATTATTTTATATATTTAGATTGTATAGATCCTCACAGTTATTCTAACAAATATATTTCCCAATGCATAAATGAATCTACAATAGCAGTAGTGGGTAAGTGGTTGCCTGGCAGGCACATAGGCCCTTGCTAACTTCTTATTCAAAAATTATAATGACAGTATAACCTACCATGTTGTTGCTGACAAAAGCAACACTCTGAACTCTTCAGTTTTTAATTATAGACGCCATGAAAGACAAGGTGAAACCTACTGCGTTACAAAACTCTGCATGTCATTCATACTCGTCACATCAGGATTGCACATATGTCCTTGTTGTCCCTCTTATGCAAAAAAAAAAAAAGAAAGCAAAATTGGACTATATTGTTACATATATCAACTTTTTGATTAAAATATAGCTCACTATAGAAGCCGAGAGAAAGCTTGCTCCATGCAAACTCTTATTTATATGATAGATGATAAAAAAATCTAAATATTTTCACTTACAGTGATAAAGGTATGGGGAGGGGAACCTCATGTGGAAAAGTATACAAAACTAATTGACATGGATCTTACTTCCTGAGACCACTTATTGTGTGAATGGAGGAGACCACAGCAGATTCTTGTAAACAACAGTTAGCTATTATCTACAGAAATAGTTTGTGATACCAGCTACAAAGAGATATCCCAAGATGTTGTGGGTCACCCTAAACCTCGGATATAGTGGTTAGTTCTAGGACATGGTAATCAGATGTTTAAATCACTTGAAAGTGATGCCGCATAGCTGTAAAAAGATGACTAGAACATATCACCTGAACATCTCTATGTAAGAAAGGAAGATAATTACTTAAAAATGTCAGCAGTAGCCAAATCCCATTGTAATGGGGTTTTAGCAGTCAATCAGGATGCTAGTCCCAACACTTGCAAGGGAACGTGCATCTGGCATATGCATGCACAATTGTGTTATTTCCCTACTCAGTTTAAAGAAGTTTACTATGAATCTCCCCCAGGATTTAAGTGAAATCACAGGGGATCACAGTAAAAGCACTCATGTCATATTCCGTGTATATGCGCTCAGGACACAGACCCTCGGGGGCAGTAAGTAGGGGATTGGAGACAACCGACCCCCTGACCCGGGGAAGAGTATCCACCTTGACGCCTCGGTTTAGTTAGTATCATCAAGGGAAACAGGGTCAGGATATGGCCACTGGGGAATCTTGTTGAAAAACTTTAATACATGTTTCAGGGGTCAAGAATGTCAACTTGGGAACTAGGCTCAATAATATCCTCACAGGGTTCAGTATCAGGAATTCCTGTACAGGGAACAGATGTAGTAGAAAATATAGATTGATGCAAAGTATCTCCCAAGGAAAACCATTTTATTAGCTGCCGTAACAAAAGACCTTTGAGAAGGTGAAGTGTACTGACATATGTCACTCTCAGGTAGATGCAGAGGAATTGTGACACAAGATTCTGACTGAGAAGTTTTCTGGGGTTCAGCAGGCATACTTATTTGAGTTTGAATTTCAGGGCTAAATTCTCCAGGGTCTACCTCGGGAAAACTGAAAGGTTTGTATATCTGGAACAAAGTGATCTTTTGCATCTAGCAAAGGGTTTACAGACATTGAGGGCAGCCTTGAGAGGAATATAAGGAATCAGCAGCTGAAAGTAGTATTTGTAATTGTAGAGTTTGAGAAGAGGCTGATGGGAAATCAGGTGCATTGAATAATTAATTAATTAGTCAGGTAAGTTGAATGCAGATACTCCCCAAACAGCATGATTGTCAGTAACAGGGAAGGCTAGTCTTAAAGGGGCAGTGATATCAGGTAGGCATATGTTACACATCAGCACTGATAATACAGATTGGCTGTTTTTTGTAATTTCAACATTTAACTGACAGTAGGGAATGGGTGAATGTGCTAAAAGTGTAATTTGTTTGATAGAATTAATAGTCCTGTGGGACATTTGTTTTGGACAATCAAATGTTGATAAGAAGGAAACTCCCTTAAAGTTCAGTAATCGAATATTACTTTCATTTTCAAATGTTCATACTGAATCGAATATCCACTTCCAAAATTTGAATGTAAAATTTGATTTCAAGTGTAAGGGACATTATACTGTAAATAGTTTTTCCCTTAATGTGTTTACATTGCTTTATTTATGAAAATTAGCTTTTAAGGTTGATTTGTGTATATTAAAGCTCTGATTTTGTGTATTTAAAGACAAAACCTAATAAAATGGGTTGAGCTTGTAGGGTATAATCAGATCTCATATACTGTATCACATTGTGTACATATACATGATTCTTTATCTTATATATGTCCATAAAAACAATCACCAGTACTTGGAGAGAAACAATGGAAAAATTCAACACTTGTTTACCTTATCTCTGCTATATCCCACTGGTAGTGTAATTTATTCTGCTGGCTGTGTTTACAAAGCCTTATCTATAGCTTGGACCTCTGTGGCCACACAACCTTTCAGAAAGGTGGGGATACTCATGCCAAATCAACTATTTCAAATGCCAATATAAGGTAAAGGAGATACTTGTAAACAATTTAATACAAGCCAACAGGTAAAGTGGATCATTGGGAACAAATTAAAGGGGAGGAGAACATTTTTGAGTAAACTATCTCTTCAAGGTAAAGTTTTTACATAAATGCATTTGCAATATTAACATAAAATAATCCCTAAGTTTTTGTTTCTAATACTTTTATATACATATAAAAATTCCTACTGTTTGTATTCTTACTCCTCCAAAACTCCTATTTCTGGTTTTGTGTTCTGTGATGTATAGAGTGGTCCCACCACCCATTCTCCACGTCTCTCAAAAGCGCGTTCACAATGCCCGCCCGTTGAACTGCGCATGCACAGAAGAAGTGACATAGCCGATTAGCGTGATGCGTAGAGTTCAACGGCTAATCGGCAAATTCATTCACAACTCTTCAATACCTTAATAATACCACTACGCATGTGTGAACAGGGAGTGAGCCTGGATTGATAGCTTCCCAAAAAAAAGAATACTGCATGCTCATAAGTGCATGGAGGCGGTGACGTGGGGGAGACGGACGCCTATTGGCCAGATTTTCAATTGGTTTACTGCAAAAGTTATCCAGACAGAAAAAAAAAATATGGGTTGATTTGTTTTGAACTTCAGAAATTGATTTATAACGCTGATAACTTGATTTACACATAAATTTAAATAATTGATGAATGAAAGTCCTATTTATTTGGAACTAAATAATGATATACTAGATTGAGATCAAGGGTAAGTTTACCATCACATTAACAATACTATTCAGAAGTTCAATAGTTCATGTGGTAGGGAATTTAGTAAATTGACACATAATAGATACAAATATGGTCAATTCGATTGTTTCTATTTCGAATATTGCATAATTCTAATATTACACTTAAAGAGAGCATTAGAAAACACTAATACAAATATATAGATTTCAATTTTTCAAATTTGAGTATTGCATAATTCAACATATAATTATCTAGAAACATTTGAATGGAATTTTACATTTAAAGAAAGCATTAGAAATACTATAACTTTAAACACGTTAGAATGTTGTGCAAACATTCGAAATTCGATACGAATGAATGTGTTAAAATTTGTTTCATTTTTCGAATGTTACAACAAATCTGTTCATAGAGCATTAGCAATCAGAATAAGTATTAAAATAAAAGTAGAAAAAAGAGACAAAAGAATGTGCACATAACATAGCAAAAACTCACGCCACTCTATAAGACAAATTATATAGAGCTGGAAGTAACACTAATCTATGTCTGATTTAAGTTCCAACTTGAATTTCAGCAAAAAAGTGCCTTTCCAGTGGATGACTACGTCAGAACAAAGAGTGACTGCCGTCCACAAACAGTGACATACTGAATAGTGTAGTAAGGACAGCTAACAAAGCTTTATGATTTTACAAGTCAAACATGGAGGGCTTTTAAATGAATAGAGTTAAAAAAAAATAGAAGGTGCTCAGCATTAATATTTAATTATTATTTATACATGGGAGACAAATACTGGACAAAACGTATTTAATTTTTAACCAAAGCTCTGTTTAATGTTTTATTAAAAGACAGATCAAATGTTGGTACAACAGTAAGCAACAATTAATATTTTATGTTGTTATTGACCAATATATGGAGTAGTTTTGTAAACTAAAATGATCATTTTAGTGACTACTAGTATTGTCCTTTAGTAAATAAAATAAATAATAAAGTCATTGATACTCGGTCTGGAGAGTGAAGAGAGGTGAAAGCACACCCCCCCCCCCACTCTGGAATTAATCTCCTTACTAGATATGTGCATACTGAGGTTTCAGATACCTCCAAATGCAGAAGAACACAGCGGCTGCTCGTAGCCGTTCGGCATATTTTCGAGAAACTGCAACTCAGTACGATCTGATTTGAACAGATCTTAAGTCTGTTGCAGTTTCAAAAAAAGGAATAGGCTCTAAAAATAGCCAGAACGGTACAAACATTTCCCACATTCATATCTTCCCCCAACTGGATCCAGCAACTGTGTTCATTATACTCTATGAGTGTGATAGGTGTTAGGGCCCCTGCAAGCAAACCCAAAAAATATCTTCACAAACAAAATGCCAATACAGCAGTACCATTATCATAAAAGTCCTCCTTAATTAGCCAATGTATTATTACTTTGAGACCCCTTACTGATGGCATTTCAGTCTATGGACCTGATATTCAGAAGCTTGGCGGCATGGACAGAAATCAAGCAAAATCTTTGGGATTATATTTTAATGTAAGAGTCTTTAATTTAATTAAAATGTGTGTTTCTAACATTTTTTTTAGTGACCTCTCCTTGCAACGAGATGTCTTAGATTATCTTGCCTGTTCTTATGCCTGCGGTGGTACATCACTGACCATGAATACAGCTGTGGATGTCTTCAGTATAAGAATGTTTTTCCAACTATGTACAATCTTGTGTTTAAACATTTCAAACAATTTTTTCATGCAAAATATATTTTTAAAGGGACACTAAAGTCAAATGAACCTTTTATGATTCAGGCAGATCATGGCAGTTTCCAATTTACTCACCAAAAGCACCCACTTGAGTCAACACTTTTGAATATCCCAGTATGTCACTTTTTTAAAAAGATTTTAAAATTCCCAGTCTATTCATATGCCACTTTCCTGAGACACCAGCTCCTGAGCCTGTGATTGGCTGATGGCTGTACCATGATACATGGGATTGCAAATCAAAGTATATTTGAAATATGGCAAAAAAATTGTCTGATCATGTGAAAATTCAGAGTAAGTTCTAATGCATTGTTTTTTTATTGTGTACTTGTTGATTATGCCATTTTGCTGTATATAAAGGTCATTTAAATGGTGCTATTTTAAATGCATGACAGAACTATATTTCTTAGAGATAAATGTCCCTTTAAGTGAAGCAGGAGAACTTCATTTTTGTTTATGTTTTATAGTTTATTTCTTTAATCTAATTTGCTTTCTCCTCTTGGTATCCTTTGGTTTAAAATCCTAGCTAGGTAGACAGGAGCAGCAAATGGACGACTGGTAGCTAGTGTTGATTGGTGGCTGGCACATATATGCCTCTTCTCATTTGCTCGCCTGATGTGTTTATCAGTAGTGCATTACTGTTTCTTCCAACTATAAGGATACCAAGAGAAGCTAATTTTATCATAAAAGTAAATTGGAAAGTTTGTTTAAAATTGTGTTCTGAATCCTAAAAAAAAAATGTTTGGGCTTCATAGTCCTTTAAGTACACATTATCCAGGCCTCAAAAGCCAATATTTGGGGTGGGGGTTGTTTTGTTTCTTTAAAAAAACAAGAAAAAAACATAAAACAGCATTCACCTTCTCAATGTCAACAGCTTGATTTGAGTACCTCTTTTCCAGAGGGCAGTGCTGTGATGATCATATGCAGAGTGAAGAACAGTGTTGTTTCAAAATCTTGATATGATAAATGCTTTGAAATTAGGGTTGCCACCTCGCCCATGTTTTTCTGGACACTTATGAGGTTACACATGCTGCAGGGTGTCTATAGGGCAACATGCATTGTACATCTAAATAGCACACAGCACTATTTAAATTCTCCCTGCATCCTGAACATGTGTAACTCATAATTGTTCAGGAAAACATGGGCGAGGTGGCAACCATATTTGGGATTGGTGATATCTGGTGCCAGTAGTGTGGTTATTGATAATATGTAGATTATTCTGTGTGTTTTTTATTTTTTTTTAAATATTTGAATAGCCGCAACTTTTGTCTATTTGAGCAAAACCTTAAAAACAATCCTTTTAAAATAACATTTTTTGCCATCATCTTTACTTATTTGTGACTGTATATAATTGTGAGTCTAAATAAAATGGTAGTTAGTGGAATCTCTGAAGTGAGCAACATCTTATTGAAGTAAGATGTGTTCTTCAGCAGAAATACTAGCAGCATTAATATGTAGTTAATGCAGAGTCAAGCAAGCTATTTTAGAGAAACATAAATATTATAGATCTACACATTTTAGTATATTTTGTAGTAGTCAAACAGAAGGGCTACTTACTATAAATTATGGGAAGACAATGTAAATACATTAAATATTTGAGAAATATCACTTTCTTGAAATATGTAGAGAATAAGGTGCAAACATTTATCAAATAATGGACAGACAAGGTTCCCATATGGGTCTGTCTAGCATCACAGGACACAAGCATTTGGTTGTGCAAGAGCAGGGTTTGTCAATCACCCGATCAGACCTGACCAGCATTATTCAACCACCCTTGATACAGCAGAGAGGAAGAAGCAGAGGGTCTTAATTAGGCCCCTTTGCACAAGGCTACATCGATTGGGCTCTGAAGCTACCTCTAATGAATGTTATCAAAACTAACCCAGTGTTTCAGTGAGAATTCTAGACTGAAAATAATTTTGCCAGAGTGATAACTTTTGCCATGGACGTTAGGTTAGTGCTGAAATTAAAATTGAGCTCAATGTATTTAGAAGTGTAAACTGCTTTTGAGGCCCTTGCAGGACAAGCCTCATACGTGCCAAACCTGCTTCCTGCATTGTAAGAAGCAGTGGTCATCAGACCGCTGCTTCTTCACTCTCCACACAACCTTTGGGGTATTGAAATCAACCTGAATATGCTCGCTTGGGCTGTTTTGCAGGCTCTGCTCTCATGTGAGAGCGGGGGGAGGCATTACATACTCAAGCGGACTGGGCAAGATGAGAAAACCCTTGTCGGCTCAGCCTTTAGTACATACCGGGCTATTGTTTTAATCTAGGTTATTTTCTTGAGCTACTGTTTCATACTTTGAAACTTTTCTAAGGACAATTATTTTGGGATGGGAGTTTGGAAACTTGTGGGAGGTAAACCAACAACATTTTGTGAATGGGGCTGGGTGGAGGCCAGGTTGTGGGCATGACTGAGAGCCATGGCAGTGCCTTAAAACAACCTCTAACCTATGACAATTGTGCAGAATAAGGGACAGTTGGAAGATCTGCTGTATAATTATAGTTTCTTTAAAGAGACATGGATATCAAAAAAGAAAGAATGCACATTTTATAAAATATATTCAAGTTTACTTGCTGAAACTTAGTCCCTTTCTTTCTATAGAGCATATTGAGGTAGGGTAAAGAGTGTGCACATGTTCTTGAGCACTATATAGCATCAGTGTTATACATTAAGTACTCAAGACGTGTGCTTGCTCCCTGAGCTATCGTGATATGCTCTCACAGAAAAAGGACTGACCAAGGATATCAAGTTACATTTGATTATAGAAAAAAACTGGAAAGATATGTGCAGCCGCCAATCACCAGCTTAGCTCCCAGTAGTGAATTGCTGCTCCCGAGCCTACTTAGGTATGCTCTTCAACAAAGTATACAAAAAGAACAAAGAAAATTTGGATAATATAAGTAAATTATAAAGTGTTTAAAACTGTATCCTTTTCTTGTTGTTGTGTTTTGTTTTATTTAAGCACTGGAATGGAAGGTGTCCTTGGTTACTCCTAAAGTAATAATTTTTCAATTCTATTTTTATTAGGATCCTACCTGAAATTATAAATTTAGTTGGAAACCCCCATAACATTAATGATTGTGGATTTAACAATGTTTATGTTTGTATTATGAACTGTATCGCTGGAAAAAACTGTTTAAATGTAATATATTGAAAACTAATAATAAAAAAGAAATTTAAAAAAAAAAAAACTGTATCCTCCAAATTGTGAAACTTTATTGTGACTTTACTGTTGTATGGCCCTTGGTTGATAGATTCTCTAACTAGGGGTCTGGATGGGTGATACTTGATAAGGTCAGAGCATGGTGATGTCTAACTGAACACAAGTTAAGTTTACACCTTATAGGATCGGTTTCAGTAATGATGGTTAAAGATGGATGAATGTTGGAGAAATGAAATTGAAGGTTGAATAACTGATTTCATAGTCATTTGCTTTCTACTATTGAAAGTTTCTCTAGAATGAATACACTTGAAGGTCTTTGTTGAATATTACAGTGACATAAAACCCTTTTTTATTTATTTGATGGTTTAGACAAAGAATATCATTTTAAAGAACTGTCCAGTTTTCTTCTATTATCAAATTTGCATCAATCTTTTGGTTTAAAGCTCCAACAAATGTGAGTAATCACTCGTTAACAAGTGTATCAATTCCCCTTTAAGTGGTTACAGAGTCACACTATGTTGTGTATTTTGTTTCCTTTTCTTTGAGAACACACGGAGGAACAGAAAGGTCTGGAAACCCAGAGAAAACGAATATATCCTTATATATGAAACTTTCATCTTTTGGCTCTATTCCTTTTTTTTTAATTGTAATATTGTATTATTACATTTATTTCACGTTTATACATTTTGTGATATTTTTGGTATATTTATTGTATACTTTTTGTATTGTTTAAAAGAGCAGCAATGTACTACTGGGAGCTATCTCATGTGAGCCACTAACAAGAAAGCATGCATGTGTATCCACCAATCACCCGCTAGCTCGTAGTACATTGCTGCTCCTCAGCCTAAGTAGGTATAACTTTTCAACAAAGGAAACCATGACCCAAATAAGATAATAAAAATGGAAAGTTGTTTAAAATTACATACTCTATCTGGCTCATTAAAGTTTAATTTTAACTTTAATATTGCTGCAGTATTTTGAATGTTCCTTCTTTTATCATACTTCTTTTGAAAACGTAGTATTTGAAAATAGGAAAACAGTGGAGATGTGCACAGGCAAAAATTTTGATATGGAATTTCCCGAAACGAATATTCGAGGAATTAGTTTTACTGAATATTTGTTGCCCATTTCAATGCGGTATTTGTTTTGTTTAAACAAAACTAATACTGAATATTAGTTAAACATTTAAAATAGGTTTCGTTAAACAAATGTCAATGTTTAAAAGATGCAGGTGAAAAAAATCATCCTGCTCCTCTTCTTTACAGAGCCCCAGTTGCTCTAAACTGGAGGCTTAGCGCGGCTAATTAGGACATTAACTAAAGGACCTTCTCCTTTAGTGCAGGCACTGGGAGCCGCCATTCTAAGCCTCCTGTTAGTGCGGCTGCTAATCTGACGAAGAGGAGCGGGTTAGCGTGGCTCTCCAGCTCGTTGAAAGTAAGTATTTTACCTACTTAAAGGATATGAAGGAATACTGCCAAATTCTGCATTATTCCTTTATTTTCTTTCGATGTCATAGTGCATTGTTTAGAGATATTCATTTTGTTGAAACAAAAACGAATATCTGAGTTTCGGTAACAAATTAGCATTTGTTCCAAAACAAATGCACATGCCTAGAAATAAAATCCTTATAGAGAGATGAAGCTCACATAATATTACATTAAATGCAGATTATTTATAACTGTTTAGACTGTAATATAATCATAATACTCCCAATTTATTAACTCTGTATATGTAAGTAATGAAAAACATCTTGGAAAATCATATTTTTATTATCTTCTAGGTTTTGTCTTTTTATATGTCAATAGTTTTTTTTTCTTTTCTTTTTCTTTCCTTTCTTTTCTTGTTTTAACTGTTAATTGAAATTATAAAAAATAAAAATGTGTACTTTTTTTATTTTTGGAGCTATCTGAAACCCTCAAACCAGGGGAATCTGAGATTAGGTTTTTACTGCTGATCTATTTTAGTGTATCCAGTGTATTAAATACATTTTATTTTTTCCCTTTCAGAATAGCTGATACTCTTGTGTTAAATTATTTATTTATGTTGCCCTTTAAAGAGACATTAAACCCAAACAAAATTATTTCATGATTCAAATAGAGAATGCAATTTTTTTTTTTTTAAAGGTTTTTATTGGTATTTTCATAAATACAGAAATATAGAAAAAGACATATGGGACCATACTTATACAATTATTACATTCAGTTGTATAATATAAATAAAACAAATCCTGTCACAATTGTTTATCAAAAGCTAGAAAAATTAAACAGCGATAGTCAGGACAAATACATGTCATAGGAAGGAGAAAGATATATACACTATAATTGTGGGCTTTTGAGGAGTGATGAATTAAATGGTCGTTGATCCCATCTGAGTTCGCTTTTTTATACCATAACTGAAAGAAGAAGAGAAAGTAGAGGTGGAAAGGAGGGAAGGGGTTTAGGATAATGGTATATATAGAAAATATTAAGGGATGGGAGAGCACTACCCTGAATAGAAATTCAATGGGGATGGCGTATGCGCTGATTTGCAAGCTCCTCTCGAATCCGGTTTCAGTTAGAGTTTGAGGCTACTCCACATGTCCAGTATCCCTGGTAACTTGACAGATTATCCGTTTTTGAATAATGAAAGCGCTCTAACCTCAGTAAATCCGAGGTCTGAGAGTGCCCATTCTTGGAGTGTGGGGGGGGGGGGGGGGGGCGCTAGATTTCCATTGTCTGGGAATCAATTTTTTAGCACTGATTAATCATAATAAGGAGCCAATAATGTTTTGACGTCATTTTGTATTTAGGTAATTCCAGGAACAAAAGAACGTCAAAATTCGATGACCATGTTAATTTCAAGAACTGAGGACATTGAATTAAACACATCTCTCCAGTATTTCTGTGAGAAGTGGACATGTCCACCATATGTGGTACATGCTTCCCCTCTACCAACATCCCCTCCAGCATCTGTCAGTAAGTGTATGGAGCAGCTGTATGGAGTCTGGCAGGTGTCAATACCAGCGGCTAAGAAACTTGAAATGGTATTTCTTGCATAATGGCAGATGATGAGGCCTTGATCGCTCGTTGGAAGGATCTGTGCCACATTCTCGGCTCAAAGACTTTGTTTATCTCTGAGCTCCAGGCCCAAGTGTATGTCGGCTGTGTATGTTCATCTGGCAGTAGGAGGATTTTTATATAGGATCGAAACGGTGTGTCTTGGGGGGGATAGTTGTGTACATAACTTTTCGAATGGAGTGAGTTCACGATGCAACTTAGATCTATGTTTGTGTGTTAAAATAAAAATGGACGAGTTGCGAGCGCGGCTAGCCAGTTAGGAAAAAGTGTCTTGTCCCAGAGAAATAATTTTTCTGAAGACATTATGTTACCTTGCTCAATTATAGAATGTAATATACCATTTTCACAGACTATAATTTGGTCTGTTGGGATTATGGTGTGCAGTATATAGGTAGATCCAGATTCTCTCTTATAGGGAGTAGTGGGTCAAATAGGTGGTAGGAGATGTGTGGATTGGTTAGCTATTATCTTGTCCATTCCCCCGAAAGTATCTAATATGGTTTGGATAATGGAATATCACATCTGGGACGCTTTTCTAGGTTCCGTCCATGCTAGGGGTCACAACAACATTACCCCCTCTTCAGTATGTAGTTATCTAATTGAACCCATGCTTTTTGATCCGAGTTATGACTCATCAATTCAAAATTTGTTGTAATGTAATAGCTTTCCTATAGAGGGGACAAATTGGGAACTCCCAATCCCCCCCTCGCTCTTGGCAGGCACATAGTCTGTCTCCTCACTCTATTTTTCTTTCACCGCCCCATGAACTATCTTAAGTGATTGTAGTTGTGGGATAAATTCTGGGCAAGGGGATGGGCAAGGTTTGAAACAAATATAGTATGTGAGGCAGGATATTCATCTTGATAATCCCAACTCTGCCCAGCCATGATAAGGGTTTGTTGTTCCAAGAGTTCAAATCCCTGGCGATCTCATCCTTCAAAAGGCAAAAGTTTTGTGAGAATCGATTCTTGGGGTTATTTGAGAGGTAGATGCCAAGATATTTGAGTTTAGATTTAGCCACTGTGATATGGAATTTTGGAGACTAGTTGGTCAACCAATTGCGGGAGAGAGGAAATATTAAGTAATTCTGATTTTGATAAGTTAAGGTGAAAGTTTGATATTTGACCATATTTTTGTAACTCAATTAGCAATTCTGGACTGTGGTGTCAATATTGGATAGTGTGAATAGTATGTCGTCCGCGTACAGAGTTTATTATCTAAATTACCTGTATTAATACCCGTGATCCTTTCATTGAGGCGTATTTTTTGAGCCAGGGCTTCAAATAAGAGGACAAACAGCAAAGGGGACAAAGGGCATCCCTGATGAGTAACCGTTAGTTATATTGAATGTATCAGATAATACACCGTTGGCCCTCACCCTGGCATTCGGATTGGAGTATAGTGAAAAAACCATGTCCAAAAAAAGATTCCCCGAAATTCATTTTAGTCCTTACCTGTCTAAGACAGAGCCAATCCACTCTATCAAAGGCCTGTTGAAAAGAGTGAAATGGGGAGAGAGTTATGTTTGGCGTAATTTATAAGGTGTAGTGCTCTCACAGTATTGTCTTTAGCCTCACGTCACGTGGATATTAGTTTCGGAGGAGGATTTTATTTATTCTGTTGGCCAATATTTTTGCTAAAATTTTCACGTACGTGTTCAAATTGGGCGGAAGTTACTTGGATTATCAAGGGATTTGCCTGGTTTGGGTAGTACAGAAATGTGGGCCTCAAGCATTCGTTGTGGTAATGCTTTGGTTTTAGTCAAGGTCATTGAAAGGGAGAGAAGGTGTGGAACAAGAAGGGTTTTATATATTTTGTAGTATTTAGGGGTAAAACCATCAGGTCCTGGGCCTCTTCCCCCGATGGCAGGTCTTTTATGGCTTCTACTATTTCAGTTTCTGTAATTGGTAAGTCCAACCTCAATGACTCTTCTCTAGGTGAGTTTGCTAAGGGACACATCTTTTAAATAGTCAGCTATGAGTGTTTGTCTAGCATCACTCTGTGGCCTCACAGTGGCCTCTGGTTCAGGGTTTAGGTTGTACAATGATTGGTAGTGTTGGCAGAATACATTTGCTATGCCCTTGCTATCGTTTACACTCTCCAGAGTCGCTCGTTCTAAGGGAGTGGATGAATGATTTATATTTTTTTCCCTGTATAGTTCTGGCTAGTAGTTTGCCGGGCTTATTGCCCTCATCATAATAAAGTTGGCATAGATAAAGAGCTTGTCTTTGAGAGTCAGCAATTATAAGGTCCCTGTAATCTCTTCTAACTTGGGTCAAAGATGCCAAGAGGGAAGAATCCCTCGGATCTTTCTTGTGTTTTTGTTCTAGGTGATAGATTGAGGAACGTAATTTTTCATATTGTGCTCTTTTTTCCATAATTTCTTGCCCTAATCTTAATTAGTTCCCCCCTTATAACACATTTATGTGCTTCCCAATTATTGGAGCTGGAGGTATCTGTTTGTGTGTTGAGGGTAAAGAATTCAGCAATTGCTTTGCCTATGGCCTCATTTGTGAGTGGGTCATGTAGTAAGTAGTCGTCTAGTCTCCAGACAAATTCAGTCAAAGGGGTCTCGGGCCATACCATCTCGCATGAGTCTGGGGGCATGGTCTGTCCAGGTGATAGTGCCTATTTCACTTTTAATCATTGAAGAGAGTCCAATGGAGTCTGTGAAATAAGTAATCAATGCGTGAATACTTTTTATGGACACAAGAAGAATATGTATAGTCTTTTTGTCTCAGGGTGAAAGGTGTGCCAGATATCGTGAAGGTTTAGGTAATTGATCCTAGATTTGGCTGACCTTAGTATGCTTTTAGGAACACTAGAAGTGTAGTTTGAGGGTGTCTAGTAGTGGATTAAATGAAAAGTTGAAGTCACCACCCAATAGTAGCATTCCCTTGCAGTGATTTAACAGAAGGCGCAAATTTTTTTTAATGAAAACGGTGTTGTTCTATATTAGGGTCATATACGTAAAAAGGGTAATAGGTTTACCAAACAGGAGGCCCACAATTAATATATAACGACCTTCAGGTTCGCTAATAACCATAAGTGGTTGTAATGAGATGGACCTGTGGAGCAAAACACCCACCCCATTTTTTATATGAGAGTTCGAGGCAAAAAATGTTGTGGGATATTTGGGGTTGAACCATTTAGGTTCTTTCCCTCTTTGAAAATGAGTTTCTTGTAAGAAGATTATTGAGTGGTTAAGCTTATTGAGTTCTCTGGTAGCAATTGACCTCTTTAACCCAGGACTATTCAGTCCCTTGACATTTATTGTGGATAAGGTTATAGTGTGGCCCGAATGGGCGTGTGATTTAGGACATGCCATGAGTAGATACGGCGTGAAACGTATAGGTAGTGCTCTATCCCTGGGGGGAAGGGGATATAGGGGGAAAAGGGGGAAGGCTGTTAGAAATCAAGAGATATGTTTATGATCAGTGTTTAGGTGCGTATAGTATGGGAGGGATATCTGTAGATTTGGGCTGTACTCCCAAGATTTATAATAGAGGGAGAAGATGGGAGTGGTATATATTATGCAAGTGATAGAATGGCAGAGAATACAATTTTAAGCAACATTCCAATTTACTTCTATTATCTAATTTGTTTAAATCTTTAAATATTCTTTGTTGAAGAAATTGTAAAGCACATGGGTGAGCCAATCACATGAGGGATCTATGTGAAGCCGCTACTGAGCCTATTTTCAACAAGGCATATCAAGAAAATAAAGCAAATTAGATAATAGAAGTAAAATGGAAGTTTGTTTAAAATGGCATGCTCTTTCTAAATCATAAAAGAAACATTTTGGGTTTCATGTCCCTTTAAGGAGACAGGTATTGTAGTGGCAGCTGCTGTTTCCTTCTTTGCTCTGTGCAATATTCTGTGCAAAGCTAGTACTATAACAGGTAGTGATGTCTGAATGCTGAGAAGCTGCCTCTGCACATGTTCTGTAACTGGTAACTGAGTGAGGAAGGAACAAAAACAATACAGTGTATTAAAAAGATACAAAACTCAAATTTTCTTAATTCTCTTGCTATCTTAATTTGAAAAGCAGGAATGTAAAGCTTAGGAGCCGGCCCATTTTTGGTTCAGCACCCTAGATAGTGCTTGCTTATTGGTGGCTAAATGTAGTCACCAATCAGCAAGCACAACCCAGGTGCTGAATACAAAATGGGCTTTAAATTCCGGCTTTCAAATAAAGGTTGCAAAAGAAGGAAGAAAAATTGATAATAGGAGTAAATTAGAAAGTTGCTTAAAATTGCATGCTCTATCTGAATCATTAAAGAAAAAAATCTGTGTTTAGTGTCCCTTTAAACCGTGCAAAACAGGAAATTACACACATTCTTGCTCTAACAACATATGCAACAAATGTTTTAATACATAAAAAAATAAAATACACTTTTTTGACTGCAGTATGCATTGAAAGGGATAGCAAAGTCAAAATAAAACTTTCATGATTCAGATAGAGTATGTCATTTTAAATCATTTTCAAATTTAGTTATATTATCCAATGTCCTTCATTCTCTTGGTATCCTTTGTTAAAAATAATACATAGGTATGTATAGGAGCAGTAATGCACTACTATAGGAGCTAGCTGCAGATTGGTAGCCGTACATTTATATGCCTCTTGTCACTGGCTTACCCAATGTATTTAGATGGCTCACAGAAGTGCATTTCTGTTTTTTCAACAAATTATACCAAGAGAATGAAGCAAAAATCCTAATAGAAGTAAACTGTGAAGTTGTTTAAAATTGTATGCTCTGCCTGAATCATGAACGAAAAAAGTAGGTTCTATGTTCCTTGAAATTTAGTGTAAAAATCACTAACAGAAGTTAATGTACAAGGAACAAGAATTTGAAAAACAAAACAATATGTGATCCAAAAAACACAAAATAAACATATAATATAAAAAAAATGTATAAAAATAATTGTGTTTGGAAATGAAAAGTTATATCACAACTAGCAAAAAATGTTTTTAAAATAAACCATACATTTTAGTACTGTTCACTGGCTGACACAGACACCTCCTTATAGATGTATTGGTGAACAGATATAAGCTACTAATGTAAAGTAAAAGTATGTTAACGTATCTGTTCCTGCTCAATAGTATATGACAATGCTCATTAATGATTTAACAAATGAAAAATTAGCGTTTATACCTCTTTATGTGTTATTCGTTAATTTACAATTATCACTTACAATCTAAATGCTAACATTCCACTGACTGTAATTAAAGGGCCACTAAACCCAAAATCTTTCTTTCATGATTCAGATAGAACATACAAATTTAAACAACATTACAATTTACCTTCTATTATTTATTTTGCTTCATTTTTTAGATATCCTTATTTGAAGAAAAAGCAATGCACATGGGTGAGCCAATCTACATGAGGCTGCTATGTGCAGCAACCAATCAGCAGCCACTGAGCATATCTAGATATGCTTTTCAGCAAAGAATATAAAGAGAATAAAACAAATTAGACAATAGAAGTAAATTAGAAAGATGTTTAAAATTGCATTATCTTTCTAAATCATGAAAGAAAAAATGTGGGTATCATGGCCCTTTAATTATTCTTTCAGTCTGATTCTGTATAGCTTATAATAAAGGCAAAGAGGAACAAAATCTTGACCGGAAGGGGCGGAGACACGCGAGACAGCAGCGTGTCGCGACTCTGTTGGGAAAGAGTCAGACCGCAAGAACCAGCAAGCAGCAGATTCAGTCCTTGGGGCCATTTCTTTCCTTTGCCGGCCCACGGATATCAGAGTTCCTACACTGGGACTCACCTGCTCAATACCCGGCCTATACCTCAGGTGTATGGAGGCTCGCCACCTGGGCCTACTGAGCATCATCGGAAGCGACGCTAGAGGTGGGCGTGAGCTTAACGCCAACACAGCGCCTTGGAGCCGTACCTAGCCCTTAAGAGCCGTGACGATAGAGACACGGAGGTGATCACCCGCACAGCGTTTCACACAACATAACAAGCCACTTGCCGAGAGGAATCCCCCCCCGCGTGTTTGTGGACTCTGGTAAGGAAATCAGAGAGGGGAGCCAGTACAGCGGCCAAGAGAGGTGAGCGCAGTTTGGTCACTGAACTCAACGAGACTATTGCCTCACGAACCTACAAGCTAACATATAAGGTACTGTTACTGTTTATTAAGAGAAACCTTGAGATGGGCATAAATCTGTGACTACAAGTGTGTTGGAGTATAAGTGAGAGTCATTCCAGTAAAGGGTAAAGAGAGGAAAAAGTTGGCCTAAAGCCCGGTACAAGTATACTGCACAGGCCCAGTTGCACTCCCTATTACCCCAGCTAACAAACTTGGAGACTGAACTGGCTAATAACAACTGAGACTGTCCCCGAAAAAGGTCCTTTTTTTCTCTTGTGCTTGTCTGCTTCTCACAGGGACAATAACATTTTGAAAAATCCCTAATATTGAAGGAACTGACTAAATTAGAATTGTGATATTTTCTTGCCCCCACTGCACCCCGCTTATCAGTGGTGTCCTCACACAGTACATGTATGCGCACCCCTGTGTACAGAATGCCACCTCTGGTGATCTGCTTGTGCACCCCGATGTGAATAGCGGCATACAAATAATATGGTATAATAGGGGCAATGTTTGACTCTAAACAAATAACACGATTGGTTTTTGGATAATTTTGCTTGTTACAAAAAAAAAAAAAAATAGATCTACTATCAATAACTGTAAATACGTTAACTTGAATTATCCTCACTGCTAGATACAGGAGATTGCATATTGTGTACATCTATACCTCCTTAATATTTTTCCTTGCTTTCCCTTAAACGGGAAAGGGTTCCTCTATTAATTGTACTAGAACAAATATTGACTATACACAGTAAATTGATTATAGACTGATGTTAACGGTATTTTAATAAGGTAAATGTATGACCATAAATAACAAAACACCCTATAATCATTTCTTACTTCATGATACAGTGTATATACAAATGGACAGATAATGCAAAAGGGTTAATGTATATTGCTCTATACAGATTTACTAATATTAGTCAAAGTATGTCAAATTGATACTAGTCAGGGCTAGTTTTCAAAACTGGTACATGGGATATACCCCATAATCCATTGTCTATAAGGTCTAATTGATTATCTGGCTGATTGTTTCAACGGGAAAGCATATAACACTCGAAAGGGAACCCCTTTTGACCTCATAGCCCTGCTGTGCTTTTTTTTTCCCCCTCTTCTTTCTACCTTTTTTCTGTCTTTTGCCAAATAGTTTGAAAATAATAAGAGTCTCACTTAAGCTATAGGCCTATCTAAGTAGCTAAACTTACTCCTGTAAAATAATTTGCACAATTTACAGGTAAGCTTTTGTAACCTGTAAGAACTACTATAGTTTTGAACCACAATTCAATCACACCAAAAAACACAAAAAAACAAAACAAAAAAAAACAAACAAATATACACATATAGATAAAACACCCACAGTAGTGTTAACACACTCAAATAGATAATACAAACACATGTTCTCCTCTTCTTAAAAAGGGGAAAAAAAAATCCTTTTTTTGTCTTTTTTCATTGCACCCTGTTCACTTTTTTGCACTCCTCTTGCCCCCCTTCTCGGCAAACATGCCGGCCAAAACAAGAGACCAAAAAAAAAAATAAAAAAAAAATAGAACTAGTATGGATAATATAGTAAATACTCCATTACTAGGTACCAGTACAGATGCCTCTAATTCTGAACCACAGGACATAGTGAAGCAGATAGCTGAACTTATGTTACCACAGTTTGAACAAATTAAGACAGACATTAGCAATCTAACTGTAGAAATTAAACAATTCACAATGAGGCTAAATGAGGCAGAACAACGCATCTCCGATTTGGAAGATGCGAATATAGTACAACATCAAACTTTGAAGGATCAAGGTACATATATAGCAAATCTACAAAATAAGCTAAATGACCTAGAAGATAGTGCCCGCAGGAATAATGTGAGATTCCTGGGGATACCAGAGACAAGTGTGAACCAAGATCTAGACAAGCTTATTTCAATGATTATTCCGCAGGAATTAGGAATTGCAATTAACGTGTTGCCTTTCGTAATTGAAAGAGTACACCGCATAGGCCCACTAAAAACATTACCGGATGGTACAATTAAGAGTAGACCAATTATAGCTAGGTTTCTTAACTTCCAAGACAAGGTAAAGTTAATGCAACAATATAGACAGAAGGCCCCATTTTCAAGGGAAGGCAAATCTATTTTAATGTTCCAAGATTACTCAATAGAGACCTCATTAAAACGCAGAGAAATAACGCCCCTATGTACAAAGCTAATTCAGGCAGGGATAAAAGCCACGGTCATATACCCTGCTAAAATTAAAATCTTGACAGATGGCGAAAATTAGATTCTTCACACACCTGAGGAAGTTAGGGAATATGCAAAATTGAAAGCCATTCTACTTTGAGAACGTGATAGATAAAACGACTGTGCCAGATAACTTTAATCCTCAGATCATGTTGTCTTTGGAATATGTACAGGTGAAAGAACCAGATGATGCTCAAATATTTTTCCTTTATTGCAGGGTCCTACGTACCCTTTTGTTTTGTGTCCCTTTTTTTTTTTTTTGTTCCTCTTCTGCCCTCCCCCACCCCTCTCTCTTCTCTCCCCCCTGCGCCACCTGGCTTCTAGGAGTTTTAAACATGCAAGAGTCAGGCTGGGATGATACCCCATTTTATAGTTAAATGACTAATTCTATTAATTTTGCCTCATGGAATGTAGGGGGTATTACATCACCACAAAAACGAAAAAAGATATTAGCACAATTAAAAAGACATAAAATAGACGTCGCGCTCCTACAAGAAACACATCTAAACGACATTGAGCTGAGTAAACTTAAATGTGACTGGGTGGGGGGAAGTCATAGGCACACCATGTGCAAATAGGAAGAAGGGGGGTGACATTTCTGTTTCATAAAAAGCTTCAATATAAAATCACAGGAAAAGAGCTAGACCCAGAAGAAAGATACCTTATTATACAATTGGAGATAGCAGGTACCAGACTAATAGTGTGTAACATCTATGGCCCTAATAAAGTAGATAGAACTTTCTGGGCAAACTTGCAGACCAAGTTAATCGCTATTGCTGCAGATAACCTGATTATTGCAGGGGATTTTAATAGAGTCAGGCACCCCACCCTGGATAGACTGAGACCAACACTAAATAGGAACAGCAAACAAGAAATTAATATTTACAAGAACTTTTGTAATCCACTATGTCTTAAAGATATCTGGCGGGTGCAAAACCCAGACACAAGAAAATACACGTGTGAATCACATGCACATCGCACAATGTCTAGGATAGACTATTTTCTAATAAGTGAAAAATTGTTAAAATTAGAAATGAAGGCTGAAATACAAGAAATAATTATCTCAGATCATGCCATCATTACACTAAACCTTAAAATAAGAAACCCACAAGAAGGTAATTTAAGCAGATTCTTCTTCCCCAGGTATTTAGTGGCCAACACACAATTTAAGACATGGCTAAGAATAAAATGGGTAGAGTTTTTACAGACCAATGCATCACCAGATATAAAAACTGAAATTTTATGGGAGACTTTTAAAGCGGTGATAAGAGGCGAAATCAAAGCATACCTGGTAACCCTAAAACGCAAATACACGGCTAGAGATACTGAGTTGGCTTCACAATGCGCAATGCATACAATTCATATATTAGCGACCCTTCTAGGGTATTATGGTTAACTTACCAAAGAGCTAAAAAAGAAAGAGAGCTATTTTTTACACAGAAAGCTGCACAAGATGATCTTAAAAAGAGGCTTTTTTTTATAGGCATGGAGGGAAAGCCGGTAAATTTCTTGCAAATATAACCAAACTACAAAAAAAGAGAGTCACAATTGGCTCCATCAAGACCACAACAGGGCGAATTACAAATATTAAAGAAATTCAAAATTACATCTCCTCATATTTCCAGGAAGTTTATGCTGAAACAACAGTTAATACACAAGTGAAAAAGAAATTCTGGAGGGAAGTACAGGTCCCAAGACTTGAGCGGGCTAGTTTAGATGAATTAAACTCTCCTATCACAATTACTGAAGTAATGAACGCCATTAAAAAAAATGGCAACAAACAAAGCCACAGGGCCAGACCAGCTCCCTGCAGAGCTATATAAAATTCTCGCTGAAGACATTGCCCCATCGCTAACATCTCTGTTTAATCAATATTATATTGAAAATACTAATTGCTCAAAATACTTTGCTGCATCTCTAGTCGTTTTGATTCTTAAAAAAAATAAAAACCCAGAAGAAGTAGGGTCGTATAGACCGATCTCGTTGCTAAATAGCGACTATAAAATTCTGATGTCTATAATAGCTCACAGAATCAAACAACTTATTGGCCCTCTAATACATAAAGATCAAGTCGGCTTCATGCCAGGAAGAAGCTGTACACGTAATCTTCGTAAATTACAACTAATAGTTAATCTGTTCCAAAAACAACCAGACAAGAGAGGTGTCAAATTAGGACCAGATGCTGCAACAGTCTCAATTGATGCGGAGAAGGCCTTCGACTCCATCATTTGGGATCACCTCTTTACAGCATTACAGAAGTATGGAGTCGAAGGCCCTTTTCTCCAATTCACTTCTCTAATATACAAGTCGGCTACAGCTGCCGTTATTGTAAATGATACCCCGTCAAAATATTTTACTATACAAAAGGGAGTTAGACAGGGATGCCCATTGTCCCCCTATCTATTTAACCTTGCCCTAGAACCCCTGGCCACACAATTTAGGAAAGAATTGGACGGGATTAGGATAGGCAAAAGGAGAATAACAATATTACTATATGCTGACGACTTGCTAGTATTAACCTCCAACATCAAAAAAAATGTTCCACTTCTAATACAAATGCTTCAAGATTTCAGTGCTTTTACAGGCTACAAAATCAATTCTTCAAAGACAGAAATTTACTGGTTACATAAAAATAAAAAATCTGTGCAATCCTTCCCTTTCAAGGAAGCAAAAGATTTTTTTGTGTATTTAGGTATTAAATTATCGACCAACTTCAGAGAGTGGTATGACCTTAACTACCCCCTAATCTTCTTGAAAATAAAACATGACCTGGAAAAATGGGCAAAATTTAAACTTACCCTAACTGGTAAAATAAACTTAATAAAAATGTTATTGTTACCTAAACTATTATACTTAATGCAAAACTTACCGATCTTGATAAAAAAACAGGACCTTAAGGCATTTAAACAAGCCTGCATACAGTTTTTATGGGACAAGAAAAGAAGGGCAATAGCATATAAAAAGCTCTCATTACCCAGAAGAGAGGGAGGTTTTGCATTCCCGGACATAGAGATTTATAATGTAAGTTGTATCGGAAAGATAGCTCTGGACTGGCTAACGGGTGCGGACTACTACGCAGCCTTATACACTGAAGAATCCTTGTCATATCCATACTCGCTTACCGCTTTACTACACACTCCCCCTGACAAATGCCCACATAAGATTAAAGGATTCCCTGTCATACAGATGGTGATAAAAACATGGCAAAGGATACTTAAACAGCTAGACATGGCAGTACCATACTCCAAAATACCTACCTATCCAAGGTAATCCTAATTTTAGACCAGGAATAAACTCAAAGATTTTTAAAAAATTGGGCATCGAAAGGGCTTAATAAGGTCACACAACTAATAGATAGTGAATTAGGAGTATGTAAATCCTTTGCCCAAATCCAACAAGATTTTGAGATAATAAATAAGGAATTTTATGCATTCCTACAATGTCGACATTATTTACAAGGAATACTGCAGAATAGTGTAGAAATAGAGACCTGGGATAAAATAGAACCTGCCATAACTCTTTTCCGAGCAGGGAAGTACAATATTTCAACTTTATATAAACTTATTAATAACATCCCGGGCAGAATAACTTGCAAAGACTAGCAGACACATGGCAGACTACAATAGAGCAAATTCAAGCAAGTTTTAACCGGGTTGATAGAACTACAATTGCCACTTCCTGGAGAGAATCACATACAAAAATTATAAATAGAACATATATTACCCCACAGATAAAGGCCAGATGGGATAAAAACTTCAACATGCTGCCAGAAATGTAAAGCTACAAACGCAGATCTAGAACATTGCTTCTGGAGTTGTAGAAAAATTTAAAAATTTTGGTATAAAGTTATAAATTGGGCGTGCAAAATTAATAAATGCAATATACAGTTCAAGGTTAAGCATATCTTTTTTTTAATAAGTCAAGAGGAATCAATATATAAAAACACTCGCCAACTAAATACGCTAATCATCACGGGAAGACTTATGATATTAAAATATTGGAAAGCGCAGAAAGCCCCAAGCTTGAAGGAATTTATACAAAAACTTAAAAACCAATTAGTGCTAGAACAAATGGACACTTCAATAGACTCAAACTATAAAATTAAGCTATTTTTCCATAAATGGAAAAACATCATTACCAGCTTCCCCATAGAAATTCAAAAACAAATAATTGCCCCTTTTAGGGGTAATATCTATATGGAAACAGCTATTGCTAATGGTAACTATGATCTCACGTAGTTGGGTGGTGTAGGGGTGTCGGAGAGGAGACGGGGGGCCATGTTACCCTTTTTTTTTTTTTTTTTTTTTGTCTGCGTTTTGCTTTACTTTGTCGTTTTTCTTTTTTTGTTTCTTTTATGATAAGATAAAAAGTCGAAATTCAGCAATGTATTGTGTAATTATAAACATATGTCTGTTTTGTTATTCATTTTTGTCAAAATTGAAGGCAAACCTAATCCTTGCTTTTTCAGATTATCTGTAATCTATTTTCTCAATGCCTAATTGTTAAGACATTTACTTGGTATTTGCTGTTACATTGCTGTCTTTTTCACAAAATAAATATTTAAAAAAAAATAAAAATAAAATAAAAAATAAAGGCAAATGCTGCAAATTAAATTAACAGCTGCAGCCCAGTTTACCAAAATGAGGTATCAGCTAATAGCTGAACTGATTTAACTCTAATAACTGAACACAGTTATTAAGAGAACATTTAGAGTTCAGTCTGCTTGAAAATGTTTATTGTTTGAGAAAATAGATAATCCCTCAAATGTTTTTTGACTTTGACTTTCCCAAGAGCTGCATAGAGAATTTCAATGCACTCAGAGAAAATAGGTAATGTGACATTTTTCTAACAATCATATATTCTTTTCTTTTAGCATGAAAATGATAGACATTTTTTAAAACATGTTTTCTAAGTTAATGTCTGTTATATTATAAAAATATAAGTGTGATAGACATGCTAAATTGCATTATTATACAAACCATGAAATTAGAAAAAAAAATGTGATATTATTACCCTTACTTTTTGTGATTGCTTTTAGAGATTTATGTTTGAGGACACCCAAGGAATATGTTTTTGTAAATAAGGAGAATTTGGATGCTTCTGTGATATTTTAATAAAGTTTTTCTACTTTTTCACTATTTGGTTGAATATGTTTGCATTATTAGGAGTGTGTAGATAATCATATAATCATGTTGAAGACTGTGTTGCACCTAAGGTTGCCACCTTGGCCATTTTTTCCTGGACAATTATGAGTTACACATGCTGCAGGGTGTACAGGGAGGAACATGCATTGTGCTTCTGAAGAGCACATGAATAGTACTAATCGTGTTCCTCTCTGCACACCCTGCAGCATGAATAAATAATAACTGTCCAGGTAAACATGGCTGAGGTGGCAACCCTAACTGCAAGGGTTTTAAAGTAGCCTCTGCAGCTTGATAAATGGAGTTCAAAGTCTAATGTTAACACAGGCTTAAGACATAATCCAATTCCTATTATTTACCTAAATCTTGTAAATGAACACTCAGACAGTGAGTCAGCTTCCTGGGATGTTATACATTTGAGAGATGTATTCACAAATTAAAGGGATAGGAAAGTCAAAATTAAAGGGACACTGAACCCAATTTTTTTCTTTTGTGATTCAGATAGAGCATGACATTTTAAGCAACTTTCTAATTTACTCCTATTATCCATTTTTCTTCATGCTCTTGGTATCTTTATTTGAAATGCAAGAATGTAAGTTTAGATGCCGGCCCATTTTTGGTGAACAGCCTAGGTTGTCCTTGCAGATTGGTGGATAAATTCATCCACCAATAAAAAAGTGCTGTCCAGAGTACTGAACTCAAAAAAAAAGTTTAGATGCCTTCTTTTTCAAATAAAGATAGCAAGAGAACGAAGAAAAATTGATAATAGGAGTAAATTAGAAAGTTGCTTAAAATTGCATGCTCTTTGATTGCATGCTCTGGAGGAAGAGGAGGAGACTGTGCATAGGCTGCACCTGTGCATTAGTGCACCTGAGCACCTGTACAGACATCACTCCCCTGCAGTTACACCTTGGCGGTTTGTAGCGCTTGGATCCTTCATGTTAGAAGGAAATTCTGCAGCTGGTTAAAGCCAACACACCAGCTACCCTCCACAGCGTAAACTGATATCATACGCTTAAGATAAAAGACCTTTCTCTGGAGAGACTAATAACCCATTTGAGCATTTTACTGGGTAAACTTACCATAATGAAAGAATAATACCCTGGCTAGCAGCACAAGTGAAGCGCTGACTTTTTTTCTTGATGGAGGAAATGCCGGGCTAACCAGACTTAGCAATCCGCAGCATAACAGCACCAAGAAGCAGCCTGCCTTGAATTATTCCCCCTTGCTAAACTGAAGCGCGGACCCTCACAGCAACTTACCGGCACCTGACCTGCCTCGGGGGCAATCAAGCCCGCTCCCACCCACCGGTGCTGCGTGTGGTGAGCGGATGGATCATTGAGATCAGCGCGGAGGATAGTGAACCTGGTTTTATTTCCTCCTCTCCTCCCCCGGAACTGCGCGGAGGGATTCGGAGACGGAGGCACTCAGCATACCGGGACCTGCTGAGACCAGCTGGAAGGACACCCCGCTAAGCCCGGTAAGCGTCTAAAGATTGCAAAGAGTTTGAAAGGTTGGGATTCAGAACAAACTTTCTTTTTTGCTCCATACCCAACTTCAACTTGAAGCACAAGGAACATATTGGGGTAAGGGGGAATAATCTGTGTCTTTTTACCTGATCCATACTTGGCAAAACTCTGCTCTCTGGCTTATGCTAAAGTTGAAATATTGAAGGCATTTAACTGAAATTGACTTTTCTATCCTACAAGTTTTGCTGCTTAAAAAAAAAAAAGGAAAAAAAAAAAAAAAAAAACCTGCTTAAGAAGTTAAAATCAAGCTACTTTGAGAATAACCTCCCCTTTAATGAATAAAAGGCATAGCAAGGAAGTAAAATTATCTACAAAAACTATAAGAACTCTTTTATATCTTTGCCTTGATAACGGACTAAAGTATGCTTAAAAGCTAGATTCATATGTAACTGGCTTAAGAACTACCTTTGTATTTATTAATCTCAGTAAGAACTGCAGCAAGGCTTTTTGGCCTATAGGAACTCAGATTGTTTTTTTAAATCAGGAACTGGGTATTACTTTAATATCTAAAAATTAAGTATCTGTGCAGCCTTTTTTTTCTATCTTTATAACATGATATATTTTCTACTTATTGGCAAACAGAGAACCCATTCTTTCCAGTGAGCCTGTTAACCTCACTAAAAAGGGAATTTGTATTACTCTTTAGAAAAAATACCAGAATTTGTTACAACTTATAATAATTGTATAATTGAATGGCTTATCCCTGTTATTGTAGTAACTAAATTTCTTTACTAGATATTTAAAGGAAAAACTATAGAAGTGAGATTTATAGGGGTGATATATAATTTACAAATAGTCTGTATTTTAACTAATTGAGAGCCTAAAGGGCCAGAAATCTGTCACATTATAAACCATAGCACCTGTAAGAATACTGATACAATAGTTACTCAAAAAATTAAGATCTTGCTGCAGAGGCTGTAATATCTCTTAAAGAACAGATCTATATTAAGCATACAAAGTTGAAATTTAGTATTCCAAAATCATATAAGCAATTAGAAAAGGCTTCTACATGAGATCTCTGCCTCTTTCTTTGGAGCTAGTGAACTGGCTGTGTTAATTAATAGCTCATGGTTTAATGAGAATCTTTCTTTTCTTTAGCACAGTAGTCTCTATTTACATTCCCTGCCAATTCTGGTCCAAACTCACATAAGAACATATTAATCACCCCTTTTCTTTTTTTATCCCCACACTCACTCCCAGCACTTTTTTTTTTTTTTTTTTTTCACTCTCAGCACCTCTTTTTTTTTCACTCTCAGCACCTCCTTTTTTTTTTTTTTTTTTTTTTTCTCTCACACGCACACACATTGATTGAACCCTTTTGCTTTTCTCTCTCTTTCTGAGTATATGGACAAATATATCACTTCCCCCACTTGCACTCCCAAGACTAATCCAGGTATGGCAGCAAAATCAAAGGAGCGCAGAACAAAAAACATAGAGAGCCCTGTAGCACCACACGACTCTATTGCTCAATCACAGAGCATAAGCTCCATAGAATCTCAAAACACACAATCTTTAGTCTCTAGTATCCTAGAGGCCATATCACCTAAATTTGATTCCCTAAAAAAATGAAATAAAGCAGGACATCGCATCACTAGCAATAGAAGTGAAACAGTTCGCTGGTAGACTACAAGAAATAGAACAGAGAATTTCTGATCTTGAGGATAAGACAAATATTCAGACCCCAAAAATTGAGGGAAACCAAAAGTTAATAAATAAACTCCAAGCTAAAATAGATGATCTTGAGAATAGGGCAAGGAGGAATAATTTAAGAATTATAGGATACCCAAAATCTGTACAGCAAGAAGATTTAATGAAATTCATGACACTCACACTCCCTCAATTGCTGAACATTCCCCCACCACCTACGCCTTTTCTGATAGAGAGAGTTCACAGATTGGGGAGATCTCCAAATGTCTCTAAACCAAGACCAATTATCGCAAAATTTTTAAATTATCAGGATAAATTGCTGTTTATGCAATATTACAGAAAAAAGCAGCTCTTGGTCTATGAGGGCTCAAAGATATTGTTATTTCAAGATTTCTCTATGGAGATATCTTCTAAGAGAAAGGAGCTCTCCCCAGTCTGTGGAAAAATGCTAAAGGTCGGCTGGCAAGCACAGTTATCTATCCTGCTAGGCTCAAGGTAACTGTAGAAGGTCAAACTTTTTTTTTTCAAACAGTAGCCGAGGCAGAGAGAAAATTAGCAGAGCATGGGTTTTAACCATCGCTTAGATAAATTTTTTCTATGTTTCTTTTTCTCCCATACCATTAATAAATTCTTGCATATCTACACCATGATATTAATAATAGATAAACTTTTTGTAATTCCAGAGCTGAGGGAGACCTTTGTTTCTTTCCTTTTTTCTCCTTATTTATTTATTTATTTTTTCTTTTATTTTTTTTATTTATTTATTTATTTATTTATTTTTCTTTTATTTTGTTGTTGTTGCATATCTGCTACTTACACCAATAAATATATACTAGATGGGTAAAAATCTTAGACTCACAACATGGAACATAGGGGGAATTACATCCCCTATTAAACGAAAAATGATTTTATCACACCTACAAAGGATTAATACATCAATAGCATTAATTCAAGAGACACATTTAAATCTAGAGGAATCCATGAAACTTAAATCGACATGGGTGTCAGAAGTAATTTGCGCTCCGACCTCCAATAGAAAAAACGGGGGTAGCTATTTTACTAGGAAAAAAATTAGTATATGACAAACTACTCACAATAGTAGACTTAGAAAGCAGATATTTAATACTAAAATTGAAAATAGCAGGATCTATATATACAATATGCAACTTATATGCCCCCAACACAATTAAACCAGAATTCTGGGACTCCCTCCAATCTCAACTACTTCAAGTAGCAGAAGGTTATGTAATAGTTGCAGGTGATTTTAATATGGCACCCCGATGTCCCCTCGATAGACTGAGAAGAGGTACTGCGCAAAAAAAAAACTAAAAAAGATAACTTGGAAGCAAAAATTTTTAACACTATCTTTCAAAATCTAGCCGTCAGAGATATCTGGCGGGTCCAAAACCCGGATTTAAAAAATTATACATGTTATTCAAAGGCATTTAAATCATTATCCAGAATTGATCTTATTCTAGTAAATGATAGCTTATATCAAAGAGGAGCCAGAGCTACCATTTCAGAAATTTGTATCTCAGATCACGCCCCTGTGATGCTAGATATCCCAGTAAATAATCTATCTACAAGAAGAGCGCGTTTTTTTCTATCCAAAATATTTAAATAACGATCCGAAATTCAGTAATTGGCTAAAAAATAAACTAGAAGAATTTTTTCAGTTTAATATTGGATCAGTATCTAACTTCTCAGTTGTCTGGGAGACAGCGAAAGCGGTATTAAGGGGAGAAATCATCGCCTATATGGCGAGGGGCAAGCGTAATTCTCGATTAAAGGAAAAGCAACTAACAGCAGCAGTAAGTAATGCTTATAACAGATTTTTAAATTTTCAATCAGAAGAAAACTGGACTAGATATGCCAAATTGAAAAAAGAACGGGATTCCCTCTTAACAGCCTCAACAATTCGATCAGAACTAAAATATCAAGCGAACCTATATAAATATGGAAATAAATCAGGTAAGCTGCTATCTAAACTAGTAAAAAACTTTAAACAATCACCAACAATAGAATCAATACAGATCAAGGATAGTCATTTGAATGCCCCAGAAGACATATTGGAATCTTTTTACCAACATTATAAAATAATTTATTCATCTACACCTATGGATAAGTCGGCTAGGGATGTGTTCTGGAAAGACTTAAAGATCACGAAATTCAAATCTGAGTTCAGCCAGAAATTAAATGGGCCCATTTCTGAGCTCGAAGTCTCAAAAGCTATCCAATCATTAAAACTTGAGAAAGCTCCAGGTCCGGACGCAATGCCTAACGATTTTTATAAAATCATGGCACCTACCTTAATTCCCCACTTAACTAAACTCTTTAACCAATATTTCTCAGGCGAGGTCCAAATACCAAATACATTTTTAGAATCTAATACTATCTTTCTACTTAAACCTGGGAAAGATCCAGTGAACAGGGACTCATATAGACCAATAGCACTGTTAAACTCAGATTATAAGATATTCACATCAATTTTAGCAGCAAGATTACAAGAGGGGATAGCAGATGTCATTCATAAAGACCAAGTGGGCTTTAATCGCAACCGCAGTTCAGCAGCAAAAATTAGGCAATTACTTCTAATTATTGACTACTTTAAGAATGTCAAAGAGAGTACATTGAAAGAACAGTCTGATGCCGCAATATTAGCGGTAGACGCCGAAAAGGCATTTGATCGTGTTAATCATGAGTTCTTATTAGATGCCGTACAACGCTTTGGAATTGATAACAAATTTTATAAACTGGTGGAAAATATATGTTTATATTCATCCACGAGTCTAGTTATTAATGGGCATGTATCAGATACAATTAGAATGGAAAGAGGAACCCGTCAAGGATGTCCTCTTTCACCTCTATTATTCAACCTAGCAATTGAACCACTTGCACTGAAAGTTAGACATCAGATTGAGGGAATAAAAATTCATAAAAAAGAGGTGAAGGTCTCCCTATATGCCGATGACCTGCTACTATATATCTCAAACACATCGTCAAATATTCCCAAATTTAATAAAATAGTAGATTTATACGGTCGATGCTCAGGATATAAAATAAACAACACAAAGTCTGAACTATTGTGGCTGAGGAAAATGAAAGATTCCTGCACAAAACATCCTTACAAACTAGTTACAAGTTCCTTTAGGTATCTAGGAATCATAATATCAGATAATCCTAAAGATTGGTACTCTCTAAATATATCTCCTATATTAAAACAAGCTCTGAGCTATATGAAGAATTGGCAACATCTGCCACTCTCCATCTCAGGGCGAATAGCTCTTTACAAAATGACTATCCTTCCTAAGATTCTCTATATCTTGCAGAACCTTCCTGTTCTGATTAAAATATATGATATAAAGAAATTTAATTCTACTCTTAGAAGTTTTATATGGTATTCAAAAAAACCTAGAATTTCACTTCAAAAACTAGCCTTCCCTAAACAATATGCCGGACTGGCACTCTCTGATCTGCATTCCTATAATCTTGTTTTTCTAGGTCGTATAGCTTCTGACTGGATAGCAGAAGCAGATTATTTCACAGACAATGATCTTGAGGCAAACATAATATTCCCTCTAATTCCACTATCTTTGCTGCACTTGTCTTATAACTCTATTCCTAAACAAGTAAAGAAGTTTAAAACAATCTTTATAATCATTAAGGCGTGGAAAAAGATTGGAGCAAAAGTTGGAATTAACACAGATATACCTAAACATCAAACCCTTATTGGTAATCCAGAATTCCAAGAAGGAACTTCTTCACCCATTCTGATGAAATGGAAGAGGCAGGGAATATACTATGCACGACAAGTGGTTAATTTTGAGACGGGGAACATTAAATCCTTTGAAGACTTAAAACAAGAATATAGCTTGGATAATCATGACTTTTTTACATATCTGCAAGTTAGACACTACGTAACGCAATTAATTCATAAGTTCCCGTGGAACTGGACATGGGGTAGGTTAGGGAATTGGCCAGTTCTGATTAAAGCCGGACTTACCTCTATCTCTTCATGGTACACATATATGGTAGGGTTTAAGGGTGAAGAGTGCGTCAAACAAATAGCTCAAAAATGGACAAACCTCTTTATGATTAATATTAATCATAAGAAGCAGGTTTTACGTTCTATAGTCTTACTTTTTGAGACCACAATAGCTGAGACTTGGAGGGAGTCCCATGTGAAACTCATACACTTAACATACTATTCCCCAGATAAAGGTTATAAATGGCATAATACAAACTTTAATAGCTGCCCCAAATGTAGATTACCAGCGGCCGACATAATTCATGTATTATGGTCTTGCCCTAAACTGCAACAACTCTGGCTCAAAATAGAATTTTGGATAGAAAAAGTCTTAAAAATAACTCCTCTAAAGCTTACAGGCATAGATATAATTTTCTTGAAAGATAAGAGTCCAACTTTAAAAGAAGTAAGAATAATAAATCTAATCATTTTAGCAGCTAGAAATTTGTTATTTAAGGACTGGAAGCACAATATTATACCATCAATAACAGAGATTAAAAACTATCTTAG
Source organism: Bombina bombina (assembly GCF_027579735.1). Classification (NCBI taxonomy): domain Eukaryota; kingdom Metazoa; phylum Chordata; class Amphibia; order Anura; family Bombinatoridae; genus Bombina; species Bombina bombina. Next base: position 239,794,534 of record NC_069506.1, read on the forward strand.
GAAACAATGTATAGTTGAACAACTAGCAACGAACTTGAATTCGGAGCAAGAGATAACTAGCTTTTTTCGAAAGTGGTCAAGATTTATTAGGATATTCCCCCCTAGCGAGATTGATACTCTAATCTATCCATTTCGGAATACCGAAATTGTGTTATTAGACATATGGTAACTTAACTTATCTTATCTGAACAACAAACAGCTCTTTTTTTTTTTTTTTTTTTTTTTTTTTTTTTTGTTTCCCCCTTCCCTTCCCTCTCCCCCTCAGCTCTGGACATAATTTGATACATTCAAAAGTAAAAGGAGAAAAAGAGAAAAAGAAAAAGGAAAGCAAACAATCTAACACAAGAAATAGTTAAGTTAATCCATTCCAGGAATATTATCTCTCTGGTTTATTTTTGTTATTTTAAAAGGAAAATCCAGCAGACTTATATCTAGTCAGATTGAACTAAGTAGTAACTCATATCAACGGTTCAAGATTAGAAATTTTTTTTTTTTTGTCTTTCTTATTGATTTATCGAATTGATGTATTTGATATGAAATTAATATCTTATCATATGTTATCCTTTTAGAAAAATATTATGTTATGAACTCTTTGTTACTATGAAATCTAATGTTATCCCTGCTGATAATAAATAAAAGATGTAAAAAAAAAATTGCATGCTCTTTCTGAATCAGGAAAGAAAAAAAATGGGTTCGGTGTCCCTTTAAACTTGCATGATTCAGACAGAGCATGTAATTTTAAGATCTATTTAAATTCACTTATTTTTCAAATTGACTGTTTTCTTGGTATCCTTTGTTGAAAAAGAATATGTACATATCCTACACTCTTGTCATTGTCTCACCAGATGTTTTCAGCTAGCTCCCATTAGGGCATTGCATGGATATTTGCAGCTCTATGTAAATAAATTATAATAATATCTAATGCTCTGGAGCTGACTTTAGGTATATTTTTATTCCCTTTGCAGTGGTTAAAGCGATAGATCAAAAATGAAATGTGCATATTAATTTAGAATAGAAGCATTTTTGGAATATACTTCTATTAGCAAAAATTCTTCTAATAAAAGTTATTTTTGTGTGGCATAAATACATAGTCTGTGAGGGCCCGTGGGTCAGCATTCAAACACCCCACCTTCTCAGAAGGTCAGCAATAGCTTGTATGACACAAATGACATCTTCAGAAGCAATACACACTACCGCCAACACTCTGAGCAGGCATGTTGTTTGCTTACTGATACACGGGCCCTAAAAGGATATGTGCATATGCTGCTGAAAAACAGGAATAACTTTATTTTTAGAAGCGTTTATGGTACTGGAAGTATATTGCAAAATTGCTAATATTTTAAACTGAAATGCACCCATGATTATTTCATTTGTATCCTTTCTATGCCATTTCATTTGTGCCCTTTCTATCCCTGCAAGTTTAATTTTGACTTATCTATCTCTTTAAACAAAGAGTTACGTGCAATCAATCATGCAATAATAATATGCTTTAACATATGAAATCATTTTACACTTTTATATCCTTTAATTTCAGGGAACTATGGGTGCTATGCATTATACAATAAACAACAATTTGACATTGGATGTGTAACATTATTAGTTACATGACGATATAGCTTTCATTGTAAAATTAACAAGCAGCACCAGTCAGCTGATGCCCACAAGGGATTTGCTTCCATCAGTAGTTATGTTAAGCAAAATTGATGTGACAAAAATCACCTTCATTCAAGCAGAGATATTCTAAAACACTGGGATGGTCCTGAATCTTCTTGACAAATTGATTTGTGTGCCCTTTTATTAAACAGATTACTGCTATATTGTATCATTGCAAGTAAGTAAAGTGACTACAATATCAGGTAGCTGTTTTCCTTGTAAAATGACAAAGATTTGCATAGAATAATTTATGTTTATATAGACTGATATAAATGTTTTAATAATATTTCATTTTCAAAGCTGCATGTAAGTAGGTTTAAAGGAACAGTCAACTTGAAATGTTTTATTGTTTAAAAGATAGACAATCCCTTTATTACCCATTCCCCAGTTTTTCATAACCAACACTTTTTTATATTAACACACTTTTACCTCTCTGATTTCCTTGTATCTAAGCCTCTGTAGACTGCCCCTTATCTCGGTTCTGTTGACAGACTTGCATTTTAGCCAATCAGTGCTGACTTATAAATAACTCCATGGGAGTGAGCACAATGTTATCTGTATGACACACATGAACTAGCAGTGTCTAACTGTGAAAAACTGTCAAAATAAGAGGCATCCATTGATGGTTAATAAATCCACTTTATAAGCCTATCTAGGTTTTTAAAGTATACAGTATAAATAACATGTTCTTTCACAAACGTAAAATATATACAATACATCCATGTAAAAAATAAGCCAAAAAGCACTAGTTGTACTTATAGTGAATTGCTTCCAGATCATACCTAAAACAGTTACAACCACGGAAACTGAGATATTAATGTTCAATAAGAATATAGTATATAGGTACACATAATTTGTTTATACCCGAAACCTCAGTTTGCTTTAGGGATGGGGGGGGGGGGAGAATTATCAGTAGCCGCTATTGTGAAATATATATATAGAGAGAGAATTTGGGGGTATGAAAATTGGATATATTTTCCCTCAGTTTCACCAGTAAACTATGGGGGGGGGGGGGGTTAAACGGAGCCAGCAATCTTGTAAGAATCAGTTACTCACTATATATTGTTCTGAAAGAAAGGAATATCTTTGTCACCTATATTTCAATACTAGACATTGTGCATATAGTATGAGGAGCTATTTGGGGTTTAACTTATGATTGTTCTATGGAAATGCTGTTTGGGAGATAGTAGTGATTACCACATATGAGTATAGTCAGGTATAGGGTAAGGTTTAGATGCATTAAAAGAAAAAGAAAATTCCCCACTATCGTTTGCTATGTAATCAAGGCTGCGCCATCTCAGCTGCCGACAGCACAGCCCTCATTTGATTAAGTGTAGATTTAGAAGTTGTTCAACATTCCAGAAGATTCAACACTTGAGACATAGGTTCATCCCCTTACATATTTAGGAAGCAAAATTACATAAGCAACAATGAAATACCATCAGTAACATGAGAAGTGAAGATATAAATATCTTGGATGCTATTAAAAAACAGACTATATAATGTGACCATGCAGACCTAAGAGTGGAGTCTTAACATAATATTATTTACAACTGTACCTTTCGAGTTCATAAATACTAGCAGGATTAGGGAGCTGGACTATGTTCTGGTACCTTTGCTTGTATATCCATGTAAGGAAATTATCTTTAACTTAAGGTGTAAAAAGGGTATATCCATTGATCTATATAGGTATAGTATTTTAAAAGTAGAGAAAATAATAACATAACCCTAGGATATCGACTATATGGCCATATCAGTATCCAAACTTGAATAATACTCTAATCACATGGTTCATCTATCAGATAAAATATAACCATACGTGAGATTCTTAGAAAGATATCATATGAACCATTAAAATATATGATGTAATATAGGAGTATTAACATGAATTATTATATAGGACTTCCAGTGTACTCAGGGAGCCAAGATTAGATAATCCTATATAGCTCCTGTGTCATAATCAGCACATACAATTATCCTGTTAAAAAAATAAAATACAGTTAAAGATGTAGGCATAATATAAATTGGACAAGTATGCCTGAATAAATAACCATTTGGGAGTATAACTATGACCCTACTAAACATATACAGTAGGTAGGCTCATGAGCAGTTGATTGGTGGCTGCACAATATATTGCTCATGTTATTGGCTGTTTCTTAAAAACAGAATGCCAAAAGAATAAAACAAATTGAATAATGAAGTAAATTGGAAAGTTGTTTAAATTAGTCTGCTCCATCTGAATCATAAAATAAAACTTTTTGATTACATGTCCCTTTAATCCCCTGTAAAGTGTAACTTTAGGATAACATTTAATTTAAAGGGACTGTAAACACCTTGAGATTGTGAAATAAAAGGTTTATTTATCCATAGAAAAATTACTTTGTAATATACCTTCATTTATTATTTTTCCAATTTTCATGTAATTTACCTTTGAAAATTGTGGATGTTCTAATTCTCAGAGCTGGAAATGCACACTGCATACGTATCAAGACAAACCATACTACATAGTTTTCCCTAAATGCCTTAAGCAGACAACAACTGCAAACAATTCACCTTATACTAACACTTTGACTACATCTAGCCTTGTTGTCTGCATACTCAAGCTCAGATGGACTCATTCAAATAAGGTAAGAGGTGGGTGGAGTTTGTATATGAAAAAACAATTTCACCAACAAGATGTTTTAAAAAATGCTTAGGGGTCAATTTATGAAGCAGAGAATGCTGATTCCGACCCACTCTGCTTCAGTTCCGACTGAAGCGGAAGTTAAGAAGCAGCGGTCATTAACAGCACAACAACAGGTATTTAGTACCTTATCATAAAAATAGATTATTGTGTTATGTAAATAGAACTCATTTCTATAAATCTGCAAGGATTCTTGTAACCCGAACAACAACTAACTGTGTAAGTATTTTAAAAACTATATATAGTAGGCAGTTTGTGAGGTTGCATACTCTAGGAGAGTGGGTGAATCCCCTTCTTAATATAATTAGATTTTGAGAAATATACCAGGATTAAAGGAGCAGGACCATTTTTGGTTCAGAACCTGGGTTACGCTTGCTTATTGGTGGCTAAATGTAGCCACCAATAAGCAAGTGCTATCCAAGGTGCTGAACCTAAAATGGGCTGGTTCCTAAGCTTTACAATCCTGCTTTTTAAATAAAGATACCAAAAAGTGATAATGGCACAACACAAAACCGGTTCCAATTTCAAAATGTATTAGAACATCTCCAAAAGACAAAAATATTTTGGTTGTTAACCCTTAATCATGTAGTACACCTGAAACATTGTTGTGTTTCTTGTCTTATGGAGATATTTAAATAAATTTTGATATTGGAACCGTTTGGTGTGCTGCCATTATCACTTTTTGGAATTCATTCTGAGGACATAGGTGTGGTGCCCTATATGGCGTTTGCACCCCTTATACACACAGGTGCTGGAGAAGAAAGACTATTTTTAAATAAAGATAGCAAGAGAACAAATACAAATTGATAATTGGAGTAAATAAGATAGTTGCTTAAAATTGCCTGCTCTATCTGAACCATGCAAACAGGTGTATAATATGTATTAATACTTTCCCCTTCTGGTGAACCGCAGCCGTCCCACAGTCTCTCCCAAGGTCTGTGTGAATAGATCAGGTGTGCTAGCTGGAGGCGCTGGTTCAGCTTGTATCAGTCGTTGGTATCTTCCTTTCCTTCCTCGGTTGTATAACTAGTGTATATTGAAGGTTACCGGCTCCTTCCCAATATGAAAAGACAATATCACAGATTCAGTAAAAAAGTTTATCTTTATTTGGCTCAACGCAAAAGCGTTTCAACGGTCCCAGCCATCTTTCTCAAGAGCAATAAAAGTGCTTTACAAACCAAAGCATACCTTTCCGCTGCACAGGCGGCCTTTAAATACATGTCAGTTACGCTACTTGCTTCCCCATTGGAGGAGAGCAGGTTTACACCCGATTCAAAATTTCAATTGTAAATTTAAAATAAACCTCTAAAAGAACATAAAAAACAATATTAATTATATTAGAAACTATAAGTTTATTTTAAAATATAAAATTTCTGTAGCTATCATCATTTTCGCCGGTTTTGTATTTCCCTTTCAGGTAGTTTTCTGTTTCAAGTTCTCTTTCAGGTCCGGTATGTCAGTGAAGATCACATGTTATAGGTTGTCCAATGAAATTCAGTTTCTGGTATAGTGATGTTTTGTAGTTCCCTTTCAGGTAGTTCTCTATTTTAGGTTCCCATTCAGGTCTGATATGTCAGTGGGTATCACATGTTATCGAATGTCCAATGAAAAACAGTTTCTGATATAGTGATATTGATTGCCTTTTCTTTTTTTCTCAAAATAAAAAGACATAAGTGTTATTCACAGATACAAAGTTTTTTATATGAATTCTACTTATCCAAATATTTAGAGGAGGTAGAATAAATTGCCACTTAGAAATTTGTTACAAGTTAGAATAGATACTTTTCATAATTAAACATCCATATTATAAATAGACTTCTATACTTATTGAATGTTAAATATTGGGACAGCGACTTGTGTGTTGCATATAATTTCTTGAAATTAAGTGTGAGAATTATATTCTTTTGTACAATATGTGTATATATAAACATTAAGCGTGATGATATAACATGAACTGTCTGTATAAATACATGTTTATTTCCCCCCCCCCCTTTCATGTACTAATGTTTTTCAGTATTCACTTTACACAAATTTTACTGGTTTATTCGGGCCCCATTTTTTCTTAGGAACACATTATAGATTATCATCTGTTTTGCCCCCCTTTCATATGTTGAAAGTTTTTAAGACAAAAACAGCTTCTTTTTTTTTTTGTTTGTTTTTGATTTTTTGTGTCCTTATACTCATATTCACCTCAACAAGAACAAAAAATGTTACTGATTTATTTAGGCCCCATATTTTCACCTTTTTAAATTTATCATTTATTTTGCCCCCCTTTCATATGTTAAGAGTTTTTTAGACAAAGGCAGCAATTTTTGTGTCCTTATTTAGACCCCATTGGGCATATGTTCTAAGTGTATGTATCCATTTTAATTCTCTTTGGTCTAGTTGTTTTGCCAGTTACCACCCCTCCAATGAAGTTCAACCTTCTCAATTCCTATCCATAGAAAGGATTCTTTTGTGAAATGTTCACAATTGTTGCAGTGTAGCGGCACTCCGTGGTCATCATGATTCTTTTCTATTTTATTTTGATGTTCCATGATTCTTGTTTTTAAAAATCTGGACGTTTGTCCTAAATACTGGATTTTGCAGCCACATTGCAACAAATATATCACATTTTTACTTTTGCAAGTAATGAATTCTTTTATTTTGATTTTTTTTTCCCGTAACTGTGGAGTCAAATGTTTTGTGTGTTCTTCTGGTGTAGTTACAACCTTTGCATTTGCCACAAGTGAAGAAGCCTGTCATGTTACTTATTTGTAAGGGTTTTTTGGGGGCTATGCCTTTTATCAGTGAGGGAGCTAATTTTTGTTTCAAATTTTGTCCTTTTCTGAAGATAACTGTGGGCTTAGCTGGAATTATAGGTCCTAGATATTCATCCTCCTTTATAATGTGCCAGTGCTTTTGTATAATTTTTTTGATTGTATGATGTTCTACATTAAATATGGTCATGTTTTTGTCTTAAAAACCTTCAACATATGAAAGGGAGGCAAAACAGATGATAATCTATAATGTGTTCCTAAGAAAAAATGGGGCCCGAATAAACCAGAAAAATTTGTGTAAAGTGAATACTGAAAAACATTAATACATGAAAGGGGGGCAAAATAAACAAGTATTTATACAGACAGTTCATGTTATATCATCACACTTAATGTTTATATATACACATATTGTACAAAAGAATATAATTCTCACACTTAATTTCAAGAAATTATATGTAACACACAAGTCGCTGTGTTTCAAATTTTGTATAGAAGTCTATTTATAATATGGATGTTTAATTATGAAAAGTATCTATTCTAACTTGTAACAAATTTCTAAGTGGCAATTAAATCTACCTCCTCTAAATATTTGGATAAGTAGAATTCATATAAAAAACTTTGTATCTGTGAATAACACTTATGTCTTTTTATTTTGAGAAAAAAAGAAAAGGCAATCAATATCACTATATCAGAAACTGTTTTTCATTGGACATTCGATAACATGTGATACCCACTGACATATCAGACCTGAATGGGAACCTAAAATAGAGAACTACCTGAAAGGGAACTACAAAACCGGCGAAAATGATGATATCTACAGAAATTTTATATTTTAAAACAAACTTATAGTTTCTAATATAATTAATATTGTTTTTTATGTTCTTTTAGAGGTTTATTTTAAATTTACAATTGAAATTTTGAATAGGGTGTAAACCTGCTCTCCTCCAATGGGGAAGCAAGTAGCGTAACTGACATGTATTTAAAGGCCGCCTGTGCAGCGGAAAGGTATGCTTTGGTTTGTAAAGCACTTTTAGAAAGACGGCTGGGACCGTTGAAACGCTTTTGCGTTGAGCCAAATAAAGACAAACTTTTTTACTGAATCTGTGATATTGTCTTTTCATATTGGGAAGGAGCCGGTAACCTGCAATATACACTAGTTATACAACCGAGGAAGGAAAGGAAGATACCAACGACTAATACAAGCTGAACCAGCGCCTCCAGCTAGCACACCTGATCTATCTGAACCATGATGTTGGATTTCTCAAAAATCACATTAGTTGCTATGGTAATCTGATCTTACACTACAAAATCTATGTTTAACTTCTGTGCTCTTTTTCCTTGATTGCCTTTATAGAGAAACAAAAACAAAGATACACTTATTTATAATACATATTTTTTAACTATAAGTAAATACTATTTTTATTATAATTATATTTTCTACTTTTTTAATATATGTAATATGTATTGCTGCCCTAGGAATAGGTCTAGTTTGAATTTTGTAGATATGTGCTTGCATATATTTTTATATGTAAATACATTAGTGCAACTATTCCTAAACATGGGACAACAATAAATAATACATATTACAATTTTTTTCTACATTGAAATACTTGAGTTATTTGCAAGTTTTAACATTTCAATGGGAAATAGGTCTCAATAAGCTCCTTTTTCCTCTTTTACACCTAGTTGAGCTGGGAGTAATTACCAAATACCCCTGTTTCCGTGCAAGCCTTCAGGCTCACTGGAAACAGGAGTTAAGAAGCAGCGGTCTTAAGACCCCTGCTCCTTAACTCGTCCACTGCCTCTGAGGCTGCAGACATCGATCTGCCCGATCGTATACAATCGGGTTGACAACCCCTGCTAGTGGCCGATTGTCCATGAATCATTAGGAGGCAGCATTGCACTATCAGTTCCCCAGGACTGCTTGTGCAATGTTAAATGGCAACAGCGTTTGCTGTAGCGGATCATGTCCGCCAAACATCGCTAAATACCAACAGCATATCATGTCCGCCAGACATTGATAAATCGCCCCCTTGGCTCAGATTCTATAATTAGATAAAAATCAGTTAGATTATATTTTGAAAGAATATAACTTATTATAGATACAAATTTATTTTGGTTTGATAACAGTTATTATTTACAGGTCAGCAGAACAGCCATGGGTACCAGATTCGCACCCAGCTATGCCAATTTACAGTATATATGTCTGCCTGGAAACAACTTTTTGTTTTTGACAACCATAGCTGGGATGCAAATCTGGTAACCTATCAGAGATGCATTGATGATATCATTTTTATTTGGAAAGGTTCCCAAGCTGATCTGGATACATTTAAATGATAATGATTGGCACATCAAATTGAGATTAGAAACCAGCAAACAAATGGTGATTTTACTAGATTTAGAAATTTACATCGAACAATAAAATAATGACAAAACATCATTTTAAACCAGTATATATTAATAATTATATCGAATTAAACAGTTGCCATTTAAGAAATTGGCTTATTTATATTCCAAAAGGACAAATACATTGACTTAGACGTAATTGTAGTGACGATAATGTTTTTTTCCAACAAGCGAATGTCTTTAAACAGAGATTCAAAGAAAAAAGTACAAAGAAGACACACTAAATAAAAAGATTTCAGAAATAGGAAATAAAAACCAGTAAGATGTCCTACAATATAAGAGAAAATAAATTTATAGAAAGTTGGACCTATTGTTCTGGATTATCAACAAACATTGGCACATATTGAAGAAAGATAGAGTATTAATAGATATAATTGAAGACAAACCTAAAATAATATTCAAACATGTCCCAAATAAAAAAGATAAGTTAACTAGAGGGTATCTACATGATGAAACTAAAATTACATGGCTTGCAGAAGGCTTAAAATGTTTCTATAAATGTGGAAAATGTGTAGGATGCAATAGCTTCAAAATAAGAACAAAAACTATAAGAAAAGAGTATGACATTAGACAAGTAATAACATGTCAAACCAATAATGTCATATACTTATTGGAATGTTCTTCTCATTTATTCTATATTGGTAGAACTAGAACATTGGCCACCAGACTAAGAGAACATGTTAGCAATATTTAAAAAGGTTATGAGAACCATTCTGTGTCAGATCATGTTAGAAGAATAGATAACAATATCCCAAAGGATATAATTATGTATATAGGCATTCAAAACGTTGTCCCTCATTGAAGGGGAGGTAATTTAACCAATAAATCAGGCCAAATGGAGATGCAATGGATTTTCAACCTTAACACCTTAATCCCTTTTGGACTAAATAAATATTTCAAATTATACAATTTTTTGAAATAATTATAACATTTTAGGAATAATTGGCCCATTCTAAATAAGTAAGTTTATATTTACATAAAACTATGCAAAAGTCAAATATGTACACTAGAGAGAGTTACATATAGATAAATACAAAAGAATAATTAAGAGCTGTTATTATTTGTTATATTTTTCGCAAGATGTAATATATATCTGCTTGAAAGATTATGTTGTTGGGATTTTATTGAAAAGGTTTTATCCCTACTTATTATACAACATTAATATTGTTTTTTAGATATTTTATAAAAATCTTTATTATAAATATTAGAACAACATTATATTCATATTAACATCGCTACATTGAGATATGATAAACATGTTAAAGTTTGCCTTTAGAAATATGAGACCGGTTTTCGGAGAGTGGTTAAAGGGACAGTCAAGTGCAAAAAATATTTTTTATGATTTAAATAGGGACTGTAATTTTAGACAACTTTCCAATTTACTTGTATCACCAATTTAGCTTTGTTCTCTTGGTATTCTTAATTGAAAGCTAAACCTAGGAGGTTCATATGCTAATTTCTTAGACCTTGAAGACTGCCTCTAATCTGAATGCATTTTGACCACAAGAGGGCATTAGTTAATGTGTTTTATATAGATAACATTGGCCTCATGCACATGAAGTTACCCTGGAGTGAGCACGGATTGGCTAAAATGCAAGTGTGTCAAAACAACTGAAACAAGGGGCAGTTTGCAGAGGCTAAGATACAAGGTTATCACAGAGGTAAAAAGTGTATTTATATAACAGTGTTGGTTATGCAAAACTGGGGAATTGATAATAAAGGGCTTGGGGGGTAGTTATCAAGCCGTCTACTTTTCTGGCTTCGCCAGCCCAATACGCCCGCCTAAGCTCGCCTACCTTCGCCGCCGCGGACCTGAAAAAATACGCCTAAGTTATCAAATAAAGCTGTTAAAAAGCTGCGGGGCGATGAGCAGCGGACTGTGACAGTTATCACTCATCCGATCTCGCTGCTCTTCGGCTTTTTCCCAGCTTTATTGCTAGCCTGTCACTAAGCACCCACACTAAACTGCACTGTTCAACCCCCTATACCGGCGCCCCCGGAGCCTCCCGCAACTCAATAAAGTTACTAACCCCTAAACCGCCGCTCCTAGACCCTGCCGCAACTCTTATAAATGTATTAACCCCTAAACCGCCGCTCCCGGAGCCCACCGCCACCTACATTATACCTAGTAACCCCTATCCTGCCCCCCCTATACTGTCGCCCTCTATAATAAAATTATTAACCCCTATCCTGCTGATCCCGCACCTCGCCGCAACTAAATAAATAGTTTAACCCCTAAACCGCCGCTCCCTGAACCCGCCGCAACCTATAATAAATTTATTAACCCCTATCCTGCCCCCCCTACACCGTCGCCACCTATAATAAATTTATTAACCCCTATCCTGCCCCCCACTACGCCGCCGCCACTGTAATAAATTTATTAACCCCTAAACCTAAGTCTAACACTAACCCTAACGCCCCCCTAACTTAAATATTAATTAAATAAATCTAAATAATATTTATATTATGAACTAAATTAATCCTATTTAAAACTAAATACTTACCTTTAAAATAAACCCTAATATAGCTACAATATAAATAATAATTATATTGTAGCTATCTTAGGATTTATTTTTATTTTACAGGCAACTTTCAATTTATTTTAACTAGGTACAATAGCTATTAAATAGTTATTTACTATTTAATAGCTTACCTAGCTAAAATAAAGAGAAATTTACCTGTAAAATAAATCCTAACCTAAGTTACAATTACACCTAACACTACACTATACTTTAATAAATTAATCCTATTTAAAACTAAATACTTACCTGTAAAATAAACCCTAATATAGCTACAATATAAATAATAATTATATTGTAGCTATCTTAGGATTTATATTTATTTTACAGGTAACTTTGTATTTATTTTAGCTAGTTAGAATAGTTATTAAATAGTTATTAACTATTTAATAACTACCTAGCTAAAAGAAATACAAAATTACCTGTAAAATAAATCCTAACCTAAGTTACAATTAAACCTAATACTACACTATCATTAAATTAATTAAATAAACTACCTACAAATAACTACAATTAAATACAATTACATAAACTAACAAAAGTACAAAAAATAAAAAAAGCTAAGTTACAGAAAATAAAAAAATAAGATACAAACATTTTACAAATATTACAACAATTTTAAGCTACTTACACCTAATCTAAGCCCCCTAATAAAATAACAAACCCCCCCCAAAAATAAAAAAAAATGCCCTACCCTATTCTAAATTAAATAAAGTTCAACACTCTTTTACCTTACCAGCCCTTAAAAGGGCCATTTGTGGGGGCATGCCCCCAAAAGTTCAGCTCTTTTGCCTGTAAATGAAAAATACAAACCCCCCCCCCAACATTAAAACCCACCACCCACATACCCCTAATCTAACCCAAACCCCCCTTACAAAAACCTAACACTAATCCCCTGAAGATCATCCTACCTTGAGTCGTCTTCACTCAGCCGAGTGGACATCCGGACCGGCAGAAGTGATCATCCAAGGGGCGCTGAAGAAATCTTCCATCCGATGAAGTCATCATCCAGGCGGCGCTGAAGAAGTCTTCGATCCGGGCGATGTCATCTTCCAAGCCGGGTCTTGAATCTTCCTTCCGCCGCCACGGAACATCCTTCTTCACCGACGGACTACGACGAATGAAGGCTCCTTTAAGGGACGTCATCCAAGATGGCGTCCCCTCAATTCCGATTGGCTGATAGGATTCTATCAGCCAATCGGAATTAAGGTAGGAAAAATCTGATTGGCTGATGGAATCAGCCAATCAGATTGAGCTCGCATTCTATTGGCTGATCGGAACAGCCAATAGAATGCGAGCTCAATCTGATTGGATCAGCCAATCGGATTGAACTTGAATCTGATTGGCTGATTCCATCAGCCAATCAGATTTTTCCTACCTTAATTCCGATTGGCTGATAGAATCCTATCAGCCAATCGGAATTGAGGGGACGCCATCTTGGATGACGTCCCTTAAAGGAGCCTTCATTCGTCGTAGTCCGTCGGTGAAGAAGGATGTTCCGCGGCGGCGGAAGGAAGATTCAAGACCCGGCTTGGAAGATGACATCGCCCGGATAGAAGACTTCTTCAGCGCCGCCTGGATGATGACTTCATCGGATGGAAGATTTCTTCAGCGCCCCTTGGATGATCACTTCTGCCGGTCCGGATGTCCACTTGGGTTCCATCGCTGCTCGGCTGAGTGAATACGACTCAAGGTAGGATGATCTTCAGGGGATTAGTGTTAGGTTTTTGTAAGGGGGGTTTGGGTTAGATTAGGGGTATGTGGGTGGTGGGTTTTATGTTGGGGGGGTTTGTATTTTTAATTTACAGGCAAAAGAGCTGAACTTTTGGGGGCATGCCCCCACAAATGGCCCTTTTAAGGGCTGGTAAGGTAAAAGAGCGTTGAACTTTATTTAATTTAGAATAGGGTAGGGCATTTTTTTATTTTGGGGGGTTTGTTATTTTATTAGGGGGCTTAGATTAGGTGTAAGTAGCTTAAAATTGTTGTAATATTTGTAAAATGTTTGTAACTTATTTTTTTATTTTATGTAACTTAGCTTTTTTTATTTTTTGTACTTTAGTTAGTTTATGTAATTGTATTTAATTGTAGTTATTTGTAGGTAGTTTATTTAATTAATTTAATGATAGTGTAGTATTAGGTTTAATTGTAACTTAGGTTAGCATTTATTTTACAGGTAATTTTGTATTTCTTTTAGCTAGGTAGTTATTAAATAGTTAATAACTATTTAATAACTATTCTAACTAGCTAAAATAAATACAAAGTTACCTGTAAAATAAATATAAATCCTAAGATAGCTACAATATAATTATTATTTATATTGTAGCTATATTAGGGTTTATTTTACAGGTAAGTATTTAGTTTTAAATAGGAATAATTTATTAAAGTATAGTGTAGTGTTAGGTGTAATTGTAACTTAGGTTAGTTTTTATTTTACATGTAAATTTCTCTTTATTTTAGCTAGGTAAGCTATTAAATAGTTAATAACTACTTAATAGCTATTGTACCTAGTTAAAATAAATTGAAAGTTGCCTGTAAAATAAAAATAAATCCTAAGATAGCTACAATATAATTATTATTTATATTGTAGCTATATTAGGGTTTATTTTACAGGTAAGCATTTAGTTTTAAATAGGATTAATTTAGTTAATAATATAAATATTATTTAGATTTATTTAATTAATATTTAAGTTAGGGGGGCGTTAGGGTTAGTGTTAGACTTAGGTTTAGGGGTTAATAACGTTATTATAGAGGGCGGCGGTATAGGGGGGCAGGATAGGGGTTAATAGGTATAATATAGGTGGCGGTGGGCTCTGGGAGCGGCGGTTTAGGGGGTAATAACTTTATTTACTTGCGGCTGTGTAGGGGGGACAGATTAGGGGTGTTTAGACTCGGGGTACATGTTAGGGTGTTAGGTGCAGACATCTCCCATAGGAATCAATGGGATGTCTGTCAGCAGCGAACTTGTACTTTCGCTATGGTCAGACTCCCATTGATTCCTATGGGATCCGCCGCCTCCAGGCTGGCGCTTTGAAAACCAGGTACGCTGGGCCGTAAAAGTGCCGAGCGTACCTGCTAGTTTTTTGATAACTAGCAAAAGTAGTGAGATTGTGCCGCACTCGTGTGCGGAACATCTGGAGTGACGTAAGAATCGATCTGTGTCGGACTGAGTCCGGCGGATCGAAGCTTACGTCACAAAATTCTACTTTTGCCGGTCTCGAGCCTTTGATAACTAAGGCGAATCAGCCTCGCCACAAATACGCTGCGGAATTCCAGCGTATTTGAGGTTGACGGCTTGATAACTAGGCCCCCTTATTTTTTTTTTAAACAACAAACATTCTGGTGTTGACTGTCCCTTTAACATGCCGGTCTTAGACACTTTTTTACATGTTTTTAACATGTTTGATTTCTGTAGGGAGTATCTTTTTAAATTATATAACTATATATATATTGTATACAGTTTGATTAAAAAGTGTATATGACATTTTATGCTGTATTTTAAATATTTTGATGGCTTATGTGTTATATTTTTATATTGGCGCTTTTCCTTAAATATGCATTATATATGTGGAACAAGCTTCTGTCTATTAAAGAGTTAATGAAAGGACAATTAAGAAGAACGAATGGGAAAAGAGCCTGTATTATAAAAGTCATGTGGGACTTCTGGATATCCTTGAAAAAGACGGCAACGACCGGTGAAATGTCAGATTTTATTGGACAGTTGGGACTGTTGATGTCACAAGGAGGGTTGGGACTTTGAATTTTACACACTGAAGCCGTCTGTGAATACCGTGTTTGGTGATTTAAACAGTTGGTTGTATGTTGAAATTGTTCCCTTATCCTGAGTGATTTATAACAAGTGAATAAACCGTTTTTTAAGAAGTTTGATGTCCTCGGATCCATCTGTACCTTTACACATGAGCCATTTTATTGAGCGCTAAGTTATAGCTCCTTAGAGTGTGAGTAGATATAGTCCACCTCCTTATCAAGTTTGTTCATACAGGACTTCAATATCTGTTGTTATTTTCCCTTTTCTTCCAAGGACTTTGACACCAGGATTCCTTACACATATTCTTATCAGTGCTTTATTATTATTATTATTATTATTATTATTATCATTTATTTGTATAGCACAGCCAAATTCCGTAGCACTCACATTTGTTTGTTGTTTTGTATATTTGTTTGTGGTATATTACAAGTTAACACTTTATTTTTGATTTGTCATGATATTCTTTGTTGAAGCGATACCTAAGTAGGAAGCGTGCATGTGCCTGAAGCACTAAATGACAGGAAATAGTGCTCCTGCTAATGTATAACATTGTTGCAAAACTGTTGACATATAGTGCTGCAGACATGTTCACACTTCTGAGCTTACAGCCTTGCTTTCCAACAAAGGATATCAAGAAAACTAAGAAAATTTGATAACAGAAGTAAATTGGAACGTTGTTTAAAATTGTGTGCTCTATATGAATCATGAAAGATAAAATTTGGGGTTTATGTCCCTTTAATGCTTTTTCAACAAAGAACACCATGAGAATGAAGCAAATTACATAATATAAGTAAATTGGAGAGTTGTTTAAAAATGTATGCTGTATCTGGATTAAGAAATAAACTTTTTGGGTTTCATGTTCCTTTAAGTTTCCATGCATCCTCTCTGTCTTGTGAGAGATTCTCTTATCTAATTAACATTTATCATAAGGAGACAGTGGTCCATTCATCTATATATTTGCTAAGAACTGAAAGTCTAATTTTAACAATGGATTTATTGTGTTGGATAGTCAAAATTGAAGGATTATAACTGTGGAGAACTATTTATTGACAACACAAGTTAATGAAGGCCTTAGCTGATGTATTTCATTCCTTTCAGTGAATGCTGCTGTGGTTAAGTGACTTAGAAATAGTTCAGTGTTGTTTGTTTTATAGATTTTTAAGAAATTCAGTTTCATAAAAGTTTTTTTTGTAAAATATAAGCCGTTTATTTTTTGATAAATACACTTGTCTGGACTCTTTTCTTTTGTTCCCAAGAATAATACACTAAGATCTATATCGTAATTTTGTGTATGCAGGGTGTATTTTATGACAAATACATTAATACAAGTGTGTAAATTAGACATTGGTCTGACATGATTCAGGTATTTCTCTGTAAAAATGTAAATCTTTCATATGGTAAGAACAAATTTGTTTTTGTCTAATGCGTCCTCAAAATCAACAGCAGGGTTTAAATTTCTATATGAAAAATACTTAGATCTAGATGTGTCTGAGTAACTTATACACAGATACAGAAGACTTGTATTATGTTTTGCATAAAGTTAGGTGCAAATAAATTAGATTCAGCATCCTGTCTTTCCTGTCGTTATATGACAAGGATGCAGCCTGTGTGATCAGGAGGACAGAGAACATATTGTGTATTACAGGAGATTTCAGGTTGTTTGCATCACACCAACGCCTATTATTACCTAGTTAATCACCTAATCTTATAGAGGACAAGCAGACAATATGTGGGTTGGCCATGTCCCCCAGAGTTCATCCTCTAGTGATATACAGGACTGTATATTAAATGTATGCTTCTATCTGCAGTAAGGGTGATAAAAGAACTGAGCTTTTCCTTTTCCCCTTCACATTATCTGCAGTTGCATAGAAGAAAGGTTGCTGATAGAAAAACAAATAGGATAAATGCAGATTAAAGCGCACGTTTAAGCAGTGTCCGTCTGACTGGCTGCTTGCGGTGCTGATTATAGGAGTACATGAGGACGCAGTGAGGCACAGCCGCACACATTGCCTATCCGCTTCAAAATCCTGTATACACAAAAAACGTTTCAGCATTAGGTCGAGCCCAGCACCCTCTGCACAAACCTAGGACTATACGCCAAAAAATGATTTGTTTTCCTTATTACGGGTGGTTGATCGTTCCCAACAAGCTGAAGCTATAACATGCAAATAACAGTTTCCTATCATTTTGTGTCATGTAACTAAAATTTGGTAATATCCAAATAGTTACAAGCATGAACAAACATCCTGATGATCAGATTTTAATTTTAAACATGAATTATAGTTTAAAAGTGTGACTTGTTCAATGTTTTACATTTTTTGTTACACAAGAAAATTACTGTTTTTGTAAACAGAGTGTAGGTAACATTGAGAGCCGCCAACCCCCCCACCAGGGAAAAACAAAACAAAACTGTGCAAACACTAAGAAATTACTATGCAAAAATTGCCCAAATAGTTCAGTCTTAATGCAACATATCTGACTAAAAATTGCATCTCCCACCAGTTCCTTCATACCTACCCAAGCCCCAGATCACACAACTCCACACACAGCACAACCATTTACAAAACACTCCCCTTCATACCATGCTGACCCACTCACAGATTATCCAAAACTCCACATAAAGGGCTCCATGACTCAGTCCCCAGCCCCTGGTTCCTGTCATCAAGATGTGAATGCACAGGGATTTGTAGTTCTAAAACCGCCTCTGGTTTATAGAGCACAAATCTATTTGAAAACCATTAGACAAGCTATTTTATGAAGGGAGTTTTTTTGAATTATTGGAATAGATCCAACTGTTAAGTAAAAAACAAGTTAAATTAGTTTGGATATTTTAGCTTTGACAAATTTATTAACAAAGTGAATATTTTCCCTGACAGTTTAAAAAATAGTGAGAATGTTTTTGTTTGATATTTTACAAATGTCAAATAAGATCCAAATTGATGAGTATTACCATAACAAAATGCATTTTTTTTACACTTATAGATAATTAAAGGGACATTAAATACAGTAGATTTGCATAATCAACAAATGCTAAAAAGACAATGTAATAGAACTTAGTCAACTTCAAATGAGTAGTAGATTTTCTTCTGACAAATTTCAAAATTATATATATTTCCACTCCTTCCTGTATCATGTGACTGTTATCAGCCAATCACAAATGCATATACGCACATTCTGTGAATTCTTGCACATGCCCAGTACGAGCTGGTGTCTCAAAAAGTGTAAATATAAAAAGAATGTGCACTTTTTTCTTAATGAAAGTAAATTAGAAAGTTGTTTAAAATTGCATGCTCTATATGAATCATGAAAGTTTAATTTTGACTTAAAGGGACACTGTACCCAAAAATTTTCTTTCGTGATTCAGATAGAGCATGAAATTTTAATCAACTTTCTAATTTACTCCTATTATCAAATTTTCTTCATTCTCTTGGTATCTTTATTTGAAATGCAAGAATGTAAGTTTAGATGCCGGCCCATTTTTGGTGAACAACCTGGGTTGTCCTTGCTGATTGGTGGATACATTCATCCACCAATAAAAAAGTGCTGTCCAGAGTACTGAAACCAAAAAAAAGCTTAGATGCCTTCTTTTTCAAATAATGATAGCAAGAGAACGAAGAAAAATTGATAATAGGAGTAAATTAGAAAGTTGCTTAAAATTGCATGCTCTTTCTGAATTACAAAAGAAAAAAATTGGGTTCAGTGTCCCTTTAAATGTCCCTTTATTCAAAAGCAACAGAAGGACTGCAATTGTGAGTAACAAGAATACATGAACAGTAGAAAATAACAAATTCAAGATTTAAAGAGCACAGCCAGATGTTATTTATTTTATGTGTCAGGCATTCAAGATGGGTTGAAAAGCCACAGGAACCTGCATTAAAAAAATAAAGGAAGAAAACTTCAAAAGACCAGAAGCAATTGTTATGAAAGCTGACATGAGAACAAGTAAGAGTATGTAAGTTATTAACCAACAGGGTCTAAACAGATCCTGACAATGGCATAGATTATTAGATTCTTGTAAATATGCCAAGGAGCTTCACTGTAAAGGAAAGATTGTGTTATAAATTAATTGAGCATCGCTTCAGCTATATTTCCCAGTAATTTGTTAGAGATTGTTCCTGTCATTATCATCTATAGCAGCATAAGATACCCTATGCATAATATCTCGAGCATCAAATGGGAACTGCTGACAACATGGATAAACAATCCGGACTTCCGGCGGAAGTGGAACCCTCACAGCGCGCTGCTCTAAGCCCAGCGTTCACTTTGGGCAGAAAGAACGCTATCCACGAGTGAGACCACCTTTTGGCTGTACCTAATTGCAGCTTGTAGGCACCATTCTGGGGGACTTATCCCAGACCTCAGCCGAAGTCAGCAAAGCGGATACGCTACTGCCCGTGCAAGGGACATAGTTCGGGGATCGTCTGAAAGGAGTAGAGGCACGTCAGCCAGCCAGCTAAGGGTACTCCTACGATACAGCCTGCCATTTGAACTTACCGCTGGGAGAACGCCCAGACATCTCAAGAAGAAGGAACCCTGTGCCCTCCTGGTAGGGCGTAACAGGTCAGCATCGCTTGGACGGGAACAGTAACCGGCCGGTGGGGGTGGCGCGGTTGCGGAGCGATCCGTTTGTGCCACTCCTTACGGGCTAGACTGCTTCTGGGACTTTTTGGGGCCATACCGGTTTCATTGACGGCAGAGTAGACGCAACATAGTGTTCCAGAGGCGTTACTCCTGCAGTGGCTCCAAACATCTGAAGGACCTCGGCATATCAGAAACCATATTGGAGTTTGGTATAGGTATCGTATGAGACAATATACCCTTAAGTGGCACAGACGGTCTTCCTTTGCACAAGCATGTTTTATTTTATAATCTGAAATGGAGCCATATGGATCTAGCTGAGAGTTATTCCTTGTGTTTTGCTCCCCTATTTAGTTTATGTAAAAGTTGGTACACAGACTGTTTGCTATTTTCGAAGATTTGGGGAGAGATGGAGTTTGAAAGAAAGAGGAAATAACTTTTGTGGGGGAAAGAAAATTTAGAAAAGGATAGAAAGAAATAACTCTCCCTCACGGGCGCCCCTTTAAACTCTCCTATCTGATTGACCTATTTTTCTGAAAGATCCTAGAGGAGGGAAGGAAAAAAAAACCTTTTTTCTTGAGCATGATATCTGAAATAATACCTGAGCTGAGTTAAAAAAAAAGGGAGAAGAAAAGAAAAAGAGTAAAAGAAGCTGGGGACCTGAATATATGATTGTCTCACTTGTCTGGGGAGCATCAGGATGATTCCTTAATTTCTTGTGTGTTTCTAATATTTACTGGACTGTGTCTCCATTCAAGGGGACAAAAAATTTAATAGAACTGCCATCCAGTAAGATATATATCCACAAGGGTATAATACTATATTGTTTCGCCCTAGCTCTTTGTTTGGTTCTCTTGATTATCTCTGAGTGCTATCTCTTGAGTGCTATATGTTATTTTTCCTTTGTATATTCCACACTGTACCAGTATTTATCAGACCTAGTAGCTACAGTGAGATACTGCTTATATTGTTGTATGTTCTGTATATTATGCTGAATAGCTCCTACTGCATTTCTCATTTTGCAGGCATTATTTACACGACTCAGATCTAATTCTGATTTTTCATTTTTAATCTAAACACTAGTCCCCCCAAAAGAGGGAAGGAAGAGGGGGGGAACACTTATAGATGCAATAGTTTCTAGCTGACTGATCAGTTAGTAAGTTCACACTTCTACACTAATTTCACGATATTTACCACTCTAATTACACATTCCCCGCTGCTCATATTATTTTGCTCACTTGTAAGCAGAAGTAATCTGCTGGACACACACAGTTTTGAATTTCAATTATTTACCTTTGGTTTTTGTTTTATTATTTCACAGCACTATACACAGATAGGTTATTTTAGTTTTTTCTCTATATCTCACATGGAAAAATATTGTACACAATTTTCCAAAATGCCTGCTAAGTCCAGGGAAAAGAAAAATAATAAGGGGGCTGACTTGAGCTCTGACTCTAGTGAAATGTTATCTATATCTACTGATAATCAGACATTATTGGTACAGATGAGCAATCTTTTTTCACCGCAGTTTGACATAATTAAGAAGGAGTTGAATGGTATATCTAGTGAACTTAATACTCTTAACCAAGAAGTTAAACAATTTGCCACTAGGATAGCGGAAGCAGAGGATAGGATATCTGTTCTGGAGGATATGGTTAATAGGCAAGAAACTATGTTAGTTAAACAACAGTCCATAATTCAGAATATGGAAGCCCATCTGGAGGATCAAGAGGATCGCTCCAGGCGTAATAATATCAGAATCTTAGGCATACCCGAAACTCCAGATTATGAAAACCTGATCGAATTTACCTCCCAAACGCTGCCTCAAGCTCTAGGGTTTCCCCCACACGTTTTACCACTATCTATCGAAAGGGCACATAGAATAGGGCCAAAAAAAACCTTTGAAAATGGTCTTATAAGAAATAGGACATGTATATTTAAATTACTTAAGTTCCAAGATAAAGTGGAAATGCTGAGATTGTACAGAAAATTTGATACTTTTACTATTAACGATAAAAAAGTCATGTTATTTCAAGATTTCTCTAATGAGACTGTCCTAAAAAGGAAAGCTATGTCCCCCATATGCACGACTATGATAAATAAAGGTATTAAGGCACGTATGATATACCCTGCTAAGATTATAGTGGAGGATAATGGTAACAAACTGGTGTTTACTGAACCTCATAAAGCAAAATAATACATTGACTCTAGGGGTCACTAAGGGAGATGGTAACTCTCAGAGTATAGGTACCATCATATACATATTGTGATGACGTTGATGATAGTGATTAAGTATTTATATTATCTATCACTCCCTCCTTCCCTTCCCTTTCCTCCCCTTTTTTTTTTTTTTTTTTTTTTCCCCTTCTCTCTCTGTTCTCCACCCCAATCTTGGCTCCACATCTGGGATAGAAAGATACATAGATGGATCTTCCCATATTATGTACAGATAGTGATTAATAGAAGAAGGAAAGGTATTATAAAGGCTTTTTTCCAGGTTTTTGTTTTTAAAGCAAGGATAAAACTAAATCATAGGCCTAAATATCATATTATCAAAAATGTCATTTTAATTTTGTATCATGACTGATTCGATAGAAAATTTTAAGATTCTCTCATGGAACGTAGGGGGTATCACCAACCCAATGAAGCGCAAAATAATAATCAAGACTTTGGGTTGTCAGGAACCTAGTATAGTATTTCTACAAGAAACTTATTTAAGGGATAATGAGATACCTAAATTAAGATCTAGATGGATAGGGGAAGTAATTGCCGCACCATGTGACAGAAGGAGACTAGAGGTGGCTATCCTTCTAAATAAAAATTTGACGTATCAGATAATACAGACGGAATTAGATCCTGAGACTAGGTATATAATTTTACAAATACGAATAAAAGGGATAGAATTTGTTCTTTGTAACGTATATGCGCCAAACGTCTTTTCTAAAAATTTCTGGGAAAAGCTAAAGAGCAAACTATTACCTTTTGTATCAGATAATTTGGTGATAGGTGGTGACTTCAACCTTTCACTTTGTCCTGAGCTTGACAGATTCTCAAAAAAGAATATAACAGTATATAATAAACAAGCGAAATTTATGAGAAAATTTTGCCACCAGCTTAAAATTACCGATGTGTGGAGACTGCAGAACCCAGATAAGTGTGTTTATTCGTGTGAATCTAAAAAGCATAGGACATTTTCAAGAATAGATTATATCTTAATTGCTGAATCTCTTTCGTTGCATAGGATGAAGGCCAAGATAGAGGATATAACGATATCCGACCACGCGATTGTCTCACTGTCATTC
This sequence comes from Bombina bombina, assembly GCF_027579735.1. Lineage (NCBI taxonomy): Eukaryota > Metazoa > Chordata > Amphibia > Anura > Bombinatoridae > Bombina > Bombina bombina. The sequence continues at coordinate 239,818,200 of NC_069506.1, forward strand.
CAGTCTTTAACGAATCAAGCAAAAGGAAATTTTACTATCGCTTTCCCGCGTTATTTGTATAATAATATCAGATTCGCCTTATGGTTAAAACAGAAATGGAAAGATTATTGCACTCTTAATATATCTTATTATTCAAAAATAGAAATTTTCTGGGAAGCCTCTAAAGCATATTTAAGAGGAGAAATAAAGGCTTATTTGTGTAAAAAAAAGCGTAAAGATAAGTTAAGGGAAAACCAACTGGTTAATCAAGTAAGAAATAGCTATAGAAAATTTCTTGGGGATTCATCTAACGTCCACTGGGAGAATTATTCCAGGGCCAGACAAGAAAGAGAGATTTTCCTCAAACAGAAATCTTTGGAAGAAGAGATAAAATTAAATCTTCGGTATAAAGGACACTATGGTTATTCGGCTAAGCTTCTTGCTAAAATAGTTAAAGGTAGAAAAAAGAAGAACTATATTCTTGCTATCAGGGACAATGATAAAAGATACACGGAAGGATCAGATATTAGTAAAGTACTATTCGAATACTATCAAAAACTATATACTAAGTGTAGTAATCATTTTCAGAATCAAGAATTTTTTTTTGTTACAAATAGATATCCCCAGGATCTCACAGGACTTTTTAGAGAAACTTAATGCCCCTATATCTTTAGAAGAGATTGGTGAAGCAATTGAAAAAGCAAAACTGAATAAAGCTGCTGGACCAGATTGCCTACCCGTAGAATACTATAAAATATTGGCAGAAGAGATCAAACCCACATTAGAAAAACTATTTAACAGTTATTTCATAAATAGTAATCCACCGTCAGAATATTTTGCAGCTGCTAATATTTCTCTAATTCTTAAAAAGGACAAAGATGCGGAGGATCCAGCCTCATACAGGCCAATTTCCGTACTTAACGCGGATTACAAAATATTGTCTTCTATCTTAGCATCTAGATTAATGTTACGTCTTGATGAAGTTATACATCCAGACCAGACGGGGTTTATGGTCTCAAGAAATGCATCTAAAAATATCCGGAGAGTGATAACCTTATTAGACTATATGTGGAACATAAGCCAAAAGACGGGTAGGCAACCTGGTCATGACTGCACGCTGTTAACACTAGATGCAGTTAAAGCTTTTGACTCTATTGAATGGAAGTATCTATTTGAGATTCTTGGAAAATTTGGGTTTAAAAATCATTTTTTGCGGTTTATCCGCAATATCTATCACTGTCCAATATCATATTTGCTTATTAATAACAATCTAACTCCAGGGATCAAACTGAAAAAGGGTACTAGGCAAGGCTGCCCGTTATCCCCTCTACTTTTTAATTTAGCATTGGAACCTCTGGCGATAAGATTAAGGGAAATTGTAGAAGGGATTACTATTGGTAAGACAGTACTTAAAACCTTTTTATATGTGGATGATATACTTATATGTTTATATAATACACATAGGGCTATTCCCACAGTGATAGATTGTTTGAATTTTTTCAGTTCTTTTTCTGGTTACAAAGTAAATTATAATAAAAGCGAGTTAATGTGGATTCAAAAAACAGGTTGCTCTTCTGTCAATTTTGAGTTCAGAGAGGTGGAGTCTCTTAGATATCTTGGAATCTTCCTTCATAGAAATCCCTTAAAATGGTACGGTCTTAATTTCTATCCGTTATTACAGAAAATCTATTCTGATTTGAAACTCTGGGCTGTATTCCCGTTATCAATGTCTGCTAGAGTAAACCTTATTAAGACAATAGTCTTTCCTCGGCTTCTGTTCTTGTTTCAAAATCTCCCACTAATCTTAAATAAAAAAGACATACAGAAATTGAACTCCAGTTTCTCTAAATTTATTTGGAATAACAAGAAACCGCGTATTGCAATAGAAAAATTAATGCAACCACGCGAAGCTACTGGTTTAGCATTACCCAATGTAAGATTATATAATCTTGCAGCCTTGGGTAAAATTGCACTGTATTGGCTTATAGAAACTTGTTGGTTTTCAACTCCAGATATAGAGAATGCCCTAGTTGCCCCTTTTTCACTCAAAGCCTTATTACATGTTCAATCTAAAGAAATCCCGAATAATTTAAAGAGGCTAATATCTATACAAAATATTATTCTTGCATGGCAAAAATTTTGCTCATTAATCAATATAGGTTATTCATATTCAGAATATTTACCCCTAATAGGTAATCCTGAATTTCCTCCTGGAGAGTGGTATAGCAAAAATCTTAAGTCAGTTGGTCAACTTTTTACAGAGGAGAGACAAATTATATCTTTTGATAATTTGAAATCCCAGTTCGACTTATCCAGTAATAGCTTATACGCATATTTGCAAGTATACCATTTTATAACATCTAAGAGATGGAGTGGCAGTGAGATGGTCGCTTGGTCGGAGATTAGGTCTGATATGGTCGTTGCCCGGGTTAAAGCACCCTCAATATCATTACCATATAGTATTATGCTTGCTAAACAAAGTGATTCCTTTTTGGAGAAACTAAGTGTAAAATGGAGATCTTCAATGCTAGTTATAGATCATGACACATTAAGAGACAGCTGTAAATCACTGAATAAATGCTCTATTCCAATAAGCTGGAAAGAAAGCCACATGAAACTCATTAATAATTCTTATTGTACGCCAGGGAAAATGGCTAAAATGTATCCCGGTCAGGACTTCTTTTGTCCAAGATGTACTTTTAGAAGGGCAGATATCTTACATATGTTCTGGCATTGTCCTAGGATTGGTCAATTTTGGAAGAGGGTTGTCTTCTGGATAAATAGACTGTACCAATCTGATATCTATTTAGATGTAGAAGACATTCTATTCCTAACGGATCGTTCCAGTCAAGGAGCAGCTTTACAAAATAAGATTTTAAATACAATTATATTATTGGTTAGATACTTAATCTTAAAAAATTGGAAGTCCAAAAAAATGCCAGGTTTTTCAGTATTCATTAAAATGGTTCAGATGCAGATAAAATTTGAATCTTTTCATCTCAGAGAGGCGAATGAACGGGGAATCAAAAAATTTTTATTGGGATGGTTACCAATAATCAAGATATTTTCGGAAGATATACAAAAGACTATACTATACCCATTTTTAAGTTCTGAATGTTTTTATGATCTGGTTCTGTTAGACGACTTCCCACATGAGTGGGTTTCTAGTCATAGGTAGATCAATCCTAATAGATACGAGGAGTAAATAAGGGAATGGTTATGATAGGTATCCCAGTGGTATGGAGAACGACAGCGGGATGGGGAGGAGTGCAGGAGCTGGAGCCCCCTTCCCCTCCTTTTTTTTTTTTTTCTCTCTCTTCCTTTATTCCTTTCTTCTTCTCTCCTTTTAATTTTCTGCATAAAACATGCTGCCAAGGTCCAAAGAAGATCTAACTTTATTTTTTGATACATTTGTATGGTAAAATGAATAATTTGGATGAATAATGTAAATATATTATGTCATCTTTGTAGATGGAATATTGTATCTACCAATTTTATTTTGGATTGTTAAAGACATTTTATGTTTTCATTTGATTTTGTGTTCTTTCTTTGTAAAATGTCTGAATTGTAAATTGTAAAAAAAAAAAAAAAAAAAATGGATAAACAATAAACCTAGGTAGGCTTATTTGTCAATTTCTAAGCTCTTGGAGGCCACCTCTTATCTCAGTGCATTTGACAGTTTTTACAGTTAGACAGGGCTAGTTCATGTGTGCCATATTGGATAACATTGTGCTCATTCCCTTGGAGTCAGCACTGATTGGCTAAAATGCAAGTCTGTGAAAATAACTGAAATAAGGGGGCAGTCTGAAAAGGCTTAGATACAAGGTAATCACAGAGGTAAAAAGTATATATGAATATAACCATGCTGGTTTTGCCAAACTGGGGAATGGGTAATAAATGGATTATCTCTCTTTTAAAAAAATAAAAATCCTGGAGTAGACTGTCCCTTTAAAAAAACACACTTGCAAAAAACTTTAAGAATTATTTTAGTAGTAAAATATTTAGATCTCTGTTTTGTTCTGTTAGGTTCTTTGGATCCTGTATTTGTTTGTTAAATTTTGTCTGGTGTCTCATATTGTACTGTCCTTTTATCTTTGTTACCTATGAACAGCGCTGCGGAATCTGTTGGCGCTTTATAAATAAAGAATAATAATAATAATAGAAGGAAAATGGTCTCTAGGGGCTGCTTATGGGCGTTACACTGAGTTCTAGAGGTGTGGTCAGGATTTTTTACCCACACCTTGGTCCAGCATGTGAAATTTAAATGGCATCTTTGAAGTATTTCATCTCACTATTTTAAATCTTAAAAGATTGTCTCATTTTTATTTTATTTCTCTTGAACTCTTTTCAAATTTTCTTATATGCATATTCTACAGTGAGCTGTTTGATAGAGGGAACTTTTTTATTTTAATAAGCTTTGTAATAATTTGAAGGTGTTTTTGTGATATCGGTATCCATTACATTGGAACTAATTCTATGTGCAGAGATTTGAACAGTTGGAAGATAGATCCTTATGCATTGAAACATACTTATTTTTGTAATTTTCTTCTTCTCTTGGCATCCTTAATTGAAGATAAAACATAGGCAGGCCAAGGAGCAGCAATGCACTATTGGAGCTAGATGCTGATTGGAGGTCGCAGATATATACCTATTTTCATTGGCTCACCCGATGTGTTCAGCTAGCTCCCAGTAGTCCATTGCTGTTCCGAAAACCAAGAGAATTAAGCAAATTTGACAATAGAGCAGAGAGTTTTAGACTACTTTCCCTTGTATTTCTATCTGAATCATGAAAGAAAAAATTGGGGTTTGATGCCCCTTTAACTTGCAACACACAGACGTGAGGAGGGGTGTGTACAAATCTTCATGAATTCTGCAATTGCATTATTGCATTGACTTTGCTCCACAAGATATCAGTTTTATTTAATATAGTACATTAATTACATGGGTTATGTGAAATTATATGACACATGAGTGAAAAAAGATGCATCATGAAAATAACAAAGAAGCAGGAAAAAACAGCAAGCAAAAACAGAAGCAGCAAGCAGGAACTGCGTGCCATTCCATTTGCTTGCTGCAGCACATTAATGCATATATTTATGTGAAATAAACTGCAGTGTGTCTTGTACTAAACAAGAGAAATAGAGAAATCCTAATCCTTGATATCTGGGCTAACTAAGGTCTGTTATCACTAATTTAGACTTGAAATAAGTTTATTATATTTGAAGCTTGTTTAACTAGTGAGCTAGACTTAAATCCAAATTAAAAAAAGATCTACCATGGAAGTGCATGCATGTTTTGCTACATTAATATGGGTCAAGCCATATATGCATGTTGACTTGTCATAACTATTTTTTTTTAATAAGTGCTACACAAATAACCGTAGCTTGTAGTTCATGCATTTGCTTTTATCTACGCTAGTAGAAAACTCAGCACAACACATGAAAATGATGTAAAAACGTATATATTAGCATCAAATTAAAACGCATATTTTTGTGCGTGTGTGTACGGCAGCAAGCAAATAGAATGTCCCGCAGTTCCAGATGCTGTTTTTCCTGCATCTTTCTTTGTTGATATTTTTATAATGCATCTTTTTTCACTCATATGTCATGCCATTTTAATTTATGCAGGTTTTGCTCCTTTCTATCTTTTAATACTTGTGAGCATTATTTTCTTGTCTTTCCATCATTTAGTACATGGGGCCCATAGAGCCCATGCTGGAATGACAATTCTGCTTCTGGGGACATGTTGTATATTTGACAACATACAAGTTATTTATAATGTTTAATGGAGACTAAAGTCAAAATTAAACTTGTATAATTTAGATAAATTATGCAGTTTTAAGAGACTTTCCAAATTACTTTCATTATCAAATTGTAATGTATTTTTATATACACACATTCTGAGGCACCAGCTCTTACTGAGCATGTGCAAAAGTATACAGTGTATACGCATATGAGTCTGCGATTGGTTGATGGCTGTCACATGATACACAGAAGAAAAAGTAGAATCCTCTATTGTAGCATAGAACTTTTTTTATTATTGCCACACAATGGGATACAAAAAGTATTTTTAAGTGTTTTCTATGCTACAAAAGAGGCTGGATTCTACTATTTCTTTGGCTGCTACATTGGAGTTGGCAGATCCAAGATTCCATGCCAGTGACTGTTGGGCTCTGCTTCCTAGTATATACATTTGAACATTAAACAGGGGGCCATCGAATTTAAGTACATTTTGAAATTTGTCAGGAAACAACCTACGTACAATTCAGACTAACGGGCCGATTTATCAAAGCGTCAGTCTCGGTGCATTCACTGGAGTCAATATGCTCGCCAGACATCGCTGCTGCAAATCCACATACAACTCCCTTATTTATTATAAAGCCTGTCAAAAACACGTGTGTCAAGTACGGAGCGATGAGCATCGGACTGTTGATAAATAAGAATAGTGATGTCGCGAATTGTTCGCCAGCGTACATAGCATGTTCACGTTCGCCACGGCGGGCGAACATATGCGATGTTCGATCCATCCCCTATTTGTCATCATTGAGTAATACTTTGACCCTGTACCTCACAGTCAGCAGACACATTCCAGCCAATCTGCAGCAGACCCTCCCTTCCAGACCCTCCTACCTCCTGGACAGCATCCATTTTAGAACATCAGTCTGCTTTTTTTTTCCTCTGTGTAATCTAATTGCAGTTGCCTGCCAGCGTGTGTGTCAGGCTCACAGCGTATACTGTGCCCACTTGCCCAGTGCCACCACTCATATGTGGTGTTAACAGTAGTGTAGATTTAAAAAATACAACACTTTTTTGACTGTGTTAAATAATAGCAGTCAGTTTCCTTCACACGTGTGCGTTTCAGTGCCTGCCTGCCTGCCAGGGCACAGTGTCACCCCAGTGCAACTCATATCTGGTGTAACAGTAGTGTACATTTAAAAAAAAAATACAATTTTGACATTAATCGATTGAATAGCAGTTAGTTGTCTGCAAGCGTGTGTCTGGCCTACAGCGTCTACTCTGCCAACTTCTGCCAGTGCACAGTGCCACTCATATCTGTTGTTACAGTAGCTTGCACACATAGTACCACTAATCGAAAAAAAAATGACAGGCAGAGGCAGGCCACCCCGCAGGGGCCGTCGTGTTCGTGGTGCTGTGATTCCCTTTGGCCCTAGAATAATTCCCAGTGTTCAGAGGCCACGTACCCCGAACTCGAACATTTCTGAGGACATAGTTGACTAGCTAACACAGGACACCCAATCTTCTACAGCTTCCGCTCGGAACCTTGATGCACCATCCTCCTCCAGCTTAGCTTCAGGCACCTTCAAGGGAGGAAAGCATAATTCTGTCATTATATAAAGTCCTGGTAAGACCTCACCTTGAGTTTGGAGTGAAGTTCTGGGGACCAATTGCTAAAAAAGATATTGCAGAACTAGAAAAAGTTCAGAGAAGGGCCACAAAGCTAATAAGGGGATTGGAGAAATTAACCTATGAGGAGAGGCTAGCCAAACTGGGTCTGTTTGCTTTAGAAAAAAGGCGCTTGAGAGGTGACATGATTACTTTATATAAATATATTCAAGGCCCATATACAGAGATGGCAGAAGCTCTGTTTATTCCAAGAAAATTGTTTCTGACAAGAGGTCATAATTTAAGGTTGGAGGAAAGGAGATTTAATCTCATGCAACGGAAACGTTTTTTCACTGTAAGAGCAATAAAATTGTGGAACTCATTACCAAAGGAGGTAGTGAATGCCAATACCATAGATACATTTAAAAACAGTCTGGATAAATTTCTGTATATAAACAAAATTCATGGATATGATTGCTAGTATTAAATGGGTCACATTTTAATGGGGTTATTTAAGCTTAACTGGAGCTTTTTGTAAGTATTTTAGATTTGTATAGGTTGAACTCGATGGACTTCAGTCTTTTTTCAACCTTATCTACTATGTTACTATGTTACCTCTCAAGTTACCACTCGCCCGCCTGCCGCCACCACCAACACTAGCACCACAGCCACTTCACTTGATCTGTCAGAGGAGTTATTGACACATCAGTTGGAAGAAATGAGTGATAGTGATGCGCAACTATTATTGCCAGAGGATGTAGATAACAGGGATATGTCTCAGTCAGGCAGAATTACACACATGGACGTACGGTGTGATGATGATGATGATGTTGTACCTGCTGCTGCTTCCTTTGTTGACTTGTCAGATACTAGTGAAGCAGTTGATGATGACGATGCATCCGTGGATGTCACGTGGGTGCCCACTAGAAGAGAAGAAGAAGAGGGGGAAAGTTCAGATGGGGAGACAGAGAGGAGGAGGAGACGAGTTGGAAGGAGGGGGAGGTCGTCGAAAGGAGCTAGTGGCACAGTCAGACAGCACGCCAATCAGCGCATGCTGTTGCCAGCACCAGAATGCCGTCATTGCATAGCTCAGCAGTGTGGCATTTTTTTTGTGTGTCTGCCTCTGACAACAGCGATGCCATTTGCAACCTGTGCCAAAAGAAACTGAGTCGTGGGAAGTCCAACACCCACCTAGGTACAACTGCTTTGCGAAGGCACATGATCGCACATCACAAGCGCCTATGGGATCAACACATGAGTAGAAGCAGCACACAAACTCAAAGCCGCCATCCTCCTCCTGGTCCAGCATCTTCAGCCACGTCAACCACTGCTGTCCTCCTTGCCCCCTCTCAACCATCCACCACTCCGTTTCTCGCCTTGAGCAGTTCCTGCTCATCTGCCCACAGTCAGGTGCCTGTCAAGGACATGTTTGAGCGTAAGAAGCCAATGTCACAAAGTCACCTCCTTGCCCGGCATCTGACAGATGGCTTGACTGAACTCTTAGCCCGCCAGCTTTTACCATACAAGCTGGTGGAGTCTGAGGCGTTCAAAAAATTTGTAGCTATTGCGACACCACAGTGGAAGGTACCTGGCCGAAATTTCTTTGCACAAAAGGCAATCCCCAACCTGTACTCGATTGTGCAAAAGGAAGTAATGGCATGTCTGGCACACAGTGTTGGGGCAAGGGTCCATCTGAAAGCAAACCAAAAGCATCTTTTTCCATCTCCCGGTTCCTAAAATCGATGCCATATACACGTCCCCTGATAGGGGACATAACAGGGATTAAACTTATAAGAATAGTACTACTTAACACACCACTCATATCTGGTGGCACATTAGATTGCATGCGCAGTGCCCCAAATTTGAAGTAGGAGGACCGACCAAACATCTTTTTCCATCTCCCGGTTCCTAAAATCGATGCCATATAGACGTCCCCTGATAGGGAACATAACAGGGAGTAAACTGATAGGAATAGTACTAGTTAACACACCTGATAATAATGCAGAGAGAGGCAACGCAGAGAGAGGAGTCTGACGAAGAGGAGTCAGAGGAGGTAGGTGGCTTTGAGGAGGTGGAACACCAAACACAGCAGGCGTCCCAGGGGGCTTGTTGTCACCTTTCGGGGACCCTTGGTGTTGTATGTGGCTGGGTGGAGGAAGAGACCTTCAATGACATCAGTGAGGACAAGGAACGGGACATGGCTAGCTTGGTATCCAACCTTGTGCAAATGGGGAGTTTGCGGTTGTGCAAATGGACTGTTTGCTGTTGTTTGCGGTGCGTTAAAGGGACAGTCTAGGCCAAAATAAACTTTCATGATTCAGATAGAGCATGTCATTTTAAACAATTTTCCAATTTACTTTTATCACCAATTTTGCTTTGTTCTCTTGGTATTCTTAGTTGAAAGCTTAACCTAGGAGGTTCATATGCTAATTTCTTAGACCTTGAAGCCCACCTCTTTCAGATTGCATTTTAACAGTTTTTCACCACTAGAGGGTGTTTGTTCACGTATTTCATATAGATAACACTGTGCTCGTGCACGAGAAGTTATCTGGGAGCAGGCACTGATTGGCTAGACTGCAAGTCTGTCAAAAGAACTGAAAAAAGGGGCAGTTTGCAGAGGCTTAGATACAAGATAATCACAGAGGTTAAACGTATATTATTATAAATGTGTTAGTTATGCAAAACTGGGAAATGGGTAATAAAGGGATTATCTATCTTTTAAAACAATATAAATTCTGGTGTTGACTGTCCCTTTAAACGGGGAGTTTGGTCTGTCACTGTGAAGCGGGCGTAACCCTTACACTACCTGATCGATACAACATCATACCTGATGTTTTAAAGCACGTTATTCCAAACAATTTAGGAATGTTAGGTGATTTATGCCCTTTATGGATTAAAATCAGACTCTGCATCAACTATGTAATTTTCCATGGGAGTTTTGCCATGGATCCCCCTCCGGCATGCCACAGTCCAGGTGTTAGTCCCCTTGAAACAACTTTTCCATCACTATTGTGGCCAGAAAGAGTCCCTGTGGGTTTTAAAATTCGCCTGCCTATAGAAGTCTATGGCGGTTTGCCCAGTTCGCTCGTTCTCGAACAGTTGTGGAAGTTCGCGTTCGGCGTACGCGAACCCAAATTTTTAGGTTCGCGACATCACTAAATAAGAGTCATTGATGTCACGGATATTCTGTTTTTTCCAACTTTATACCATATCATTACTGTCCATGAACAAGCACATTTCTCTAAAGCTAATCTTTTATTCTTTATCTGTTAATGTCCAAGAAATAGCTAGATTTATACCTGAACAAACAACAATATCTCATAGAAAGTTATTTTTTGTTTTATTTATTTGTTATACAAAAAATCTGATATATGATATTTTCGCATAAATTAATGTGTATTTGTATTTCTAAAAATCATGATATAACTATCTTATGTTTTTTTCATTTTTTTTAAAAATGATTATTAATGCTAGAATTTGTACATATACCTTTGCACATAGTTACATGTCCCTAAATTTTATTTTGTTCTAAACAATGTTGTCTTTCATATCTCTGTGTTTATTTATACCACTATATGTATATAGTGTAAATATATTATTATTCTGAGAAAGAATAATTGAGAATATAACATGTAATCAGGTTATCATAGGTATTTATTTGTAAACAATTAATATTTTAAGAGCTGGGCCAGTTTTCTCTCTGCACCTATGTAACCCTTCCTGATAGCAGTGTAGGTTTAAACACCACCCCTACACAGGTGTTACAAAATGGGCTGGCATATAAGATGACATTTCTTAATGAAAATAAAATCCAATAGAAGGAAGAAAAACACTGAAAATATCATGATAGTAAAGAGGTGATTTTAATTTCTGCTGTATCTGATTCATGACAGTTTAATGTTGGGTGGACTATCCCTTTGAGATATCATCTTAAGATTATATTGAATAAAACATCATTAGATTTTTAAAATCATTGTCAAAAATATTACACTGTGTGTCCCAAAGTCATAATCAATGTTTATCTTTAATACTAATTTCCCATATCCATACTTTCAAAGTATAATACTCAATGTAACAAATGGCACTTACAAGTTCTGATGAGTGATCAATGACACAAGTATCGAGCAATTTGATTCATTAGTGATAGTATAAAATTTATATTTTAATCAGATTGGCTGATGTCATAAATCATGTGATTATGCATTTCCCAATCAAAAGTGGATGAAAGTTTCACTAGTTTGTGGGTTGTTTAGGAGTTCGAGTATTGCGTCCAATTTGGTGCGAAATGCAGTGGGACTTGTATTACATGAGTTAAACATGGTGAAATTCAGTGGCATCACTAGGGTTGGTGTCACCCGGTGCGGTAAGTCATGGTGTCACCCCCCCCCCCGAAAGCAGACACACACAAAAACACAGGCAAACACACATACAAACACTCAGACACACTTAAAAACATACTCAGATGCACACACAAACACTCGGAAACACACTCAGACACACACACAAAAACACACACACAAAAACACTGAGCCACACAAAAACTCAGAAACACACATACAAAATATGTAAACTGCACTGCATTAATTATGAAGCTCATGCCTAGAGCTGCTCCCTGGCTCAGCAGAACATAAAATGAAAGATAAACAGAGCACTCTAAAATAAATCACTGAAGAAAAGGTTTAGGCGCGCAAACTATGAAAATTCTGCTCTCTGACTCTGTTCCAAGTCTGTCAGTGCACAGCCCTGGGCTGCATGTCACTGAGCAGTGAGCACAGATAAGCAGGCAGGTTTAGGCTAGCAGCACAACTTTGCAAGCCCCACGGCACACCCACAACATTCATAGTGAAATTGGGCAGGGGAGGAGCAAAGTACAAACAAGCAAAAGCAGCCGGGAAAACTATTTGTTGAAATTGCAGCACTGGCTCAAGGGGCAAAAAGATTGTGTATACAACTTCCCCAGTCCCACTAATGTTCACAAATCCCAGCCTCTAATAAAATAATCTATGCATCTCAACATTGTATTTCTTTGAATTTCAATAAAATGTAAAAAAAAAAAAAATTTTTTTTTTTTGGTGTCACCCAGGTGCGGCCCGCACCCCCCTAGTGATGCCACTGGTGAAATTAGATTGATCAAGAAAAGGAAGTCAGCTATAGTATGTAATGTATTTATTTCACTTTTATCCCTATATCTACTTGTTCTGCTGCCAGACAGACATTACATGTAATTAGAACTACTTTTGAAATGAATCTGTCCCTTGAAATTACATGTAATTATAATATTATTATTGAACATATTATTTAGATACTGAACATACGTCTTTCTTGTCTGTGTGATTTAGAAAGAGTATAAAATTTGTAATAAATTTTCTAATTTACATAAATATGTAATAAGATTCATTCTCTTGCAGAATCTAACATAACCTTTCTGGGTTTTCAGACTCCCATTGATTTCTATGGCATTCGCGGCCTCAAGGGTGGCGGTTTGAACGATAGGTACGCTGCAGCAGAAAAGACGCAAGCGTACCTGTTTAATATTTGATAAATCGGGAAGAGGGTCAAATAGAGTCGAACGTGAATTTGAAACATCTGGAATGACGCAAGCAACGATCTGCGTCGGATTGAGATCTCGGGGTCGATCCGATATAAAGCGTCGCCCGCAAAAGCCGGCGATGCCAATATTTGCGCGGATTTGGTATCACATATACGGCGTAACCTAGAAGTTACGCGCATATATTTCTGCCGTCGCCCGCAGTTTTTTGGGCCATAGGCAGGTATACCAAACCCGCGCAGTTTGGTATCCAATATGCAGCGTAAGGACTTACGTGGCGAAAATGGAGAAAACTTACTCCATTTTCACCTCGCCACAAAAAGCAGCCGTAAGAAGCCTTACGCTGACTATTGGAGCCCCGTAACTCCCTAAACTAACTAGAAAATAAACCTAACACCTAACGCATGCGCAATGTCTATCTCCCTGTCAACCGCGATCTGCTAAAATAAACCTAACACCTAACGCATGCGCAATGTCTATCTACCTGTCAACCGCGATCCCCCCCCCCCCCCCGAAATCCCTAATAAAGTTATTACCCCCTAAACCGCCGCTCCCGGACCCCGCCGCCATCTACATAAACTAACCCCCTACTGTGAGCCTCTAAAACCGCCGCCATCTACCTTATCTATCCCCTAATCTGACCCCTTACACCGCCGCCACCTATATAAAAATGATTAACCCCTAATGTAAGCCCCTTACACCGCCGCCATCTCTATTAAAATGATTAACCCCTAATTTAATCTACCTACCCCGCCGCCAGCTATATTATCTATATTAACCCTAAGTATATTATAGTTAATATAGGTATTACATTATATATATTAACTATATTAACCCTAATTATATTAGGGTTAATATAGTTAATATAGTTACTATAGTATTTATATTAACTATATTAACTCTATCTAACCCTAACTAAATTTATATTAAATTAATCTAATTCATTTATAAACTAAAATGTTCCTATTTAAATCTAAATACTTACCTATAAAATAAACCCTAAGATAGCTACAATATAATTAATATTTACATTGTAGCTATGTTAGGGTTAATATTTATTTTACAGGTAAATTGTTAATTATTTTAACTAGGTATAATAGATATTAAATAGTTATTAACTATTTAATATCTACCTAGTTAAAATAATTACCCAATTACCTGTAAAATAAATCCTAACCTAAGTTACAAATACACCTACACTATCAATAAATTTAATAAACTACTAACATCTATCTAAAAATACAATTAAATTAACTAAACTAAATTACAAAAAAAAACAAACACTAAATTACAAAAAATAAAAAAAAGATTACAAGATATTTAAGCTAATTACACCTATTCTAAGCCCCCTAATAAAATAATAAACCCCCAAAATAAAAAAAATTCCCTGCCCTATTCTAAATTCAACAAATTTCAAAGCTCTTTACCTTACCAGCCCTTAAAAGGGCCTTTTGTGGGGCATGCCCCAAAGAATTCAGCTCTTTTGCATACAAGAAATACAATACCCCCCCCCCATTACAACCCACCACCCACATACCCCTATTCTAAACCCACCCAAACCCCCCTTAAAAAAGCTTAACACTACCCCCCTGAAGATCTCCCTACCTTGTCTTCACCACACCGGGCCGAACTCCTGATCCGATCCGAGCGATGTCTTCCTCCAAGCGGCAAAGAAGAATTCTTCCTCCGGCGATGTCTTCCTCCAAGCGGCAAAGAAGAATTCTTCCTCCGGCGACGTCTTCCTCCAAGCGGCAGCAAAGCCTTCATTCTTCCGGCGGCATCTTCAATCTTCTTTCTTCGCTCCGCCGCCGCGGAGCATCCATCCCGGCCGACTGCTGAACTTGGAATGATGTACCTTTAAATGACGTCATCCAAGATGGCGTCCGCCGAATTCCGATTGGCTGATAGGATTCTATCAGCCAATCGGAATTAAGTTAAAAAAATCTGATTGGCTGATTGAATCAGCCAATCAGATTCAAGTTCAATCCGATTGGCTGATTGGATCAGCCAATCAGATTGAGCTCGCATTCTATTGGCTGTTCCGATCAGCCAATAGAATGCGAGCTCAATCTGATTGGCTGATCCAATCAGCCAATCGGATTGAACTTGAATCTGATTGGCTGATTCAATCAGCCAATCAGATTTTTTTAACTTAATTCCGATTGGCTGATAGAATCCTATCAGCCAATCGGAATTCGGCGGACGCCATCTTGGATGACGTCATTTAAAGGTACATCATTCCAAGTTCAGCAGTCGGCCGGGATGGATGCTCCGCGGCGGCGGAGCGAAGAAAGAAGATTGAAGATGCCGCCGGAAGAATGAAGACTTTGCTGCCGCTTGGAGGAAGACGTCGCCGGAGGAAGAATTCTTCTTTGCCGCTTGGAGGAAGACATCGCCGGAGGAAGAATTCTTCTTTGCCGCTTGGAGGAAGACATCGCCCGGATCGGATCAGGAGTTCGGCCCGGTGTGGTGAAGACAAGGTAGGGAGATCTTCAGGGGGGTAGTGTTAGGCTTTTTTAAGGGGGGTTTGGGTGGGTTTAGAATAGGGGTATGTGGGTGGTGGGTTGTAATGGGGGGGGGGGTATTGTATTTCTTGTATGCAAAAGAGCTGAATTCTTTGGGGCATGCCCCACAAAAGGCCCTTTTAAGGGCTGGTAAGGTAAAGAGCTTTGAAATTTGTTGAATTTAGAATAGGGCAGGGAATTTTTTTTATTTTGGGGGTTTATTATTTTATTAGGGGGCTTAGAATAGGTGTAATTAGCTTAAATATCTTGTAATCTTTTTTTTATTTTTTGTAATTTAGTGTTTGATTTTTTTTGTAATTTAGTTTAGTTAATTTAATTGTATTTTTAGATAGATGTTAGTAGTTTATTAAATTTATTGATAGTGTAGGTGTATTTGTAACTTAGGTTAGGATTTATTTTACAGGTAATTGGGTAATTATTTTAACTAGGTAGATATTAAATAGTTAATAACTATTTAATATCTATTATACCTAGTTAAAATAATTAACAATTTACCTGTAAAATAAATATTAACCCTAACATAGCTACAATGTAATTATTAATTATATTGTAGCTATCTTAGGGTTTATTTTATAGGTAAGTATTTAGATTTAAATAGGAACATTTTAGTTTATAAATGAATTAGATTAATTTAATATAAATTTAGTTAGGGTTAGATAGAGTTAATATAGTTAATATAAATACTATAGTAACTATATTAACCCTAATATAATTAGGGTTAATATAGTTAATATATATAATGTAATACCTATATTAACTATAATATACTTAGGGTTAATATAGATAATATAGCTGGCGGCGGGGTAGGTAGATTAAATTAGGGGTTAATCATTTTAATAGAGATGTCGGCGGTGTAAGGGGCTTACATTAGGGGTTAATAATTTTAATATAGATGGCGGCGGTGTTAGGGGCTCACTTTAGGGGGTTATAGATATAATATAGCTGGCGGCGGGGTACGGGAGCGGCGGTTTAGGGGTTAATAACTTTATTAGGTTGCGGCGGGGTACGGGAGCGGCGGTTTAGGGGTTAATAGCTTTTTTATTGTTAGGATAGTGAGGGGGGATAGCGGATAGAGGGTTAGACAGTGCGGGCTATGTTAGGGAGGCGTGTTAGACAGTGCGGGCTATGTTAGGGAGGCGTGTTAGACAGTGCGGGTGTTTTAGACTTTAGTCAGGTTTTATAGGCGCCGGCAGATTCTAACGTGGCGCAAGTCACTGGCGACGCCAGAAATTTGTACTTACGCAGATTTCTGGACATCGCTGGTTTGTGAGACTTACGGCACGTTAGCATCTGACGGCAACCTATATGGGATGGCTCGAGTTGCGAGCTGAAACTGCGGGCGACGCCGGTTCCCTCGCTTGCGCCGCAAACTGCGATCGATATCGGATCGCGCCCCTCGGGAGCTTATATTACCTCACACATTTCAACATTTGACGATGTTGATGCTTTGTTAATTACGGCGGATTTAATTTGCGTTGAATATGACGCAAGATTCAATCTGATTCCATCGTATTATCAGTTGAAGTTTTGATAAATCGGCCCCTAAGTGCATTGCATTGTCTTTTTGTTGTTGATTATGCAATTCTAGTGTATTTAATGGTCATTTAATGTGATTTTGAATAGCAAGCACCTATATTTTACACATTTGCCTATATGCTTAGTTGTAGACATCTGCTTTCTTCTTCAGAGGAATTTAAAAACAAATCTACAATTTTTTTTCATATTGACCGCATTTGATAAACAAATGGCCATTTAACATAAAATGTATGCAAAAAAAAAAAAATTGCGTTCATTTGTGAAAGTTTTCTCTTAGCAAATGGGTCTTTTGTGATCAGTTGTTAAATACTTGTCATTCAGTCTGCGATCCTACAGTTATAGAAATTCGGCAAATAGAAAGCTTGTTCTGTACAGTGTGGTCACACTCTGTGCTGTATGTTTTGCAACCTTAAATGCATTCACTAGTGGGGAGTCCTAATGAATAATTATGTTGTTTAGTTGAAATGCTTTACTTATGTGTGATTTATACTAATCCAGGACCTTTTTGTGAATATTATTGAATCCTTTCACTTCAAGAGAGATTAAGCCCAACAATCACCTACGCTTGTGGGGCTCAAAAAAATCAGTCTGTTTAAAACGGGGATCTTTTTACATGTGAAGTGTGGCACAATGGGCTTCTCAGTCATATGCTATTTACTCTGTTGATGTTGATTTTTGGATCTTATACTAAATTGTTTTATCAGTTTATTTACTTGTTAAAATACTTTTTTTCCTAGGCTTCCCGTAAAGTATATTGTTTAATTTTGAATTGTTTTTATATTTCAAAATATTATAATTAAAAGTTAAAGGGAATTTTTTTCTTTCATGATTCAGATAGACCATACAATTTTAAGCAACTTTCTAATTTACTTCTCTCATCATTTTTTCTTTGTTCTCTAGGTATCTTTTATTAAAAAAATAGGGACATATGTTTAGGAGCCGGCATATTTCTGGGGTTCTATATGGCAGCAGTTTGCAAGAATGTTATCCATTTGCAAGAGCACCACAGGGCAGCACTATTTCCTGCATGTAGTGCTCCAGATGAACTAAAATATATATTTTGCTCAGGTCTATGAAAAGTTAAGACTTTAGATATTTAGTAATATCGGTGCTAAGGTAGAGCAATACTAATATACTAATAAGAAGAAAAAAGATACCTTACAACAGAACTCTTAGTCAAATATACTTTATACTTAGTTATTATAGTACACATTCACTATAATATACCTACTGTGCACAGTGAACACAAAACTAAATGTGGTACAGAAAATATATAACAGGTGAATAAGAAAATATTCCTGCCTGATACGCACCAAAGAGAAAAGGAAAAACACACACAGACGTTGCAGTATTAAAGTAGTTAATATCCAAACTACTCAATATATGTCAAAATAAACAACAATAGTTCACGATACTTATCGTAGGCTGTTCACTTAAGACCATAAGATACTGCAGTCCATGAAACTGTTGCAACAGCAACCGATGTAGGCAATGTGAATCCACGTATTTGTAATCCAATAGTGGTACAGTCGCACAGGCCTGTTTACAAAGTAGCCATGCGAATCAAAAGCGGTAGTGATCCTGGAAGGAGCTCTGATAAACACAAACGGCCAAAGACCAGGTTACCCCAGTACACGCAAGCCGTAACGAAAACCAGTGTCACAGTCCTGACACCCTCTCCTTCTACACTCACTCACTTCCTGATGGACCGGAAACAGTTACGTGAGAAAATCCTGCTGCAACCATGAAGTATGTCTTTCCTTGTGATGCTCAGAATCAGACTGAGCTTTTGCGCCGACGTACGTTTCACCAGTAATTAGGCTTCATCCGGGCTAGTGTATAATGAAGTTTGACATTGCCCTCTTTTAAGGCTGATCAATGTGCAACCGCCTCCGGAAATATGGCCAGTGAATATAGGTTCCTATATCAACAAGTTGTAATATATTGGAAGCTTTATAATGAGTTCTTTTACACATTCCTGCTCCACTATATTTATATACATTCTTGTAACTTAATGCTTGGTGCGTAAAAATCTTTAGCTAAATGACTCTCTTAAAGTGACAGTGATGGAGTTATTCTCAACTCTGATTCAGCAACTGTAATATTTGTTATATTCACAGGAAATTACCCAAATTATTTCCCTCATTAAGGCCCTGGTGAGTAAGTGTTCCTAAATTAAAGATCCACTTACTTTCACGTTGTAGCAATATTTTATCTATATTTCCCCCTCTAATTCCCAAATTGACTTTGTCAATACCAATGATTCTAAAACTACTTGGAGAGGAATTATGCTATTCTGTAAAGTGTCTTGCCACACTTGATGTAACAACATTATGTTCGATGTCTCTTATATGTTCTAAGGTGCGTTCATGGAGGGCCCTTGTGGTTTTACCCACATAATAAAAAGAACAGCTGCATTTAGCCAAATATACCAATCCTTCTGTCCTACAGGTGATCTTGGTATGGATCCTATAAACCTTGCCCTTACCATCAGAAAAAAATCGTATTTTCTCTATGTAGTTGCAAGCTTTACATTGTTTACATGGATAACAACCTGGTTCTATACTTGTTTTATTCAACCAATTATGACTGGTCTGTAGTCGAATAAAATGGCAATGGACCAGATTGTCACGTAAATTTGGTGCCCTGCGTGCCGTCATAAGGGGTTTGGTGGTAAGGATTTGGTTCAATTTGGTATCAGTTTGAAGGATATACCAGTACCGCTTCATTATTTTCCGTATATCCTCTCAATTCTCATTGTACCTAGTTATGAACCTAATTGTTCCTTGTTGTCCTGCCTTATTATTTGATTTATTCCTAGAGACATTAAAAAAACACTGTTCTTGAGACTGGTCACGTTGACGTTGGTATGCTTGGCTAATCAGTTTTTTTGAATACCCTCTGTCCTTAAATCGTTTAGTCAGCTCCTTAGACTCTATGATAAAGTCATTATTAGTCGTACAATTCCTTCGAGCCCGAAAGAATTGTGACACTGGGATACCTCTAATTTGATGCTTAGGATGGAAACTGTCAGCTCTTAATATACTATTAGTAGAGGTTATTTTTTGATAAACTTTTGTTACCAAATTACCTTCATATGCTGTAACAGTTACATCCAAAAAATTAATTGTTACTGGGTCATAGGTGAGAGTAAATTTGAGATTGAATGTCTCATTATTAAGAGAATCAACAAAGGACCTTAGTTGTAGTGCCGTGCCCCTCCACAGGAGGAACACGTCGTCTATGTAGCGAAGCCGCATAGGGACATGGTCACTCACTGTGGCTGAGTCCAGCACATAAATATTTTCCCAGAATCCCAGATAGAGGCACGCATATGAGGGTGCATATTTCGCCCCCATAGCCGTTCCTCACATCTGGAGAAAATATTTATCATCAAATACAAAGAGGTTATTGGTTAATGCAAATTCAAGCAGGTCACAGATAAAATCTGTATGTTGCTGAAAAGAGCTACCCCTTTGCTGTAAAAAATATTGTGTAGCCTGTAATCCCTTAGTGTGGGGAATACTGGAATACATGTAGCGTTCCAGATGCCTACCTAGGTATATCTTCAACAAAGAATATTATGGGAACGAGGCAAATTTGATAATATAAGTAAACTGGAAACTTTTTAAAAATGGTATGTCCATTTAAGATTTTATTTTTTTGGCCTCACTTTCATGTGAATGTATTTATTTAGTTGCAAAGTTAGTGTAGTAGAGTGTATTGTTTTCTTTCTAATTCTTGTTTTGTTATTATTTAACACCTGCACACCTCACACACTGTTTACTTTTTGTATAATGTATCAGGAGTATCTGGGTTTTGGATTGTTAGTATTGATACTTGAGTAAAGAGTCAAAATTGTTAAAATCTTGTTTTAGAAGATAAGTTAAGTATTATCCACATTCTTCTTATGGAAATTAATATCATGTATCTTGATTTTAGTTTAATATTTTGCCAAAACTTAAAACAAGATTTACTTAATCAACTAAAAAAATAATGTAAATAAAAAAATATTTTTATCATATTAAAAGTTTAAAAACATAATTGATCAAACAGTATATCCATCATACATATATAAAAATGGCATTCATATTTTTTAACACGTATTATAAAGACCACTCTACCCATTTGTAAAACACAGACACGGGCATGTATTTATCAAGCCGTCAACCGCAAATATGCTGGAATTCCGCAGCGTATTTGTGGCGAGCCTGATTCGCTTTAGTTATCAAACCCTACAAACTGGCAAAAGTAGAATTTAGTGACGTAACATACGATCCGCTGGACTCAGTCCGACACAGATCGATGCTTTCGTCACTACAGATGTTCCGAACTCAAGTTCGGCACTATCTGACTAATTTTGCTAGTTATCAAAAGTCTACCAGGTACGCTCGGCACTATTCTGGCCCAGCGTACCTGGTTTTCAATCTGCCGCCCTGGAGGCGGCGGATGCCATAGGAATCAATGGGAGTCTGAACGCAGTGAAGGCTCATGTTCACTGCTGCCCGATATCCCACTGATTCCTATGGGAATGTTTACACCTAACACCCTAACATGTACCCCGAGTCTAAACACCCCTAATCTGCCCCCCCTACACCAACTATGTTATACTTATTAACCCCTAAACCGCTGCTCACGGAGCCCGCCGCAACTAAATAAATTGTTTAACCCCTATACCACTGCTCACAGAGCCCACTGCAACTAAATAAATTGTTTAACCCCTATACCGCCGCTCCCGGAGCCCACCACAACTAAATAAATTGTTTAACCCCTATACCACCGCTCCCGGAGCCCACCGCAACTAAATAAATTGTTTAACCCCTATACCGCCGCTCCCGGAGCCCACCGCAACTAAATAAATTGTTTAACCCCTATACCACCGCTCCCGGAGCCCACCGCAACTAAATAAATTGTTTAACCCCTATACCGCCGCTCCTGGAGCCCACCGCCACGTGAGCAGCAGTTTAGGGGTTAATAAGTATAACATAGTTGGTGTCGGTGTAGCGGGGGCAGATTAGGGGTGTTTAGACTTGGGGT
Organism: Bombina bombina; assembly: GCF_027579735.1. NCBI lineage: Eukaryota > Metazoa > Chordata > Amphibia > Anura > Bombinatoridae > Bombina > Bombina bombina. Next base: position 239,840,168 of record NC_069506.1, read on the forward strand.
ACGTGTTAGGTGTAAACATTCCCATAGGAATCAGTGGGATATCGGGCAGCAGTGAACATGAGCCTTCACTGCGTTCAGACTCCCATTGATTCCTATGGCATCCGCCGCCTCCAGGGCGGCGGATTGAAAACCAGGTACGCTGGGCCAGAATAGTGACGAGCATACCTGGTAGACTTTTGATAACTAGCAAAAGTAGTCAGATAGTGCCGAACTTGAGTTCGGAACATCTGTAGTGACGAAAGCATCGATCTGTGTCGGACTGAGTCCTGCGGATCGTATGTTACGTCACTAAATTCTACTTTTGCCGGTTTGTAGGGTTTGATAACTAAAGCGAATCAGGCTCGCCACAAATACGCTGCGGAATTCCAGCATATTTGCGGTTGACGGCTTGATAAATACATGCCCATGTCTGTTTTTTACAAATGGGTAGAGTGGTCTTTATAATACGTGTTAAAAAATATGAATGCCATTTTTATATATGCATGATGGATATACTGTTTGATCAATTATGTTTTTAAACTTTTAATATGATAAAAATATTTTTTTATTTATATTATTTTTTAGTTGATTAAGTAAATCTTGTTTTAATTTTTTGCACAATATTAAACTAAAATCAAGATACATGATATTAATTTCCATAAGAAGAATGTGGATAATACTTAACTTATCTTCTAAAACAAGATTTTAACAATTTTGACTCTTTACTTAAGTATCAATACTAACAATCCAAAACCCAGATACTCCTGATACATTATACAAAAAGTAAACAGTGTGTGAGGTGTGCAGGTGTTAAATAATAACAAAACAAGAATTAGAAAGAAAACAATACACTCTACTACACTAACTTTGCAACTAAATAAATACATTCACATGAAAGTGAGGCCAAAAAAAATAAAATCTTAAATGGACATACCATTTTTAAAAAGTTTCCAGTTTACTTATATTATCAAATTTGCCTCGTTCCCATAATATTCTTTGTTGAAGATATACCTAGGTAGGCATCTGGAACGCTACATGTATTCCAGTATTCCCCACACTAAGGGATTACAGGCTACACAATATTTTTTACAGCAAAGGGGTAGCTCTTTTCAGCAACATACAGATTTTATCTGTGACCTGCTTGAATTTGCATTAACCAATAACCTCTTTGTATTTGATGATAAATATTTTCTCCAGATGTGAGAAACGGCTATGGGGGCGAAATATGCACCCTCATATGCGTGCCTCTATCTGGGATTCTGGGAAAATATTTATGTGCTGGACTCAGCCACAGTGAGTGACCACGTCCCTATGCGGCTTCGCTACATAGACGACGTGTTCCTCCTGTGGAGGGGCACGGCACTACAACTACATTATACTTATTAACCCCTAATCTGCCCCCCCACACCGCCGTCACCTACAATATATTTATTAACCCCTAATCTGCCCCCACTACACCGCCGCCACCTACATTACATTTATTAACCCCAAAACCTAAGTCTAACCCTAACACCCCCTAACTTAAATATAATTTAAATAAATATAAATAAATAGCATTAAATAAATTATTCCTATTTTAAACTAAATACTTACCTGTAAAATAAACCATAAGATAGCTACAATATAACTAATAGTTACATTGTAGCTATCTTAGTTTTTATTTTTATTTTACAGGCAAGTTTGTATTTATTTTAACTAGGTAGAATAGTTATTAAATAGATATTAACTATTTAATAACTTCCTAGCTAAAATAAATACAAATTTACCTGTAAAATAAAACCTAACCTAAGTTACAATTACACCTAACACTACACTATACACCTAATACTACACTATAATTACACCTAACACTACACTATAATTAAAGGGACATTAAACACTTTGAGATGGTAATATAAAATGATAAATCGTATATATATAAAAACTCTGCAATATACTTTTATTCTTTATTTTGTCCCCTTTTCCTGTAATTCCATTATGAAATTGTCAGCTTTTCAGTTAGAAATGGAAGTGTAGACCACTGTTATGTTCCACACAGTCAGTGGTTACACATTTTTGTTACCTATTTATAACTGTCCCTAATTGGCCACAGCAAAGAAGGCACCTCCGATTGTTTTATAGCCACTAAAACTTTGCAATTATTTTGTCAATATTAAAACAGTTAATGAAACTTTAAAAATACATCTGCAAGTTACACTTAGGGGGGTAGTTATCAACGTGTCTACTTTCCTACCTTCGCCGCCGCGGACCTGAAAAAATACGCCTAAGTTATCAAAAAAAGCTGTCAAAAAGCCGCGGGGCGATGAGCAGCGGACTGTGAGAGTTATCACTCATCCGATCTCGCTGCTCCTCGGCTGTTTGACAGCTTTCTTGCTAGCCTGTCACTAAGCACTCACACTAAACTACACTGTTCTACCCCCTATACCGGCGCCCCCGGAGCCCCCCGCAACTAAATAAAGTTACTAACCCCTAAACCGCCGCTCCTAGACACTGCCCCAACTCTGATAAATGTATTAACCCCTAAACCGCCGCTCTTAGACCCTGCCGCAAGTCTTATAAATGTATTAACCCCTAAACCGCCGCTCCTAGACCCTGCCGCAAGTCTTATAAATGTATTAACCCCTAAACCGCCACTCCTAGACCCCGCCGCAAGTCTTATAAATGTATTAACCCCTAAACCGCCGCTCCTAGACCCCGCCGCAAGTCTTATAAATGTATTAACCCCTAAACCGCCGCTCCCGGACACCGCTGCCACCTACATTATACCTAGTAACCCCTATCCTGCCCCCCCTATGCCGTCGCCCTCTATAATAAAGTTATTAACCCCTATCCTGCTGATCCCGCACCTCGCCACAAATAAAAAAATAGTTTAACCCCTAAACCGCCGCTCCCTGAACCCGCCGCAACCTATATTAAATTTATTAACCCCTATCCTGCCCCCCCTACACCGTTGCCACCTATAATAAATTTATTAACCCCTATCCTGCCCCCCCTACACCGCCGCCACTGTAATAAAATTATTAACCCTTAAACCTAAGTCTAACACTAACCCTAACACCCCCCTAACTTAAATATTAATTAAACAAATCTAAATAATATTTCTATTATTAACTAAGGCCTAGATTTGGAGTTCGGCGGTAGCCGTCAAAACCAGCGATAGAGGCTCCTAACGCTGGTTTTGGGCGCCCGCTGGTATTTGGAGTCAGTGATTAAAGGGTCTAACGCTCACTTTTCAGCCGCGACTTTTCCATACCGCAGATCCCCCTACGCCATTTGCGTAGCCTATCTTTTCAATGGGATCTTTCTAACGCTGGTATTTAGAGTCGTTTCTGAAGTGAGCGTTAGAGCTCTAACGACAAAATTCCAGCCGCCTGAAAAAAGCAGGAGTTAAGAGCTTTCTGGCTAACGCCGGTTTATAAAGCTCTTAACTACTGTACCCTAAAGTACACTAACACCCATAAACTACCTATGTACCCCTAAACCGAGGTCCCCCCACATCGCCGCCACTCTATTTAAATTTTTAACCCCTAATCTGCCGACCGCCACCTACGTTATACTTATGTACCCCTAATCTGCTGCCCCTAACCCCGCCGACCCCTATATTATATTTCTTAACCCCTAACTTGCCCCCCACAACGTCGCCGCAAGCTACTTAAAATAATTAACCCCTAATCTTCCGACCGCAAATCGCCGCCACCTACGTTATCCCTATGTACCCCTAATCTGCTACCCCTAACATCGCCGACCCCTATATTATATTTATTGTTCCGATCAGCCAATAGAATGCGAGCTCAATCTGATTGGCTGATTGGATCGGCCAATCGGATTGAACTAGATTCTGATTGGCTGATTCCATCAGCCAATCAGAAAATTCCTACCTTAATTCCGATTGGCTGATAGAATCCTATCAGCCAATCGGAATTCGAGGGACGCCATCTTGGATGACGTCCCTTAAAGGAACAGTCTTTCGTCGTTCAGTCGTCGGTCCGGATGGATGTTCCGCGCTGGATGTCTTCAGGATCCTGCCGCTTCGCTCCGGATGGAAGAAGATCGAAGATGCCGCCTGGATGATGACTTCAATCGGATGGAAGATCCTCTTCTGCCCCGCTTGGATGAAGACTTTGACCGGATCATGGACCTCTTCAGCCCCCGCTTGGGCTTGGATCAGGACATCGGAGGAGCTCTTCAGGACGGATCGGTGAACCTGGTATGGTGAAGACAAGGTAGGAAGATCTTCAGGGGCTTAGTGTTAGGTTTATTTAAGGGGGGTTTGGGTTAGATTAGGGGTATGTGGGTGGTGGGTTGTAATGTTGGGGGGGGTATTGTATGTGTTTTTTTTACAGGCAAAAGAGCTGAAATTCTTGGGGCATGCCCCGCAAAGGGCCCTGTTCAGGGCTGGTAAGGTAAAAGAGCTTGTAACTTTTTTAATTTAGAATAGGGTAGGGAATTTTTTATTTTGGGGGGCTTTGTTATTTTATTAGGGGGCTTAGAGTAGGTGTAATTAGTTTAAAATTGTTGTAATATTTTTCTTATGTTTGTAAATATTTTTTTATTTTCTGTAACTTAGATCTTTTTTATTTTTTGTACTTTAGCTAGTTTATTTAATTGTATTTATTTGTAGGAATTGTATTTAATTAATTTATTGATAGTGTAGTGTTAGGTTAATTGTAGGTAATTGTAGGTAGTTTATTTAATTATTTTATTGATAGGGTAGTGTTAGGTTTAATTATATCTTAGGTTAGGACTTATTTTACAGGTAATTTTGTTATTATTTTAACTAGGTAACTATTAAATAGTTCTTAACTATTTAATAGCTATTGTACCTGGTTAAAATAATTACAAAGTTACCTGTAAAATAAATATTAATCCTAAAATAGCTATAATATAATTATAATTTATATTGTAGCTATATTAGGATTTATTTTACAGGTAAGTATTTAGCTTTAAATAGGAATCATTTATTTAATAAGAGTTAATTTATTTCGTTAGATAAAAATTATATTTAACTTAGGGGGGTGTTAGTGTTAGGGTTAGACTTAGCTTTAGGGGTTAATACATTTATTAGAATAGCGGTGAGCTCCGGTCGGCAGATTAGGGGTTAATAATTGAAGTTAGGTGTCGGCGATGTTAGGGAGGGCAGATTAGGGGTTAATACTATTTATGATAGGGTTAGTGAGGCGGGTTAGGGGTTAATAACTTTATTATAGTAGCGCTCAGGTCCGCTCGGCAGATTAGGGGTTAATAAGTGTAAGGCTAGGGGTGTTTAGACTCGGGGTACATGTTAGAGTGTTAGGTGCAGACGTAGGAAGTGTTTCCCCATAGGAAACAATGGGGCTGCGTTAGGAGCTGAACGCTGCTTTTTTGCAGGTGTTAGGTTTTTTTTCAGCTCAAACAGCCCCATTGTTTCCTATGGGGGAATCGTGCACGAGCACGTTTTTGAGGCCGGGGTGTTTAGACTCGGGGTACATGTTAGAGTGTTAGGTGCAGACGTAGGAAGTGTTTCCCCATAGGAAACAATGGGGCTGCGTTAGGAGCTGAACGCTGCTTTTTTGCAGGTGTTAGGTTTTTTTTCAGCTCAAACAGCCCCATTGTTTCCTATGGGGGAATCGTGCACGAGCACGTTTTTGAGGCCGGCCGCGTCCGTAAGCAACTCTGGTATCGAGAGTTGCATTTGCGGTAAAAATGCTCTACGCTCCTTTTTTGGAGCCTAACGCAGCATTTGTTTGAACTCTCGATACCAGAGTTAAATTTATGGTGCGGCCAGAAAAAAGCCCGCGGATCGTTAGCAGCCCTTTTACCGCCGAACTCCAAATCTAGGCCTAAGTTAATCCTATTTAAAACTAAATACTTACCTATAAAATAAACCCTAATATAGCTACAATATAAATAATAATTATATTGTAGCTATCTTAGGATTTATTTTTATTTTACAGGTACCTTTCAATTTATTTTAACTAGGTACAATAGCTATTAAATAGTTATTAACTATTTAATAACTACCTAGCTAAAAGAAATACAAAATTACCTGTAAAATAAATCCTAACCTAAGTTACAATTAAACCTAACACTACACTATCATTAAATAAACTACCTACAAATAACTACAATTAAATACAATTACATAAACTAATTAAGTACAAAAAATAAAAAAAGCTAAGTTACAAAAAATAAAAAAAATAAGTTACAAACATTTAAAAACATATTACAACAATTTTAAGCTACTTACACCTAATCTAAGCCCCCTAATAAAATAACAACCCCCCCAAAATAAAAAAAATGCCCTACCCTATTCTACATTAAAAAAGTTCAAAGCTCTTTTACCTTACCAGCCCTTAAAAGGGCCTTTTGTGGGGGCATGCCCCAAAGAGTTCAGCTCTTTTGCCTGTAAAAGAAAAATACAACCCCCCCAACATTAAAACCCACCACCCACATACCCCTAATCTAACCCAACCCCCCCTTAAAATAACCTAACACTAATCCCCTGAAGATCATCCTACCTTTAGTTGTCTTCACTCAGCCGAGCCACCGATGGAACTGAAGAGGACATCCGGACCGTCAGAAGATATCCTCCAAGGGGCGCTGAAGAAATCTTCCATCTGATGAAGTGATCCTCCAAGCGGCGCTGAAGAAACCTTCCATCCGGGCGAGGTCATCTTCCAAGAGGCTCTGAAGAAGTCTTCTATCCGGGCGAGGTCATCTTCGAAGCCGGGTCTTGAATCTTCATCACGCCGACGCGGAATCGGAACAGCCAATAGAATGCGAGCTCAATCTGATTGGCTGATTGGATCAGCCAATCGGATTGAACTTGAATCTGGCTGATTCCATCAGCCAATCAGATTTTTCCTACCTTAATTCCGATTGGCTGATAGAATCCTATCAGCCAATCGGAATTGAAGGGACGCCATCTTGGATGACGTCCCTTAAAGTAGCCTTCATTCATCGGTAGTTCGTTGGGAAAGAAGGATGTTCCGCGTCGGCGTGATGAAGATTCAAGACCCGGCTTCGAAGATGACCTCGCCCGGATAGAAGACTTCTTCAGCGCCTCTTGGAAGATGACCTCGCCCGGATGGAAGGTTTCTTCAGCGCCGCTTGGAGGATCACTTCATCAGATGGAAGATTTCTTCAGCGCCCCTTGGAGGATATCTTCTGCCGGTCCGGATGTCCTCTTCAGTTCCATCGGTGGCTCGGCTGAGTGAAGACAACTAAAGGTAGGATGATCTTCAGGGGATTAGTGTTAGGTTATTTTAAGGGGGGGTTGGGTTAGATTAGGGGTATGTGGGTGGTGGGTTTTAATGTTGGGGGGGGGTTGTATTTTTCTTTTACAGGCAAAAGAGCTGAACTCTTTGGGGCATGCCCCCACAAAAGGCCCTTTTAAGGGCTGGTAAGGTAAAAGAGCTTTGAACTTTTTTAATGTAGAATAGGGTAGGGCATTTTTTTTATTTTGGGGGGGTTTGTTATTTTATTAGGGGGCTTAGATTAGGTGTAAGTAGCTTAAAATTGTTGTAATATGTTTTTAAATGTTTGTAACTTATTTTTTTTATTTTTTGTAACTTAGCTTTTTTTATTTTTTGTACTTTAGTTTATGTAATTGTATTTAATTGTAGTTATTTGTAGGTAGTTTATTTAATGATAGTGTAGTTTTAGGTTTAATTGTAACTTCGGTTAGGATTTATTTTACAGGTAATTTTGTATTTCTTTTAGCTAGGTAGTTATTAAATAGTTAATAACTATTTAATAACTATTCTAACTAGCTAAAATAAATACAAAGTTACCTGTAAAATAAATATAAATCCTAAGATAGCTACAATGTAATTATTAATTATATTGTAGCTATATTAGGGTTTATTTTACAAGTAAGTATTTAGTTTTAAATATGAATAATTTATTAAAGTATAGTGTAGTGTTAGGTGTAATTGTAACTTAGGTTAGTTTTTATTTCACAGTTAAATTTATCTTTATTTTAGCTAGGTAAGCTATTAAATAGTTAATAACTATTTAATAGCTATTGTACCTAGTTAAAATAAATTGAAAGTTACCTATAAAATAAAAATAAATCCTAAGATAGCTACAATATAATTATTATTTATATTGTAGGTATATTAGGGTTTATTTTAAAGGTAAGTATTTAGTATTAAATAGGATTCATTTAGTTCATAATAGAAATATGATTTAGATTTATTTAATTAATATTTAAGTTAGGGGGTGTTAGGGTTAGTGTTAGACTTAGGTTTAGGGGTTAATATGTATAGAGTAGCTTGCGGTGGGCTCCGGGAGCGGCGGTTTAGGGGTTAACATATTTATTATAGTGTCGGTGGGCTCGGGGAGCGGCGGTTTAGGGGGTAATAACTTTATTTAGTTGCAGCGGTGTAGGGGGGACAGATTAGAGGTGTTTAGACTCGGGGTACATGTTAGGGTGTTAGGTGCAGACAGCTTTCATAAGAATGAATGGGATGTCTGTCAGCAGCGAATTTGTACTTTTGCTATGGTCAGACTCCCATTGATTCCTATGGGATCCGCTGCCTCCAGGCTGGAGGTTTGTAAACCAGGTACGCTGGGCCGTAAAAGTGCCGAGCGTACCTGCTAGTTTTTTGATAACTAGCAAAAGTAGTGAGATTGTGCCGTACTTGTGTGCGGAACATCTGGAGTGACGTAAGAATCGATCTGTGTCGGCCTGAGTCCGGCGGATCGAAGTTTACGTCACAAAATTCTACTTTTGCCGGTCTGTAGCCTTTGATAACTAAGGCGAATCAGCCTCGCCACAAATACGCTGCGGAATTCCAGTGTATTTGAGGTTGACGGCTTGATAACTACCCCCCTTAGACTAATCTTTTCTTTAATGCATAATTCTATCTAGAATTTATTTAGTGCTTAATGTCCCTTTAAATAAATTCCCTAAACTAAATACAATTAAATACAATTTAAAAAATTATCTTAAGTTAAAAAACAAAAAAAAAACTAAATTACAGAAAATAATAAAGATACAGAAAATAATACAAGATTTTTAAGCTAATTACACCTAATCTAATCCCCCTAACAAAATAAAAAAGCCCCCCAAAATAAAAAAAGTCCTATCCTTCACTAAATTACAAATAGCCCTTAAAAGGGCCTTTTGCGGGGCATTGCTCCAAAGTAATCAGCTCTTTTACCTGTAAAAAAAATTACAACCCCTCCCGAACATTAAAACCCACCACCCACACAACCAGCCCTACTCTAAAACCCACCCAATCCCCCCTTAAAAAAACTAACACTAACGCCTTGAAGATCACCCTACCTTGAGAAGTCTTCACCCAACCAGGCCAAAGCCCTCAACGAAGCCGGGCGAAGTGGTCCTCCAGACGGGCAGAAGTCTTCATCCAAGCTGGGCAGAAGAGGTCCTCCAGATGGGCAGAAGTCTTCATCCAGGCGGCATCTTCTATCTTCATCCATCTGGCGCGGAGCGGCTCCATCTTCAAGACATCCGACATGGATCATCCTCTTCATCCGGAGTCTACTTGAACAATGACGGGTCCTTTAAGTGACGTCATCCAAGATGGCGTCCCTTCAATTCCGATAGAATTCTATCAGCCAATCGGAATTAAGGTAGGGAAAATCTTGTAATTATTTTATTATTTTCTGTAATTTAGTGTTGTTTTTTTTTGTAATTTAGATAATTTTTTTAAATTGTATTTAATTGTATTTAGTTTAGGGAATTTATTTATATATAGTGTAGTGTTAGGTGTAATTGTAACTTAGGTTAGGTTTTATTTTACAGGTAAATTTGTATTTATTTTAGCTAGGTAGTTATTAAATAGTTAATAACCATTTAATAACTATTCTACCTAGTTAAAATAAATACAAAGTTGCCTGTAAAATAAATATAAAACCTAAGATAGCTACAATGTAACTATTAGTTATATTGTAGCTAGCTTAGGGTTATTTTATAGGTAAGTATTTAGTTTTAAATAGGAATTATTTATGTAATAATAGTAATTTTATTTAGATTTATTTAAATTATATTTAGGTTATGGGGGGTTAGGGTTAGACTTAGGTTTAGTGGTTTATAAATTTAATATAGTGGCGGCGACATTGGGGGCGGAAGATTATGGGTTAATAAATGTAGGTAGGTGGCTGGGTTGTAGGGGGGGCAGATTAGGGGTTAATAAGTATAATGTAGGTGGCGGTGGGCTCCGGGAGCGGCAGTTTAGGGGTTAATAATTGTATTTAGTTGCAGTGGGGTCCGTGAGCTGTGGTTTAGGGGTTAAACAATTTATTTAGTTGCGGTGGGTTCCAGGAGCAGCGATTTAGGGGTTAAACAATTTATTTAGTTGCGGTGGGCTCCGGGAGCGGTGGTTTAGGGGTTAAACAATTTATTTCGTTGCAGAGGGCTCCGGGAGCGGCGATTTTGGGGTTAAACAATTTATTTAGTTGCGGCGGGGTCCGTGAGCGGCGGTTTAGGGGTTAATACATTTATTAGAGTTGCGGTGGGCTCCGGGAGCGGCGGTTTAGGGGGTAAACATTATAGTATAGTGTGGGTGTTTAGTGACAGGGTACCAAGAAAGCTGTAAAAAAGCCGAAGAGCAGCGAGATCAATGACTGTTAGTTAACAACAGTCCGCTGCTCATCGCACCGTACTTGGTGCACGGCTTTTTGACAGCTTTTTTGATAATTATGAAGAACGTATTCAGTTCCGCGGCAGCGATGTTAGGCCATCTTAGGTGAGCGTATTGGTGCGGGCGAATGCAAGAAAGTCGACGCTTTGATAAATAGATGCCATGGACTCCATTTAGCCCTTTGATGAATTTGGTATTTAAGTGATCAACATTCATTATTGGCAGTTCTGAGTGCCGTTGTAGAAAAATGGAGATCGAATCTTGTGTGCGTTAAAACTGACAGGAAAGATTGTGATCACTTTGTTTACAACAAAATTAACATCTGTTCCCATGTTTCCTTCATGGTAAGAAAAAAATTCAGAGAGGTTTGAAGAAAAAAAAACCTAAGTGTTATTGCATTTTTTTTTTATTATTATCATTATGGTATTCTACTGTATTTAATGGTCTTTTAACCCTTTCGCTCCTAAGTCTTTTTTCACCCCAGTGCTAAGCCAATTTTGAGCTTTTTTGGCTATCATTTAAACTCTATTGTAGGTCAAATTTCAATGACTGATCCACTCTAATTATATTGGGGGGGAGGGTTTAGCAGGCCCAGCAGATTTGCAATATGACATTATTATATTTATAATTTATGATATGCGAGATAGCTGCGACAAAAACTGCAAAAAAATATGTATAAAATTTGCATATAATATAGTAAATAATATTGAAAATGGGCCAGTAACCACTGCTGTTACTGTGATCACCTTACTAAATTGTCATTCAAGGTAGCCACGTGTGAAACAGCCACTTGGTTCAGCTCCTTTGTGACATCACCACGTGCATACATGGTGATATCGCCAGAACTCCCATGAAGCCTGGGAGTGCCACCCACTAGGCCACTAATGTTTTAACAACAATCCCCCTGCATGATGAAAAGGGCTTGTCATGCGCCCGCAGACTGCAATGTGCATGATGAATACAGCTTGTCATGCGCCCGCAGACTGCAATGTGCATGATGAATACAGCTTGTCATGCGCCCACAGACTGCAATGTGCATGATGAATACAGCTTGTCATGCTCATCGAAGGGGTTAACAAACTTATCCCAAACTACCCCAACTTTTTTATTATTAGAAATAATTTAACAATATAAATGCATTTTTATTACACAAATTTTTCTAGCAATCTTATTTTTAAGATGTTCCTAATAAAGGTTACATTTTAATTTATTTTCTAACTATTTGCTTTTTATAAGCCTTTTCCAATAGCCCCTTTATTTTGTTGTGAGTTTTTGTTATACTCTGCACTAGTCTATGAAGAATAAATAACATTTGTATATCAATAATAATAGGGAATTATCTATAGTATTGCAATAATTAATTTGAAATATTAATAAACTGGGAAATAAAACATGTTTCAAAAACAGAGTTTTAATCTCATGTTCTCAATTTGATTCATCCAAACATCCCCAACTACCAGATAGCAAGAGGTGGCTATAGACTGAGCATTACTATTTCACTTATTTGTAGAAGACACCATTTTAATGAAAACCTGGTTGTTTTATCATCTTTGGCATTCCTCTTGCTTTAAAGAAAGTTATAGATTCATAGAAGAGATTTGCAAAATAACCATTTAATAACCATTTATTTGCAAAATATATGGTCCTTGGAAAATGTCCTGTATAGAAGGTAGCTGTGATTCTTCAAAGGGAACACAGCTGGAGATGAACAAGAATGTGTTTCATGTATGAACACCCAACAGCTGCTGTATATTACTGAGATGTATGTGGACACTGGAATGAATTGCCTAGAAGAATGGCTTCTGATGGCAGTCGGCATTTACCTGAGCTTAAATTTGGCTTGTAATGGCAGATGTTGCAAAATAAATATCTCATAAATGTTGTATGAACAGTATCTCAGAGATATGTTGGAATGGGTAAATGTGAAGGTTTGATGTGTTTGTATGTCCTAAAAGCCTTTTTTTTAACCAATGTTTCTTGAGTTTGACTTAAGGCACTGACTAAAATGTCTTTACCTACATTGTTTAAAAGGGAATTTTAGTTGCCCATAACATAATTTAAAGTTACAAAATATAAAACAGAATAAACATTATTTCTATCTGCTACCTAAAAGGTGGTGGACAGGTTAATGAGCTTATGACCTTTGCTTCTTAACTTCCGTTTCAGGGAAGCTGGGCCCAGTGGCGTCACTAGGGTTGATGTCACCCGGTGCGGTAAGTCATGGTGTCACCCCCCCCCCCCCCCCCGAAAGCAGACACACACAAAAACACAGGCAAACACACATACAAACACTCAGACACACTTAAAAACATACTCAGATGCACACACAAACACTCGGAAACACACTCAGACACAAAAACACTGAGCCACACAAAAACTCAGAAACACACATACAAAATATGTAAACTGCACTGGATTAATTATGAAGCTCATGCCTAGAGCTGCTCCCTGGCTCAGCAGAACATAAAATGAAAGATAAACAGAGCACTCTAAAATAAATCACTGAAGAAAAGGTTTAGGCGTGCAAACTATGAAAATTCTGCTCTCTGACTCTGTTCCAAGTCTGTCAGTGCACAGCCCTGGGCCGCATGTCACTGAGCAGTGAGCACAGATAAGCAGGCAGGTTTAGGCTAGCAGCGCAACTTTGCAAGCCCCACGGCACACCCACAACATTCATAGTGAAATTGGGCAGGGGAGGAGCAAAGTACAAACAAGCAAAAGCAGCCGGGAAAACTATTTGTTGAAATTGCAGCACTGGCTCAAGGGGCAAAAAGATTGTGTCTACAACTTCTCCAGTCCCACTAATGTTCACAAATCCCAGCCTCTAATAAAATAATCTATGCATCTCAACATTGTATTTCTTTGAATTTCAATAAAATTAAAAAAAAAAAAAAAAAAAAATTTTTTTTTTTTTGTGTCACCTCCTGGAGGGTGTCACCCAGGTGCGGCCCGCACCCCCCTAGTGATGCCACTGGCTGGGCCTCCGAAGCAGCTTTCACTGATTTATAAATGTAGCCCTATAACTCTAAATCCTTGTATTTTTATTCTTTTTTTTTAAATCAAAGTTTTTTATTAAGGTATTTAGCAATACAACATTCACAGCATAGCATCATGAATATTACCTCCACAATATGAAGACAAGCATTTGTTGAAATTAAAAGAAAAAATACAAGAGTAACCTCAAGGTTTACATGTCACATTACAGAAATACAACTCTTGAGACTTATCATAAACTAAATAATTGAGCTCAAACAAGAGGATCGTATAGCGCGTGGAGGCCTATGACATCTATTCTTAGGGCTAATATGGCATACCATAATTCTAGTATATCACAGTTTTCAATATTGCTGGTCTTGCAGTGATACATTACAATTTTTATTTTGTGCAAGTTACTGTAGTACCTCTTTATTGTGAAGTAATGCCTAATAAAATGATACTTTAAATTGAACTGCTTAACATAATAACAAACTACCTTAACTCAGAGGTATAATTCTTTACTTTAGCATATATAATACTAATTGTTAAACCTTCCGAACTGGGCCGGGTCACCCTTGTACCCTCAATGTTGAATATGAAACTGGGGAGGATGAAAAGGGAATAATAACAGGTTGTAAAATAAGTTTCCTCACTTGACATAGAAGGTAACTCTTGTACCTAGTGAAAATTATAGTATAGAAGAGGAAAATTAGCATCAGACAGCGGGTTAATACCACTAAAGAATTCACCAAACTGGGTGAATATTAAATCTCCACTAAATTGGATGAGTAGGGAAAAGGGTACAGCGGGCAAGAGCCGCTTATGTAATAGGGGTGGGGGTGTGTCCTTCTAGTTCCAATATAGTCAACTTTCGGAGAGTGAGATGACCAGTGCTGGGTCAAGGTATATAGATATCTTAGACCTAGCTATAGTTAGTAAAGGTATGTTAATGCGTACTAAGATCAGTGCTTATCAAGAGCTGCTTTAAATTGCGGGGGAGGTCACGAAAACCATGGACTAGCATGAAAACTTAGCTGTACACAAACTGACTGTATTTATACTAATACAGGAGAAGAACTGTGGGTAAGAGATTGCTGGGTTAGGTGGAAATTATCCAGAAGATGATTAGACTAATGTTAACACTGTGAGGGGATGTGTTAGGGCCAGATAATCAATTATGGCAACATGAGATTTTACTTGGGAAGCCTTTTAATGTTAGAGTGAATAGGAATAGCTGAGACGTGCGTACTGAATTAAAACAAATGGTACATGTTTATGGCTATAAGAAGGCAACCTCTAGAACTGAACATAGAAGACTTACATATAGCCATATATTTGGAGGAGAATATCTAGCGGGTTTGAAAACTAGAGTGCTATAGCTCATAATCTGATAAATAGTGCAATATCCGGCATATGAGGTTTCTCCAGATATAAACTTCCATAATTGTGCTATAAGTACTTGCAATATATATATCAAGCTAGGTTTCATAATTAGATATTTGAGAGAGTGATCTTAAACCTCTGTACTACCTCAGGATAATATAACTCTATAAAATATATGTGGGATATTAGAAGACATATGTAGCTAACTAATCTGTGAGCAATCAGGTACATATATCTTATCTATTTACACTGAAGACCACAAACCCCTAAGTCTCAGACTAATTCAGGAAGTAATTGTATCTAAAACAAGATCAACTGGTCAAAATTGCTGCAGTAAAAGAATAAGGCAGTGAGGTATGAACCTATATTTGGTAGAAATGTAGGTAAGAGTATTTAGTTTAACGTACATGCAGGATTTATAAGCTTTGATAGTTAGAACCAAAGCCACTGCCATAGACACCTCTCTGTATTAATAGAAGCATGAGTAAAGGGGAAAATATTTGGCTTAGCGTAAACATATGGGCCATAGGCTCTAATGTTGAGAGTTAAAACTGCTGTAAAAGGCACCTCCTCCAAATAACATTATAATCAGAGAATAAAAAAAAAACATGCTCAGCTGCCATAAACTTTGCTTGAGGTTCAGAACTGTTATTGTAATATAATGTTTATTTAGTAGTGTCCGTGTAGAACATTAAACCTGGGTAAACGCTTTACCAAGTCTGGGATGCACTTGTAAAGAAATAAGTCTAAAGTTCCTGCATCCCTATGAGCTGTTCATTAGGCTAACCTATTCCTATGCGTGATTGCACTAACATGGGGGCATGTGTAAAAGGCCACAAACGGTTGCAGTTACCTCTACTGAGGTGTGTCCCACAACACTGCAGGTCAAGTCCGATTGCCAACTGTGTTCCACCATCCAAATGTGGGCCTTTCTCTTCAGGCTATCGTCTGTGGCCGACCCCACGTGCACATCTCTCACTATAGACACCAGACAATCGAAATTCTTGGTCATCTTCTGGTCAAGTTCAAGTATCATCTTGTAAATGGTAGCGTTTACTTCCTCCATGTTCACGAGTCTGTAGGATGTCAGTAGTGTAATAGATGTTATGGTAGATCGGGGGGGAATTAGCACAAGTTGTGAGGCCTTCTCTGAATAAAGCTGGTCTTGGGACTCTGAGGTCATTCGCGCGGCAAACTCGATGTTATTAACTTCAGGAGTAGGTTTTCTTAGCTTCTATAATGTGGATGATGCCGCTTAATAAAAATATTAAATGTATAACTTGTCTATCTCTCAGAGCTCCAAAAACTGCGGCCATACTCGTTCACTGCTTGGACACGCCCCCCGTATTTTTATTCTTAAAGGGATACTAAAGTCAACATTTATGTTTAGTGATTTCAATAAAACATGCAGTTTTAAGAGACTTTGCAATTTACTTCCATTATCAAATGTAATAATATGCACACTTTATGAGGCTCTAGCTCCTACTGAGCATGTGCAAGAGTTCACAGTATATAAAACAATTATTAGCTGTAATATTGTGCTGTTTATTTAAAATACAAAGTAATTATTATTGCATTGTCTTTTTATTACATACTTGTTGGACTGTGTTTAATATTCTTTGTAAGGGACAAAAAATGTAACTTGTATCATTAATCACATACCTAGTTAGGCTCAAGAACAGCAATGCACTACTATGAGCTAGCATGATCATTTTAGCAAAATATAAATATATTATAAAGCCACTGTCATATGAAACACCAGCCAGCCTTTTACTGCTACTATTCACACTAAATAAATGGGAGGGGGGGGGGAGTATAATTGATTGATTAAACTGGCTATACAGACTGGAGATTACAATAGTCAATTAGGGACATACTGAGCGAATTAGAATTTAGGAAACTGTTTTTTTTTTTTTTTTAACTTCTTACAATAAACATTTACAATAAAAAAATGAAAGCAAATGGGATTTATTTAAATGTGTTTTGAAGGAAAAGTAATAAACTAAAGCTTTTACAATGGCATTGAACAGTAAATGTATCACTCTGTCTTCTTAACATTAAAGGGACAGTCAACACCAGAATGTTTGTTGTTTAAATAGATAGATAATCCCTTTATTACCCATTCCCCAGTTTTGCATAACCAACACTGTTATATTAAGTAATACACTTTTTACCTCTGTGATTACCTTGTATCTAAGCATCTTCTGACAGCCTCCTGATCACATGACATTTTATTTATTATCGATTGACTTTCATTTTAGCCAATTAGTGCAGTGTCTGTCACAAGCCACAGGCGTGATCGCAATGTTATCTATATGGCTCACATGAGCTAGCTCTCTCCTGTTGTGAAAAGCAAATAATAAAGCTTCAATGGCTTAGAAATTATCATATGAGTCTTCCTAGGTTTAGCTTTCAACTAAGAATACCAAGAGAACAAAGCAAAGTTGGTGATAAAAGTAAATTGGAAAGTTGTTTAAAATTACATGCACTAGTTTGTTTTTTTACTTGACTGTCCCTTTAAACTAAAAAACAAAAAAAGATTCCAGTGCCAATGAAAAAGTAACATAGCTGATTTCAATTCAACCTACAAGTTCACCAAATATTCTGTGAACTATTGTAGTTCTGAAAAAGAAAAAAAGGCATCTTAACGAATACAGTTAAAAATAATTCAGGAAAAAGGCTTTATGAAATAACTAAGCAGATAACATATAGTACAACAAGGAACACTCTGAAATGTAATGTTATACAAATTCAATCTTGAAAAAATAAATTAATTAGGTTAGACATAAGGGGGAGATTACATATGTAGCATCGCCCGCAAAAGACGGCGACAACAGTGTTTAGTCTGGTTTTGCTATCACATATACAGCGCCACGTATATTTCACCCGTCGCCCCCAAATTTTACTCCCATAAGTTAGCATAGAACTGGTATCGGTATCACATATTCAGCGCAAGGATTTAGGCGGCGAAAATTGAGAAATTTTACTTCATTTTCACCTCGCCACACATAGGCAGGCGCAGCAAGCCTTACGCTGAAAATGTGAGCACCGTAACTCCCTGAAAACATAGCTAACACATGCGCACTATCTACCTGACAACCGCAATCCCCCACCGCAATAACTAATAAAGTATATTAACCCCTAATCTGCCAACCCCCACATCGCAATATGCCTAATAAAACTATTAACCCCTAATCCGCCATTCACCCACATCGCAAACTACCTAATAAAGTATATTAACGCCTACTCCGCCGAAACCCCACATCGCAATATGTCTACTATTAACCCCTTATCCAATTTGAACAGCCAATAGGATTTCAGTAGCTCTCATTCCCAATAGGAATGCAAGGTACGCCATATTTAAATGCGTAACTTGAATTCAACATTTAGTGTACAGCGGTGATCATACAAAGAGGATCATCCACGCTCCATGGCTTCGCGGTTGCCCGGTTTTAAGCTCTGTGGTCGCCGATCTTCAGTTTCGTGGTCGGCGGACTTCAGTTCCGCGGTCCTGGATGAAGATAGAAGAGGTCACTGCGATAGAAGAAGATGTCGCCACTTGGAAGAAGACTTCACCACTGGACTTCAGGAACCATGAGTACCTATCTGGGGGTTAGACTCAGACTTTTTTTTTTTTTAATTTTTGGGGGGGGTTTATTTTTTAGATTAGGGATTTAATGGGCAATTGTAAAAAAGCTGAATGCTCTTTTAAGAGCAGTAATAGAGCTGAATGCCCTATTAAGGGCAATGCCCATATAAATGCACCCAATGGGTAGTTTAGGATTTTTTAGGGTTAATTGTTATTATTTTGAGGGGTTTGGTGGGTGGGGGGTTTACTGTTAGGGGGAACTAAGTTTTGTTAAAAAATGTAAAAGAGCTGTTTAACTTAGGGCAATGCCCTACAAAAGGCCCTTTTAAAGGGACAGTATACACTCATTTTCATATGACTGCATGTAATAGACACTACTATAAAGAATAAAATGCACAGATACTGATATAAAAATCCAGTATAAAACTGTTTAAAAACTAAAGTTTAGCTCTGTTAAAAAGGTGGTTGGAAAGCCCACTGCAAGTGGGAAATAAGACACTCCCCCTTCTTTTGCATATGAAAAGACCCTTTACACAAACAGGAGCAAGCTGGAGAAGGTAGCTGACGGTATTCACATAAAACTTTGGGGCTTGCTTAGGAGTCTGAAAATCAGAGCAATGTTACTTAAAAATAAGCAAAACTAAACATTTAAAAAAAAAAAAACTTTATGGGCTTTATAAATAGATCATCTACAAAACATTTATGCAAAGAAAAAATGAGTGTATGAGTGAATGTCCCTTTAAGGGCTATTGGTATCTTAGTTTAGATTAGGGGGTGTTTTTATTTGTGGGGGCATATTTTCATAGGTATTAGATTACATTTTTTTATTTTTGATAATTTGATTAATTATTTTCTGTAATGTTAGACTTTTTTATTTTTTGTAATTTTAGATTAATTTTTTTTTTTAAGTATTGTTAGGATTTTTTATTTTAATTGTAATTTAGTAGTTTATGTAATTTGGGGTTAATTTAGTGGGCGAGGTGAAATTATGGGCGGCGCGGGTTTCAGCAGTTGCGCTGAAGCCTGCACTGCATATGTAATCTTGCCCAAGAATTATTGGGAGGAAATGCAGCCAAAGAAACTGTACCTTGATAGGAGGAAGAGAGGTTTATACATATGTGCGCACACACCCACAAAACAAACACGCATACATGTACACAAGCTCATAACAGCCACACAAACACACATTCACACATGCACGTACATGTATGCACACACACACACATACACACTCACATACACGCATGCATGCACAAAAGATCATCATACCCAAACAAACACACACACAACACACACTGACATGCATACATGCACACAAGCTCATAACACCCACACAAACACACACATATACTCACATACATGCATGCATGCACACAAGCTCATCACACACACACACACTCAAATACATGCATGCATGCACACAAGCTCATGACACCCACACACAAGCACACGCACACACACAAACACACACATACACACATGCATGCACACAAGCTCATCATACCCACACAAACACACATTCACACACACACACACAAACACACTCACACACACCCACACAACACACTCACATTCACGCATGCATGCACACAAGCTCATCACACCCACATGAACACTCATTCACACACACGCACACACACACACACACACAAGGGCGAACACACACACAAAGGTGAATAGACACGTACACAATAATATTAATGTGCACACACAGATAAAGACTATTCCACCCTCACACTAGATGCTCAATACTGTGATATAATTAGTGTCTATGTCTGCTATTCAGATGTATCATTTTATAATAAGCATATCGTAATGGTTCTTGCTTCTGCCCAAATGTCTGTAAACCTCCTAATTGATTCTATTTTGATTTGTTTTACGTATGTAAATAAAGTCAGCCTCCTTTGGAGCCGCCTCTTTTAGCTTGATTGTGCTTTTCACAGAAGAGAATGTACCTGAAGTATATCAGTAATATCCTGCATATAAAGTACAGTCAAGACCTCAATACCAGGCAATCCTCCTGTAAACGATTAACATGGCAACCACATTTTGTCTTTCTGTGACCCTCGTCATTGAGGTACAACCATATCCATGTACCACATTTGGCCGTGAGTCCACGTCTGGTTACCCCATCATCCTTAGGGAGAATTTCCACAGGGACATAATACACATATTGACAAAAAGAGAACACTGCCATTTTCAGAGTTGAATTACAGGAAAAGCAGGCAAAATAAATAATTATGCATTGCAAATGTATTTACTCATGCACAATTAAACATTTTGGACCAGATTACGAGTGGTGCGAGCGAAAAGGGGTTTATTGTGTCAAGTTAAAAGTAAACATGAACGCATGAGCGCAATTGTGATTTGCACTAGAATGATTACTGCGTCCTCAGAGCTCTGTTTAACTGTTTAGCGAAACAAAAAAGTTTCACAAAACACATAAAAAATTTGTTACAAACTGCAATAACACTCATAATAACACCATTTAATACAAATTATTTCAAAAAAATGATTGCACAAAAAAGTTATAAGGATTCAAAGATATTTGGTCGTAGGTGTAAGACGTAAAAAAGGCAGGCAAAGTGCTTTAACATAGAGATACATACATATACATGTCTAAATATGTACAGTATATTTATGTACTGTATGTGTCTATATATACAGTACTGTGCAAAAGTCTTAGGCCACCATTAGATTTGTGGTTTTAGCAATGGTATAATGACCATTAATAATTATTTCTCAGTTTCTTTATTAGAATACAACCAGAAAATACAGGATATTTGCATGCAGTATTTAAAAACTAATAAAGTGGCAAGTATTTAGTGTAACCTCCCCTTACACTTGAGCAATAGCAGGAACCTGGCTCTCATAAACCTAAATGGAATTGAACCCTAATTAATGTCATTGCTAACACCTGTATATGTCGTACTATTTCATGTCAAAATGACTGCTGTGAAAAAGGTCTGTTAGGTTTGCACAAGACATAGGATGTGTACCTGGTCCAGTCTGAGAGTGCAGTCTACTTCTGTGTTCTGTGTGTGTGTATATATATATATATATATATATATATAATATCACTGGATAGTTCCCACAGATGGCATCCGTATCTCCCAGGGTATCCACAGAGCAGGCACAGACAGGATTTTTTTTTCATCCGCCTTTAATAGACAAGCAATGGCCAGACACCAAATGTTTCGGCTCTCGCAGGAGCCTTTATCAATGGAAGCCAAATCCTGTCTGTGCCTGCTCTGTGGATACCCCGGGATATACGGATGCCATCCGTGGGAACTATCCAGTGATTCTGTATACTAATAATTGCGGAGCACCAGCTGGCTGAGTTGTTGGCGTGTGCCGTTTCCCTGCAACTGGGAGAAGCTTTGTCTCTCCCACTTTTTATCTGCTTACCCATGTTTTAAATAATACTTAAAAAATGTACCTCTTATATATATCTTGCCTTGCAGTATATTTATAATATTAATAATAATTGTAACTTAGCCCTTTGATTGTAAGGGCTTAGCTTATATTTACTCAAATACTGCTGGCTTTGATATTTTCATTAATTTAATCAAAATAAATACGACTGGGTTCAAGTGTTTTTAATTTCAGCTTATGCTATTGTATGTGTGGATAAACTTCAAAGAATTGTGTTAATAAACTTTATAGTATGAATGAATTTAATTTATAATTTAATTTTTTGTTTTGATTATCTTTCGGGCTAAGTTATAATCTGATACACAGACCAGAGCTATCTATATACAATGGTATACCCTATTACAATTACTTTGTTAGTTGTGTTCTTTTTCTTGCTCTGAATCTGTGGCAGGGAGTCTAAACCTCCTATATATTATATATACTATTCATTTTACTTTACTGGTTATAATATATTGGTCTCCTGCTTATAGTACACTTTGCCCTCCCCACCTCTTACTTATTTTAAATATAAAAATATATACTTGTGTGTGTGTGTGTATATGTATGTGTATATATATATATATATATATATATATATATATATATATATATACATATAGAAAAGTAGGCAAGGGGAAGGCACTCACCGTTTTAAAATGTAACTTTTTATTCACAGATAAACGTTTTCGGGGTTGCCCCCGTCCTCAGACCAATACTCCATTTATAAACTGGTACTCAGCTGGTCTGAGAACGGGGGCAACCCGAAAACATTTACCTGTGAATAAAAAGTTAGATTTTAAAACGGTGAGTGCCTTCCCCTTGCCTACTTTTCTATATTGTTGTTTTGAAGTGCACCCCGGCTGTTGATACAGTATAAAAAGTGTGCTGGAACCGCCCCCGCATTGTATACATACATACATATATATATATATATATATATATATATATATATATATATATATATATATATATATATATATATATATATATATATATATATATATACTTATATGTGTGTACATATGCATTTATATTTGTATATAAGTATTTTCAGACATATAAACACATAAATACATATGTAGACACATACAGACATATATAGATAAGCGCATTGGAGCCCTTTGCAGTCAAGTAGATGAAAACATGAAAGATCATATTTATGCAATATTCATATTTAATCACGTGTTATACTGTACATTTATTTCTATAGGAAATATGCAAGCGGATTGAGTTAGCGCGCAAGCGAAAATGTTTTACTTTCAACTTGTAATATGAGAGCTACCCGATGCGAGCAGATCTTTTAATCTGGCCTTTTATGGGGAACGTAATTTATTCTTAACATACTAGTAAATCACAGGACCGCGCTATTATACCCTCCCTCCACCCTTCTGCTCACCAGAAATAGCACAAACCCCATTAAAACTGGGTACATCACTAGTCCTTAAGGGGTTATAGAAAAATATGAATTTAATTATTTTTTTCAAATGATAACATATTAAATGGTTATACTTAGTGAAATTATACATGAGATTAAATAGAAAGTGTTAAATGCTTTAAATGGACATTAAACATTGAGAAGTTGGGGGGGCGGAGCCAGCAATCTAACATGGCAGACGCATTCTTGTGAGCTCCGTTTGGATCTATATAAAAAGTCTGGTTATGTGAGCTATACTATACCCACTGTGGCTAGGTTCTATATGAGAGGATACCTCTACCTCTTGGGAAGCATTTTTTAACTAAATCTGAAGAGTTTTCTTAGCCCTATTGATCAACACAGCTGTTTACGCTATGGAGGCCTACTCTGTCTATCAGGCCCAGCTTGATTGTCCTATTGGAAGTAAGGAGGTTGCTGAGAGAGCAATCTACTCTGCTAGAGCCGTGGATTCGGTCAATATATGGGAGGAGGAAGTTAAACGTCTGCTGGATCTCCGCTTTCAAGCCCTAGAGCAGTGCCTTATAACATGGCTGGCAGGCGCAATGCAGACCGCCAAGCTAGATACCACGCAGCAGTATGTGGAGGCGGGTTCCGTTGAGCCCATACATGATGATCGGTGGGAACTGACAAGCGACTCGGTGGTTGAGCGCCCTATTGTGCGATTCCTTTATGTACCAAGTGCCGGAGCTAACAAGGGGCAATTTAATTCAATAGAACACTGCTTTGACTCAATCACATTACTCGTGGTGGTCATGGGTGGTTCCCTTCAGAAACCGGAGCTCTGTGACTTGATCGGTATGATGCAGCGCAGGAGATGGATGGCGGACTTGTGCCTTGAGACTATGGCGACAAAACATAGGAGAGGTATAGGTTAGGAACTGGTACATTATTCCACTCTTCCTTTGGCTAACTGTACTGAGACTTGCCTAACTATGGCAAAACCGCTTCACCTAGACCCTCTCCCACTGAACTTTAATACGCAAACTATTTGCTGATAAGTGCATTCCCTAAACCTAAGGCAACATTATGGAAGTGCCGGAACTGAGTTACTGTTTGACCACTACAGTTTTGTCCTCACTGGCTCCCCTGCATTCAGCCTCCAGGACTTCCTGCACGTTACAGTACAATGCTCTAAATACCTTCAAAAATGACTCCAGAATTAATGCATAACAGCACTTGCTTTTAAATATCCTGCTTCACACTGTCTGTTTAGAATTCGTATTAAGCTTTTGTTATGTCACAATATGAGTTTATGAATGTACCAGTTTGATAGTGCCTGACATTAATATTTTGGAAGACACTGAGTATCTAACAATGTATATACCCTGAATGTAAACCACTTCTTGCTAAGATATGGAGAATGATATGTATATATGGCATTTAAACTCTTGCTTGGAGGTCAATTATCAGGCTACTGTGCATATATCATGGTCTATGTTTGCTTGTTTATGGGTGTAGGGCCCACACCCAGGAGACAAGACTTATGCCTGCATTACTATTCTTAGCTATTGCGTACCATATTCTCCTTTACATGCTGGGAAGTGGAATCAGTTTTAGACCAATTTGAGAGATCAACTCTTATTTACTCACAATCCTTGAGTACTAGTACTCTTCAGATATGGTATGTTCGCTCTGTTAATTTTGTTTTTACTAATAAGCCTTAGGAGATTATTTAGATTATGTATTTGGTATATCTCCTGTTCCCCTATTTGTATATATTCTGAGCAAAGTAATCCTTATACAAGCTCTTTTGGTAATTACTTTTTTCACACACAGGCACGCTTTGACCTTAACTTCTAGTTCACAAGGGATAAAAACAGACCTCACAGTGTTTACCTGTACATATGGTTATGCTATATGTGCAGTTAACTGCTCTGGCGAACATTGAGGTTGCCACATACATGTTTTTACAATTAAGCTATACCAGGGTCTAGTTATGTTCAATTGATTACCCTGATATTTATCTGCTCAGATTTTGTCCTGAACTTGTATAGCCTACCTAATAGTTTAAACCTATTTGGTGAGCCAATCTGCGAGATTGCTCACCACTTTAATCCTCTCTATAGAGCAAGTATTGTTTGCTACTGTTCACTTGCTTGTTAGTTAATGTAGACATACATGAATATGATAACTCTTGTTTTACATTTAAGCAATGCTTCCCATGTATAGTTTAACAGACCATTTTCCCCAACATCCTTATTATAGTTGCTGAATATATAGATACCTAAATATGCACACTACCACCTCCCCCTCCTCCTCCTAATCAGTATCCCCACTACAACATGTTGCTTCCTTTCAGCAGCCTATATTTGAGTTTTATTATCACATATGCCCATTATAATTGCCCATACAAGCCATCCACTCATAGACTCATAGAGTCCGCTTACAAAGTCCTATTGTTATACCCCCCCCCAGCCCACCTCTACACCCTGAGATTTGTAATTAGTCTCAGTGGTTTGCGCGGTTTCTCTCGTTAAATACCGCAAACAGAATCATATACTGATAGCAATCCTGTGGATTCTATTTCATTCCTGGTTATTTATGTGTAACAACATATTGAAAGTATAGGATTCTTGACATTTTGTGAAAAAGAATATGTCCTAGATTGAGTATTCACGAAACATTTTCTGATTCTATGTATGAATGCTAACCAAGTTTTATATATATACAGACAGTCTAAATTTGCAATCCTATCTGACTATGTTTAAATTTATAGGTAACAGTTCAATAGCTGTTGGAAAAGCGTTATAAAACAAAACAACTCGTCAATCTATGTCTATATCGTATAATGTTGTTTATTGGCTGTTAA
Source organism: Bombina bombina (assembly GCF_027579735.1). Classification (NCBI taxonomy): domain Eukaryota; kingdom Metazoa; phylum Chordata; class Amphibia; order Anura; family Bombinatoridae; genus Bombina; species Bombina bombina. The sequence continues at coordinate 239,866,342 of NC_069506.1, forward strand.
TGCACCGTTGTGTCAAGTGTTACAAAAGTAAAAAATGTATGAGGTTTGCTTAGTTTTGGGACTCTACGCATGACATACCATCGTCTACTTTTATCCTGTCATTAGAAACTATTGTATATTATACTATTAGTGACTTGATATTGATAGCTACTGAGCTCTTACTGTATGATGATGTTTCTCGTTGTTACATTAGTTACACCTGTATTTGTATTTGTATGTCATTTTATCATAAACCTCAATAAAAACTATTTAAACAAAAAAAAAAAAAACATTGAGAAGTTGTTTATATAAAATATTTGTTATGTGTAATAAAATTATTTTGCAATTTACATTGTATTATTTATTTTGACCCATTTTTATGTAATTTAGCTGTAAAGATTGTAGATTTTCTAATTTTCAGACCTTGAAAGGTACCCAGCAGGCTTATCAAGGCTAACCCTACTGCATATAATTACCTAATTGGCTTAAATAGATAAAAACTGCAAACTATCACCAAGATTACAAGTTGTGTGCTGAAGCTTGTGCATAAAAAAAGCTAAATATGTAGTAGTACCGCACTTTCCATAGCGCTGCCATTACAAGTTACAGAAAAACCTTCTTTTGTTGAGCGATATGGTGCGTTAAGCTCCATACCGTACAAAAGCCAAGGCCTCACTTGACGTGCTCGTGCACTTTTTCCCCCATAGACATCAATAGAGAAAAAGTGTTAGAAAAAAACTAACACCTGCGATCGCGGAATTGCGACCACTATAACGCAATCCCCATTGATGTCTATGGGGACAAGAAGGTTATGTAAAAACCTAACACCTTAACATAAATCCCTAGTCTAAATACTCATAATCCGCCGCCCCACCTTGACATTGCCAACACTAAATAAAGATGGGTGACCTGCCATTCAGTGCGCTAAGGCCAATTTTTCAGCAGTATAGCCGTACTGCACAACTTGTAATCTTGCTGAATGTATTTTATACTTACTTTATGACTGTGACTAGCTTTGTTCTCTGCAGACTCAAACCTGAATTAGTTGTTCCAAATAAGCTTTAGAAAAGATTATTATAGACAATTTCAGAAGATTATTAAAGTAAACCAGACTGGAAAACAATAAGTGAGATTAGACCGACAGTACAAAAAAATGTTATAAGAAAAAAAGCATTTTAGTGGCGTTAAGAAAAAATAAATGCAGATACCTAGGGTATAATTAAACCATGTTGAGGTATGCATTCTTTAATGCAGTTTTTGGTGTTGACAGACATCTTTAAAAGGGCATTAAACCCAAAAAATGATTTCATGATTCAGATAGAAAATACCATTTTAAACAACATTCCAATTTACTTCTATTACCTAATTTGCTTCATTATTTAGATATATTTTGTTAAAGAAATAGCAATGTACATGGGTGAGCCAATCACATGAGGCATCTATGTGCAGCCACCAATCAGAAGCTACTGAGTCTATCTAGATATGCTTTTCAGGAAAGAATATCAAGAGAATGAAGCAAATTAGATAATAGAAGTAAATTAGAAAGTTGTTTAAAATGGTATTCTCCATCTAAATCATGAAAGAAAATTTTTGGGTTTAATGTCCCTTTAACTATCATACTTATATACATTTTAAAAGTCATTCTGCTATTTATTGGACCATTAAATACAGCAGAATTGCACAATCAAAAAGTTCATTGTGGGGCGTGTCCGGGCTATGGCCTAAGATGGCTGCTAAACTGGGAGCTCTGTAAGGAAAAAATTACAATCCGCCTTGTAATTAAGATTTTTCAAGTCCATCCAGAAGAAAATTGATCTCCATGAAGTGTATAACGCTTTGCTGGTTTGGATTATACCTGTATTGTAAGAAAATCAGCCTCCCAGACTGGACCACAGAGATCTCTTGGTGGCCTACAAGGAAGGAGAACTCAGCCCCCCCGCCCCCCCCCCCGGGAAACCGGGGTAAGCTAAGCAGAGTAAATACTGTGCCTCTGCACCTATTCGTACCTGTTAATCTAATAATGTTGACATATATATATTACTATGGAGGAGCTGTGCACTATCTTCCAATCCCTCATGGAGGATTTTGAATACAAAATATGTGCCAGATTCGATGGCCTCACAGAGCTCTGCCGCAATATGTCAAAAAAAAAAGGGATGTTCCACTCCAAGCTACTAAGAAACCCCCCGCTCCAATTATCTACACTAGTTCAGGCACGGAGCAGCCTCCCTGCCGGGAGATGAAGTGGCTGCAGGCTGTGGAAGCGGCGAGAAACTATAACATAGGAGAGGCTTGTGAGGCAGTTGGCCTGCAGAAGTGCGACCTTCCTACATACATGCCTTACACAGGATGGGGCAGAGGATCCCCTACGGCTCAGTGTCAGCTAGACAATGCTGAGGGCTGCCGCAATATCAACATTTGGCTTCATGGAGCTGTGCGGGGGAGAGCGGCCGGCTCCCTCATGTGCAGCTTTACTGCCTCTGATCATTATATTACCGACCTGGCGGCTCTGAAGAGGGAGAATGAAGGGGCGGCTTACCTGAGCTGTCGGCTCCCTTGTTCGTTCGTAAGTGGACCAAACGGACTGATTAATTATATACAGGAGCCTAGAGCCTCATCCGGAATCGTGAGTGGCGGCCTACGGAAGTTGCCCAGATATACTTGCAAGACCTCTCTGCACCAATGAGTAGGCATTGGATAAGTACAGGGATTTTTGCACCATACTTGACCCAGCTTGAGAGATCGTATATACTTAGCAATTACGCTGGGTTACAGCTGTTGTGACGTTTATCCCACTTACATGGATGGCTCTCTGCATGTAGATGTGTGGGGGCAGTTTATTTGTTGATGGATTCATTTTAGTACCGCCATTGTATGTACCCTGCAGGTCATCCTTACAGTTTGCGCTTGTTATTGCCTACTCGGCAGCACTGTTTGCTTAAGTCAGGGGGCGAATGGTATTTCAGGAAAGCAAGATTGCATGCCCAGACCAGGCATATAGACATAGTTTTTATATTGACAAACTATTTAGGCCTGTTAAACTCAGCCCACAATATAAATAGTCTACAATGTGTATGTGTGGGATGTGGTATTATACATCTCTGTCAGTATGCCTGTAGAATCTATTGTCACATATGGGGTTGATATTGCCCCACAGATAAATTTTGCCTAGCTAGCTCTCTAGCCAATAAGGGATAATTGATATAGAGCATTGCAGAAAGCTTATCTTCCCCTACACAGCATTTAGCTTGCATGACGCTGGCTATTATTTTAGTATGTTGAAGCATTATAGTACTGCACTTACTATGGATCTTTCTTAGTGACTGAATCAGATAACTCTGTATTAATTTTAAGAATGTATAGTATAAATGTTTTACATGTGTGTTAAGTTCTGATGTGCATATTTCTTTACTCCAGGTTTGTTAAATGCAATGGTTAAACCTTTACAAATTGTTCACTACTGGAACTATTTAGACCCACGGACACTATCTATACTGTTTGGATAGTCTCTTCCTGTATAGATCTGAATCTTACCATGATGAGTTTAGTTATTACACAAGCCTACATTAGTGTTACTGGGTCCCTTTGGCACCTAAGAGCGACCCTACATATCTGGGAGGGTATATACATTTTGCTACCTTGAGAGATAATTACTGTTAGATGTAGGGCCATATAAGTGGCTACCATGATATTATCTATATAAAATACCTATGGTCCAGGAGGGGCCCTGATCCTCTTGAACATGGGTCTACTAAATATACGTATGCCACTTTGAGTAATAGCTATTGTTAGAAGTAGGGCCTTATAAGCTGCTAGCGCAATACTGTCTATATAGAACATCTTAGAATATCATATTTCTTGGTTACTATTTATGTTATGGACACACGATGACCTATGCCTTTCTTTTTTAGAGATGGGTTACGAAAACCAGGTCTTATGACTAGCATTTATTTTGTTATGTTGTGTCCATGTTAACATGTCTATATATAAAATGAGGTACCGCCCATGGCCTAATGTATTTCCTATTGTTTGGGAATCTATATTGTTTACTGTTCTAAGACATACCTATGTATTAGCTGTGCAAGAATCAATGTATGTATACAGGTATGTTGCCATGAAAGTATACGCTGTTATTTATATATGTCTTTGTTACCTCAATAAAAAATTATAAAACAAAAAAAAAAGTTCATTGTAAAAAGAAAATGGTACAGCTTTTTTTTTTTTTTTTTTTTTTAAATGAGCAGTAGATTTTAGTCTGACAAATTTTGAAATTTAATTTGATTTATCAGCCCCCTGTATCATGTGACAGCCATTAGCGAATTACAGACTCATATATGTTCGCACTATAAACTTTTGCACATAATCAGTAGTAGCTGGTGCCTCCAAAAGTGTGCATATAAAAAGATTTGCATTATTTTATAATGGAAGTAAATTGGAACATCTCTTAAAACTGCATGTTCTATCTGAATCATAAAACGTTAATTTTGATTTTAGTGTCCCTTTTAAAAGAGCTAAATGAATGTGGATCACAGCCATATACAGGCTATTTGTAGCTTAAGACTGTCTGATTACTATTTATACCTACTTCCAATGTGTGTGTACTTTATGACTTTGTTTTGCTAACCTGTGGTACATAGGAGTACCTGGAGTATTGGCAAGGGGTACTCCTGCACTTGGCCTCTCATTATGTGTCATTATTTTGGGGTTATCTGAACTGGAGCACAGGTGAAACAATAAGCTAATTAGTAAACATGGTTATTTTACCTGCTCTCATCCAAGGTAATCCTAAAAACCTGGACCATTGGGGAGGCTTGAGGGAAGGTTTGAAAACCAGTGATCTAGGGTAAGCATACAATGATTACAAAAATCAGTGTTTCTCAGTTCTACTCTCAAGCTCCCCTACCAGATTCTATTTCCCTGCACTCCCCTACCAGATTCTATTTCCCTGCACTCCCCTACCAGATTCTATTTCCCTGCACTCCCCTACCAGATTCTATTTCCCTGCACTCCCCTACCAGATTCTATTTCCCTGCACTCCCCTACCAGATTCTATTTCCCTGCACTCCCCTACCAGATTCTATTTCCCTGCACTCCCCTACCAGATTCTATTTGTCTGTACTCCCCTACCAGATTCTATTTCCCTGCACTCTCCTACCAGATTCTATTTCCCTGCACTCCCCTACCAGATTCTATTTCCCTGCACTCCCCTACCAGATTCTATTTCCCTGCACTCCCCTACCAGATTCTATTTCCCTGCACTCCCCTACCAGATTCTATTTCCCTGCACTCCCCTGCCAGATTCTATTTCCCTGCACTCCCCTACCAGATTCTATTTCCCTGCACTCCCCTACTAGATTCTATTTCCCTGCACTCCCCTACCAGATTCTATTTCCCTGCACTCCCCTACCAGATTCTATTTCCCTGCACTCCCCTACCAAATTCTATTTCCCTGCATGGGGTGGTTAGCTGCTCACTCTCTATGACTGTCTCGCCTGTGCTCAGATATGGAAATCCTTAGAATCTGGATGATTAAAGGGATACTGAACCCAGTTTTTTTCTTTCATGATTTAGATAGAGAATGCAATTTTAAGCAACTTTCTAATTTTTTCCTATTATCAATTTTTCTTCATTCTCTTGGTATCTTTATTTGAAAAAGCAGGAATGTAAGCTTATGAGCCGGCCCATCTTTAGTTCAGCAACTGAGTAGCGCTTGCTGATTGGTGGTTAAAATTTAGCCATCAATCAGCAAGCGCTATCCAGGGTGCTGAACCAATAATAGGCTGGATCCAAAACTTACATTTCTGCTTTGTCAAATATAGATAGCAAGAGAACAAAGAAAATTGATAATAGGAGTAAATTAGAAAGTTGCTTAAAATTGCATGCTCTATGTAAATCATGAAAGAAAAAATTGGGGTTTAGTATTCCTTTAAAGGGACACTGAACCCAAATTTTTTCTTTTGTAATTCTTTTGTAATTCATGCAATTTTAAGCAACTTTCTAATTTACTCCTATTATCAATTTTTCTTTGTTCTCTTGCTATCATTATTTGAAAAAGAAGGCATCTAAGCTTTTTTTTGGTTTCAGTACTCTGGACAGCACTTTTTTATTGGTGGATGAATTTATCCACCAATCAGCAAGGACAACCCAGGTTGTTCACTAAAAATGGGCCGGCATCTAAACTTACATTCTTGCATTTCAAATAAAGATACCAAGAGAATTAATACAATTTGATAATAGGAGTAAATTAGAAAGTTGCTTAAAATGTCATGCTCAATCTGAATCACAAAAGAAAAATTTGGGGTACAGTGTCCCTTTAATGACATTTGAGTACCAGTTTTTAAATGGAGTATTAGTTATGCGCTTAGGTTAAACACACTGTCCTTTAACCTGTGGTGTAATCACTAAACCCTCAAATCACCATTTTGTTTGTTGTTAATTGTGCATATTTGGTATTTGGATTACAACATTTGAGAGATTAATGATGCTGATAATAGTTTTGTGTTGTTTTTGGAAGGTGCCAATCTCTAAGCATTTATGCCTGGGAAAACACACTGGCAATATCAGGTGGCATTCAGAAATCATTCTGTCAAAAACAAGCACAAGATTTTTATTGTATAGCAATTTATTTAGGAAGACCGTTGTAAAAAATATATGTAACATCTCTTTACAGCTGCAAGCAACAGGTTTACACTTTGCCCTTTGCACAATTAGACCTCCCCACACTAGTAACCCTGACTGAGGTGTTTAGTCATGTTGCCGGGGTTGAACTCATAATAAGGTTGTTATTATTACATATTGAATTTATGCATTAGATTGTCAGCAGCTGTTCTTGCAACACGTGACAAGGAACATAAAAAATACATAAAACATACTCTTTTTAGCTCTTCTTGCAACAAATGTGACAATATAAATATATATATATATATAAGAGACAGAAAAGAAGCATCCATATAAGTGTTATTTGTTTGTATTAGATTCCCTTGCATCCATCACCGCCCTGGTGGGCAGTTCCTCTTTTGTCCACTAGGCTTATTTATTTGAATTTCCACCGGTCTCTCTTTTGTTATTTAAATAAATGTGACAACAAATAACATAAAAATGACTCTTGTTTTCTCTTGCACTTAATTCCTCTGTTTGCTCTCTGTGCTCTTAAATTTCTGTCTTCTGCTTGCAAACATCAAAAGCAACATGGTTTTATTTTATTGTTTTAGTCAGTTGTTTTTCACAATGAGGTTTTCTGATGCTTATCATCTGCTTTTCTCATCCTTTTTTTTTTTTTTTTGTACAGGTTTCTCCTTTAGATCGAAAGAGCTTGAAAGCCTTGTAGTATACTGTACTAACAGGAACAGTAATCTTCTCTTTCTGTTACGGTTTAAATGCTGTCTGTTCCCTGACATATATATAATATGTAATATACATGTACATAAGCAAAAAAAATATTCCGGACAAATCATTAACACAGAAAAAATTCTTTTTTATTTAATCTGATAATTTTTCCGAGGGTCTTTCACAATTAGTTTGTTCAAAAAAATCAATTTGTCTTTTATTTCATATGGGAAACATCTTCAGGGCAACAGAGGAGCAGCTGGACAAGCAATTTGAAGGGACTGTCTCTTTAAATGTAAATTAAATTATACTCCAGAATTTTTATTGTTTAAAAAGATAGATAATTCTTTCCTTACCCATTCCCCAGGTTTACAGAACCAACACTGTTATATTAATAAAATTTTTACCTCTGCGATTTCCTAGTATCTAAGCCTCTTCAGACTGCCCCCTTATTTCAGTTCTTTTGACAAACTTGCAGTTTAGCTAATCAGTGCTGACTGTCAAAATATACTGAGATAAGAGGCGACCTCTAAAGGCTTAGAAATTAGCATATGAGCCTACCTAGGTTTAACTTTTAGCAAAGAATACCAAGCAAAACTTTTGGATCCTTCTGAAGCTGGTAGAATTATTCCTTGGCTTGATGCAAACTTAATTTCACTTAAACAACAAAAATCAGAACACTGCAGTGCAGAAGGATTGCAAGCCACTTCCACAACAGTAATAAAACCAGTCACCATGTTAGCCAATAAAAGGAGAAGAAAGTGCTTCCTCAGCATAGTCTATATCAATTTATTGGGATTGGGAGCCCATTAGATGGAGATGAGTGGTTGGTCATGATTGGTCAGTTAGAGGCAGCTTTAAAGCGTTCTTGGGATACAGTGACGTGCGGTGATGTCAGAGGCTGGTGAGGCACTGGTTAAGATAGGCCCGAGAAACACACACACATACATATACAGTATATGTATATATATATATATATATATATATATATATATATATATCAGTGACGTGCGGTAATAGGAGGCAGGGGAGGCACCGCCTCCCCTGTCAAATCAGAAGAAAACGTTTTTATTTAATAATGGGGAAAAAAGTTGAGTACAGTATTTTTCTTGTCTACATTTTTTTTTACCATGCCCCCCTAGGTACACCTCCCAGCGCCACAGATCGCACAGTGCACAATGCATAATTCATCAGGTGATCAGATCCATGTTGCGCAATCAAGAGGCGGTGAGCGGTTCAGCTGCCCCTACATTGATTGCGCAACATGGATGCTTTCTAATGTTCTTAGCTCACTATGAGCTAGCGCCACCCAGTGGTGTCTCATCGGGCCGATACCACGCTCCAATAGAGGCGGTTCTCAAAACCGCCTCTATGATGGAGCTGACCTGGACAGCCAATCAGCTCAGAGCTGCCGGGTTGAGGCGTGTCTCCAGCTGCGACTGGACAATTGTGTTGGCGCGGGAACAGTACGTGAAGCAGGAGGGAGCTTCTGCAGTGCCGAGTCCTCTCACATGTCAGTGAGTGTGTCCTCCTGTGTCGTCGTCTCGGACTGTAAGACGTGAGTGAGGGGAGAGACCCGTCAGTCGTCATCTGCCGTATTGTTGCAGGGCAGGCGCAGCAGGAGTCAAAGTGCTGACAGAGTCTGAGAGAGTGAGAGGGTTCCGAATCCAGGCAGTTGCGGTCCGGACTTGTGGTGAGTGGAGTCGAGTGACAGATTATGTCAATGTAATAATATTATTTGACAGTGAGTCATATAATGCCATTTAAGGGGGGAATTGTTAAAAGGAAGCCATTTTCTCTTTAGGATGAATGCAATGGGGTCTGGGGAGATTAAAACTTTAATTTGAGATTTTGGTGTATTCATGGTAGCGAGCCTATGAATAGAGCTAAGTCAAAGCCCACAGTAGTGGTGTGCCCCTTTTATTCTCTGGCATATTTTCATACACAGGTTTTTTTTGCACTTGAAAGAGGTAAAAGAGGGGAACGTGGGATTTTGACAGCTGATATTGGCCTCTGAGCCCTTGACAGGGATTTTCTAATTAACCCCAAAGCCCCATCAGGTGGTTGCACAGAAATGATGCTTTACAGGAAGGGCAAAAAGTAGTTTTACTTTTGTTTTAAAAGGACAGATGAAAGTGATCTGCAGATTCACAGCAGATCTGGTAAACATACCAATGGTTAAAGCTGTTTTAGTAATGAGTGCATGAAATACACCCCCAAACAAAGATGTTAAAATCATTCTTAAACCAATTTGTCAGCAGGGATCAATAAGCTTGATTCTTTTGGAAATCACTACTCAAATTAAAAAAAGAGCAAATATTTTAACGTACCAAATGTCTCTGGTGCTGCAGCATATATTGTAGGTTAGATATTAGCTATTTACTATAAAAAGGGACATACAAGCTAAAATTTAACTTTTATGGTTCAGCTAGACTAGATTAAATTTTGACTCCTGTTACCAGATTTAATTTGTTATTTTAGTATTCTTCTTTTAAAGCAAACCTAGGTAGGCTTAAGAGCAACAATGTAGTACTGGGAGCTAGCTGAACACCAAATGTGTTCGGCTAGGTCCCAGTATTGCATTGCTGCTCTAGAGCTTACTTTAACTATGCATTTTGTTCCTTTTGTCTATGAAAATGGATTAGAGACAATCATATCTCTTTACACCTAATTTTTATTGAGTAAGCCATTATTCACATTAAAGGGACAGTCAAGTCCAAAAAAAACCTTTCATGTTTCAAATAGGGCATGTAATTTTTAAACAACTTTCCATTTGACTTTTATCACCAATTTTGCTTTGTTCTCTTGATATTCTTAGTTGAAAGCTGAACCTAGGAAGGCTCATATGATAATTTCTAAGCCCTTGAAGTCCGCCTCTTATCACATGTTTTTTTATTTGCTTTTCACAACAGGGGAGAACTAGTTCCTGTAAACCATATAGATAACATTGTGATCACACCTGTGGATTGTGTGTCTGTGTGTGTATGTGCCTTAATGTATGTGTAGTGTGTGTCTGTGTTTGTGTATTTGTATGTGAATATCTTTGTGTATATATGTGCGTGTTTGTCTGTGTGTATACCTGTGTGTGTGTGTGTGTATAAGTTTGTGTCTGTGTAGTGTGTGTCTGTGGTTTTGTGTACAGTAGGTAGTGCAGTATGTGTGTGCAACCTGGATCTCTGTGAGGGAAGGCTGCCTGTATACCAGAGATGCATTCTGCAGTGGGCACAAGCTAGGGACATTTAAAATGACACTGCAGGGATCCAGAAAAAAAAAAAAAAATAGCAGCATGGAAGACATATTTCAGCTAAAGTGTAATGATTATACATACAAATATATATATTTGTATGTACTATATGTGTGTATATATATATATATATATATATATATATATATATATATATATATATATATATATATATATATATAGTAAAGACTGGATTACCCGTGTTAGTCCAGTAGATAAGATGCTCAAATAATAAAGTATTGCAGTATGCAGTGATACCTTTTTTATTGGACTAACATAATATTTCAAAGACAAGCTTTTGAGAGTTTTCCTCCCTTCCTCAGGTCTAAAGCAATACTCAGTATTGCTTTAGACCTGAGGAAGAGAGGAAAACTCTCGAAAGCTTGTCTTTGAAATATTATGTTAGTCCAAAAAAAGGTATCACTGCATACTGCAATACTTTATTATTTGAGCATTATATATATATATATATATATATATATATATATATATATATATCAGTGACGTGCGGTGATGTCAGAGGCTGGTGAGGCACTGGTTAAGATAGGCCCGAGAAACACACACACATACATATACAGTATATATATATATATATATATATATATATATATATATATATATATATATAGTGCTCAAATAATAAAGTATTGCAGTATGCAGTGATACCTTTTTTTGGACTAACATAATATTTCAAAGACAAGCTTTCGAGAGTTTTCCTCTCTTCCTCAGGTCTAAAGCAATACTGAGTATTGCTTTAGACCTGAGGAAGGGAGGAAAACTCTCAAAAGCTTGTCTTTGAAATATTATGTTAGTCCAATAAAAAAGGTATCACTGCATACTGCAATACTTTATTATTTGAGCATCTTATCTACTGGACTAACACGGGTAATCCAATCTTTACTATATATATATATATATATATATATGTATATATATATATATATATATATATATATATATATATATATATATACACACACATATAGTACATACAAATATATATATTTGTATGTATAATCATTACACTTTAGCTGAAATATGTCTTCCATGCTGCTATTTTTTTTTTTCTTTTCTGGATCCCTGCAGTGTCATTTTAAATGTCCCTAGCTTGTGCCCACTGCAGAATGCATCTCTGGTATACAGGCAGCCTTCCCTCACAGAGATCCAGGTTGCACGCACATACTGCACTACCTACTGTACACAAAACCACAGACACACACTACACAGACACAAACTTATACACACACACACACACAGGTATACACACAGACAAACACGCACATATATACACAAAGATATTCACATACAAATACACAAACACAGACACACACTACACATACATTAAGGCACATACACACACAGACACACAATCCACAGGTGTGATCACAATGTTATCTATATGGTTTACATGAACTAGTTCTCCCCTGTTGTGAAAAGCAAATAAAAAAACATGTGATAAGAGGCGGACTTCAAGGGCTTAGAAATTATCATATGAGCCTTCCTAGGTTCAGCTTTCAACTAAGAATATCAAGAGAACAAAGCAAAATTGGTGATAAAAGTCAAATGGAAAGTTGTTTAAAAATTACATGCCCTATTTGAAACATGAAAGGTTTTTTTTGGACTTGACTGTCCCTTTAATGTGAATAATGGCTTACTCAATAAAAATTAGGTGTAAAGAGATATGATTGTCTCTAATCCATTTTCATAGACAAAAGGAACAAAATGCATAGTTAAAGTAAGCTCTAGAGCAGCAATGCAATACTGGGACCTAGCCGAACACATTTGGTGTTCAGCTAGCTCCCAGTACTACATTGTTGCTCTTAAGCCTACCTAGGTTTGCTTTAAAAGAAGAATACTAAAATAACAAATTAAATCTGGTAACAGGAGTCAAAATTTAATCTAGTCTAGCTGAACCATAAAAGTTAAATTTTAGCTTGTATGTCCCTTTTTATAGTAAATAGCTAATATCTAACCTACAATATATGCTGCAGCACCAGAGACATTTGGTACGTTAAAATATTTGCTCTTTTTTTAATTTGAGTAGTGATTTCCAAAAGAATCAAGCTTATTGATCCCTGCTGACAAATTGGTTTAAGAATGATTTTAACATCTTTGTTTGGGGGTGTATTTCATGCACTCATTACTCCAACAGCTTTAACCATTGGTATGTTTACCAGATCTGCTGTGAATCTGCAGATCACTTTCATCTGTCCTTTTAAAACAAAAGTAAAACTACTTTTTGCCCTTCCTGTAAAGCATCATTTCTGTGCAACCACCTGATGGGGCTTTGGGGTTAATTAGAAAATCCCTGTCAAGGGCTCAGAGGCCAATATCAGCTGTCAAAATCCCACGTTCCCCTCTTTTACCTCTTTCAAGTGCAAAAAAAACCTGTGTATGAAAATATGCCAGAGAATAAAAGGGGCACACCACTACTGTGGGCTTTGACTTAGCTCTATTCATAGGCTCGCTACCATGAATACACCAAAATCTCAAATTAAAGTTTTAATCTCCCCAGACCCCATTGCATTCATCCTAAAGAGAAAATGGCTTCCTTTTAACAATTCCCCCCTTAAATGGCATTATATGACTCACTGTCAAATAATATTATTACATTGACATAATCTGTCACTCGACTCCACTCACCACCCACCACAAGTCCGGACCGCAACTGCCTGGATTCGGAACCCTCTCACTCTCTCAGACTCTGTCAGCACTTTGACTCCTGCTGCGCCTGCCCTGCAACAATACGGCAGATGACGACTGACGGGTCTCTCCCCTCACTCACGTCTCGCAGTCCGAGACGACGACACAGGAGGACACACTCACTGACATGTGAGAGGACTCGGCACTGCAGCAGCTCCCTCCTGCTTCACGTACTGTTCCCGCTCCAACACAATTGTCCAGTCGCAGCCGGAGACACGCCTCAACCCGGCAGCTCTGAGCTGATTGGCTGTCCAGGTCAGCTCCATCATAGAGGCGGTTTTGAGAACCGCCTCTATTGGAGCGTGGTATCGGCCGATGAGACACCACTGGGTGGCGCTAGCTCATAGTGAGCTAAGAACATTAGAAAGCATCCATGTTGCGCAATCAATGTAGGGGCAGCTGAACCGCTCACCGCCTCTTGATTGCGCAACATGGATCTGATCACCTGATGAATTATGCATTGTGTGATCTGTGGCGCTGGGGGGTGTACCTAGGGGGGCATGGTAAAAAAAATGTAGACAAGAAAAATACTGTACTCAACTTTTTTCCCCATTATTAAATAAAAACTTTTTCTTCTGATTTGACAGGGGAGGCGGTGCCTCCCCTGCCTCCTATTACCGCACGTCACTGTTGGGATATCATAGAGAACTTGAGCCAAAACACTATCAATCTGAGTCTTGTTCAAGTTATAGCCTTTTTCAGTCATCTCTTGCCCAAGGTGGATGCCTTTCTCGAAAATTTTGAGTGGTTTCTAGTTGCATAATAAGCAGTGAAATTGCAACACTCACTTGTCAGGAAGCTGAAGAAGTAGATGAAAGATTGCATGCAGAGCATCACCATTTAAAACTTTCATCAGTAAACATAGAAACATAGATATTGACAGCAGATAAGAACCATAGGCCCAGCAAGTCTGCCTGTTATTTACTAAAAGTATAAACTCATCTAGTTGGTTAGATAGCCTTATGCTTGTTCCAGGCAGTCTTGAAGTCCCCCACAGTGTTTGTCATTACTACCTCTTGTGGAAGTTTATTCCATGAATTAATCACCCTTTCTGTTAAGAAGTGCTTCCTTAATTTACTCCTGAATCTACTACCATTCAGCTTGAGATCATGACCCCTTGTTCTTGAATTTTGCTTTTTATGTAAAATACTCAATGGCTCAGTTTTAATAACTCTTTAATATACTTAAAATTTGCTTTCATTTCACCTATTTTCCTTTTCTCCTCTAAGCTATACATATTTAGGTCATTGAGCCTCTCCTTGTACCTTTTATTTTTTAGACCATGTACCATATTGGTAGCCCTCCTTTGCACATATTCAAGTTTTTTTTTAACTCTTTTGAACATATGGCCTCCAGAACTGCACACAATACTCAAGATGAGGCCTAACTAGTGGTCTGCAAAGTGGCATAAGAACCTTGCTATTTCTGCTTCATATACCTCTATAAAATAATAATCATTTCTCAGTGGCTGGCTATATTGCACACAGTCTGTTGCCTATCCTCTCACTATTGTACTATCAGTTACATATATTGAAGGATGGTATACCCATCATCTAATTGAAACCATAATTGCTATTGCAGTGGGGGCACTAACCAAACAAAATCATTACATAATTATATTAGCCTATCAGAAAATGATTAGTCAGTGTGTACTATATTTCAGGCTGCCGCCTTCACCACCAGTAACAGTACAACTGTCACTACCGGTGTAGAGTCCGTGTCTGTTTCTATTTTTCTTCTTTACTTTTTTCTTTCATGATTTAGATAGAGCATGCAACTTTCCAATTTACTTCTTTTATCAATTTCCTTTGTTCTCTTGCTATCTTTATTTGAAAAAAACAGGAATCTAAGCTTTGGAGCATGCCCTTTTTTGACTCAGCACCTGGGTAGCACTTGCTTATTGGTGGCTAAATGTACTAAACTAAACCTATTAACCCCTAAACCGCCGGCCCCCCACATTGCAAATCACTTAAACTATTAACCCCTAAACCTAACACTCCCCTAACTTTAAATTAAATTTACAATATAACTATATTAAAATAAGTAAATAAACTTACCTGTGAAATAAAAAAAAAAACTAAGATTAAATTTTAAATAAAGCTTACATAAATATTTTAAGAAAATAAAAAAAAACTACAAATAAAAAACCTAAATTACATTATGGAAAAAATAAAAATTACATTTTTTTTTTTTACAAATTTAAAAAAACCTAACACTACGAAAGAAAATAAAAATCTAACTTTACAAAAATAAAAAAACACTAAAATTATGAAAAATAAAAAAACTAAGATTACAAAAAAATAAACTAAATCATGCAAAATAATAAAAATTACACCTAATCTAATAGCCCTATAAAAACAAAAAGCCCCCTCCAAATAAAAACACCCCCTAACCTAACAATAAGCTACCAATAGCCCTTAATGTTTTACATAAAAAATTACAAAGTCCCTCTAACATTAAACCCCCAAATCAACCAACCCCTAATATAAAAAAACTAAGCTACCCATGGCGTTTGTATGGGCATTGCCCTTAAAATGGCATTCAGCTCTTTTACTAAAAAAAAAAAGCCCTAATTAAAAAAAAAAAAAACACCCAAAACTTTTAAAAAGTCTTCATCCAGGCGGCAACATCTTCATCCATCGTGGGAGCATCTTCTATCTTCATCCCGGTGGCGCGGAGCTCTGGCGGCATGGATCAGAGCTGTCCAGGACCGGAGACAACATCCAGCACGGAATGTCCTCTTCATGCGATCGACCGTCGCACACTGAAGCTTGAATGCAAGGTACCCCTTTTATATTGGGGTACTATATTGGGGTACCGTTGCATTCCTATTGGCTGAAAAATTCAAATCAGCCAATAGGATGAGAAGCAGCAAACAGTGAACAGCAATCTACATGTTACGGCCCATGGCCTTTATCAAGATGATAAAGGCCGTAGGCCAAATCACGTAGATTTGCTGTTTGTGTCAACCATCCCTACCAACAAGTGACCCCACAGGAACGCTCAATTTGTGGGTCAAAAGATCGCCAAAGTTTTGGTTTCCAATCGCAACTCCTGCTTTCCCTGTATGACAGGTTTCTCTAGCATTTAGATCACCTAAGTCCGTTATATACGGACCATCTATAACAAATTTGGATCGTCTAAAGTCTGTTCATATACGGACCGCCTTAAGACCAACACGGAGGGCTTTTCGGTATAACTCAATCACTGATCCGCAGATATCACCCCATGTGACCCGGAAGTGTGCACAGACACACTACAGGCACCGCTCAGTCCGCTCTCTCTGTTTGCACAGATGCCTTTCGGTCGGCACTTCACAGCACCAAGATGCTGCTCTGTCAGCACATCTTCTTACTAGTATCAAGGTTTTGCCTTTTTTATTTCACTGCAGTGAGATTTTTATTACAATTTTTTGTACCGGTAAGAGTTTTGTATAGATTTACTTTTGAGACATGGAGGATTTTAATCTCAGATTTTTATCTCCACCATAATTGTAATGAATTTTGATTTAACCCTTTAATGAGCTTTACCGAAGCAGCAACCAGAAATCTATCTGCTACTGACGAGATCTAAAAATAATGAAACAGGCTGTCTAGCAGTGGTTTCTGTATTGCTGCAATTACCCTATTATGGGATCACTGTGTTAAAACAGTATTTGAAGCAAAAAATCTGAAATTTTGCATATCTTACCCAGAATCCTCTTGTGCATTGGTAACAATGTACTTTTTCTAAAAACTACCAAGTTGCTGAATACTAAATGTAAATTAGAGGTAGGGTTATACTTGGCACCAGATTAAATGTTTTGTAAAATATGATAGAAAGTCTGGAAACCTAGGGGCAGATTTATCAAACCCCAGGCAGGCTATAGCAAATCATGCCCGTCCTGCATAGCTAAATGCTATCTGCATACACTGTTGGCATTTAACATTGTACAATCATTTCACGAGAAATGCTTGTGCTATGCTGCCCCCTGCACATTTGCGGTCAATCAGCCGCTAGCAGGGGGTGTCAATCATCCCGATAGTATCTGATTGGGATGATTACAGTCCGCTAAGGAGCAGAGGTCTTACGACCACTGCTTCTAAATTACAGTTTCCGGCAAGCTGGAAACTACGCGAGGAGATAGCAGCATCCTCTGCTTGGTAAATCTCCCCCTAGTAAAAACTGAATTATGGTTACACTTTAAACCAGCCAAAAAACAAAAACAAGCAAATCTTTGGGCTTTTTTAGATCTTATAATGCAATGTAGGAGTCTCTTTTTTTTTTTACAACCAGACCCCATCATAGTGAAATAATATTCTTTTAAGATAAAATTTGTGTTTGGGACATTCCCCATACTGATGAGACTTTTTAAATCATCACACCTCAGTGGAGAACTTTAGACCATTAGGTCACTTGTATTTTTCTAAAAACTTATCTAATGAATTAACCAGGTGCTGTTTAGTCCTCCACCTCTGATTATTATACATAATGGGATAGTGTCTTTGATTATATGAACTAATGAGTGAAGACAACCTTTAAATGTTAAAAATTGAGATGGCTTTAAGGGCTTATTTAAATACATTAATCCATCTGATAAGCTGATTAGGAGAATTTAAAACATACTTTATACTTAGCTGATAAATAATTTTCTTTCCTGGCATGGAGAGTCCACAAATCCATTCAATTACTAGTGGGAATTCAACTCCTGGCCACTAGGTGGAGGCAAAGAACACCCCAGCAAAGCCTTAAAGGGACAGTCTACCATAGAATTGTTATTGTTTTCAAAGATAGATAATCCCTTTATTACTCATTCCCCAGTTTTGCATAACCAACACAGTTATATTAATATACTTTTTACCTCTGTGATTACCTTGTATCTAGGAACCTTCTTCCAGCCCCCTGATCACATGACTGACTGTTTATTATCTATTGTCTTAAATTTAGAATTGTTTTGTGCTAAATCTTAAATAATCTCCTTTGTCTGAACACAGTGTTATCTATATGGCCCACGTGTACTTTCTGTCTATTTGTTTTGAAAAGAGATTTAAAAAGCATGTGATGAGGCAGCCCTCAAAAGCTTAGAAATTAGCATATGAGTCTACCTATGTTTAGTTTAAACTAAAAATACCAAGAGATAAAAGCAAATTTGATGATAAAAGTAAATTGGAAAGTTTATTAAAATTAAAAGTCCTATCTGAATAATGAAAGTTTAATTTATACTAGACTGTCCCTTTAAGTATCCTTCTATTACCCTCAATCCCCAATCATTCAGCTGAGGAATTATGGAAAGAGAAGGAGACTCAAAGGGTATAGAGGTGCCTGAGGTTTAGAAAAATTAAAAAAAGGGCGGGTCATGGACTCTCCATGCCAGGAAAGAAAAGAATTTATCAGGTAAATAAAAATTATGTTTTCTTTCCAATGGCATGGAGAGCCCATGAATCCATTTAATTACTATTGGGAACCAATACCAAAGCTAGAGTACAAAGAATGGAAGGGAAGAATACACCACTTGAAGAACTTTCCTCCCAAAAGAAGCCTTACAGCGGTTTCACAGGACAGGTTCCACTCAGAACAGGCCTTGCCATGGTCGACCAAAGAAGTTAGGTGCACATGCTCAGCGTCATATCCAGTGGTTGTCTTTGGGAAACAGACTTATGAGTGCTGCCAGCATTGCTGCAGAGGTTGAAGGGTGGGGGTTCAGCCTGTCAGTGCTTAGACCATACGCCGCACACTGCATCAAATTGGTTTGCATGGCTGTCGTCCCAGAAGGAAGCCTCTTCTAAAGATGATGCACAAGAAAGCCTGCAAACAGTTTGCTGAAGACAAGCAGACTAAGGACATGGATTACTGGAACCATGTCCTGTGCTCCGATTAGACTAAGATAAACTTATTTGGTTCAGATGGTGTCAAGCATGTGTTGCGGCAACCAGGTGAAGAGTACAAAGACAAATGTGTCTTGCCTACAGTCAAGCATGGTGGTGGGAGTGTCATGGTCTGGGCCTGCATGAGTGCTGCCGGCACTGGGGAGCTACAGTTCATTGAGGGAACCATGAATGCCAACATGTACTGTGACATACTGAAGCAGAGCTTCAGAGACTGGGCCTCAGGGCAGTATTCCAACATAATGACCCAAACACACCTCCAAGGTGACCACTGCCTTGCTAAAGAAGCTGAGGGTAAAGGTGATGGACTGACCAAGCATGTCTCCAGACCTAAACCCTATTGAGCATCTGTGGGGCATCCTTAAAAAGGAAGGTGGGGATTAACATCCACCAGCACCGTAATGTCGTCATGGAGGAGTGGAAGAGGACTCCAGTGGCAACATGTGAAGCTCTGGTGAACTCCTTGCCCAAAAGGGTTAAGGTAGTGCTGGAAAATAATAGTGGCCACACAAAATATTGACACTTTGGGCCCAATTTGGACATTTCCACTTAGGAGTGTACTCACTTTTGTTGCCAACGGTTTAGACATTAATGGCTGTATGTTGAGTTATTTTGAGGGAACAGCAAATTTACACTGTTATACAGGCTGTACACTTTCTACTTTACATTGTAGTAAAGTGTCATTTCTTCAGTGTTGTCACATGAAAATATATAATAAAATATTTACAAAAATGTGAGGGGTGTACTCACATTTGTGAGATACTGTGTATATGTATGTATGTAGCTTTAAAGGAACAATAAAATCAAAATTACAAAATGTTCTTGGTATTCTTTGTTAAAAGCTAAACCTGGGTAGGCTCAAATTGATTTCTATGCTTTTCTCAGTGCATTTTTTCAGTGTATTTTGACAGTTGTAACAGTAAGACACTGCTAGTTCATATGCACCTTATGGATAACATTTTTCTCACACTCGT
Source organism: Bombina bombina (assembly GCF_027579735.1). Classification (NCBI taxonomy): domain Eukaryota; kingdom Metazoa; phylum Chordata; class Amphibia; order Anura; family Bombinatoridae; genus Bombina; species Bombina bombina. Next base: position 239,886,432 of record NC_069506.1, read on the forward strand.
GGAGTTATTTATAAGTCAGCTCTGATTGGGTAAAATTAAAATCTGTCAATACAACTGAGATAAGGAGGCAGTCTACAAAGGCTTAGATACAAGGGTGCCAATTTATTAATGTGTGGACAGACATGATCCACTGTAGCATGATCATGTCCGCCCCACATCGATAAATGCCGCTGTCGGCATTTATCATTGTACAAGCATTTCGTGTGAAATGCTTGTGCAATACCGCCCCCTGCAGATTCACGGCCAATTGGGCTGATTGCTGTCTGCCACCTCAGAGGTGGCGGACAAGTTAAGGAGCAACGGTCTTAAGACAATGAACCCAAATATTTTCTTTTGTGATTCAGATAGAACATGAAATTTTAAGCAACTTTCTAATTTACTCCTATTATCAAATTTTCTTCATTCTCTTGGTATCTTTATTGGAAATGCAAGAATGTAAGTTTAGATGCCGGCTCATTTTTAGTGAACAACCTGGGTTGTTCTTGCTGATTGGTGGATAAATTTATCCACCAATAAAAAGTGCTATCCAGAGGTCTGAACTAAAAAAAGCTTAGATGCCTTCTTTTTAAAATAAAGATAGCAAGAAAACGAAGAAAAAATGATATTAGGAATAAATTAGAAAGTGGCTTAGAATTGCATGCTCTATCTAAATCACGAAAGAAAAAAATTTGGGTTCAGTGTCCCTTTAACTCCTGTTTCTGGCGAGCCTAAAGGCTCGCGCGGAAACAGATACTTTCTGATCAATATGGGGCATAATAAATCAGCCCCAAGGTATGATCATAGAGGTAAAAAGTGTACTTATATAACAGTGTTGGTTACACAAAAACTGGGGAATAGGTAATAAAGGGATTATCTATCGTTTTAAATAATAAGAAGACTGTCCCTTTAATGAAAAATAGCTATCTACACCTATATACTGTATCTATAGGAATCGATATACAGGTATAAGTATATACAGATATATATATATATATATATATATATATATATATATATATATATATATATATATATATATATATATATATAGTAATATATATTTACAATAAAAATAACATGTCCCTGTTTGAATGTGAATTTGCTTTATAAACCTTATAACTTTTTTATTAATATTTATATGATAGTTTTTTCTCAGATCATGTTTATGAGTGCAATCTTAATTTTCAATGTATTTATGTTGTGTTTAGTGCAACTTTTTTTAACACACTACCCTTTACGCAAGGTTTTCAGTTGCACCAACCCTACAAGCATATTACTTTCAACTTGTAATGTGAGCTCTACTTCCGTTGTGTGCAAAAAAACAGATATCCCTCATGCGCAACAGTTAACACGCCACTTGTAATCTAGCCTTATTTATGTGATTATGTGATCATCTGCTAGAGTCATGAAGACACTTGAAAATGTTAACTCAGGAGTGAACCGTGTCCCCCAATCTGCCCAGTATCGCAGCTAGCGGGCAGCAATGCGCTGCTGTATTTAACATTGCACAAACATCTACTTGTGCAATGCTACCCCCTGATTGTGCTGTCAATTACTCGGTCAGACTCATGCTGGCATAGACTGAAGGCGCTTGTAATCTAGGTCTATGGGCTCCATTTAACAAGTGGAGCATAAAAATATTAGAGCGCTAACATCTGAATGTCATGACGTGTGTGCGCTTAATCACTCACATAGACTGAAAAACTTAATTTAGGCTATTATCCAATTCAAGGGCCGACGTCATGATTTCACTCCATGCCAGACCCTGAATCTTATTAATTCCCCTCAGGCTGAAATACATAGACCTTGACACTGTGGTGTTTTAATCCTAAAATGACCAAAGCTGGGCATTAGAAATAAAGGTACAGTAAAGTCATAAATAGACATTCATGATTTAGACAGAGCATACCATTTTAAGCAACTTTCCAATTTACTTCTATTATTTAATTTGTTTCCTTCTTTTGTTTTCCTTTGCTTAAGACTTTATCAATGAAAGCTCATCAGCAAGAAATAACCTAGGTTCTAGCTGCTGATTGGTGGCTGCATATATATACTGATTGTCATTGGCTCACCCATGTATTCAGTTAGACGCCAGTAGTGCATTGCAGCTCCTGAAACAAATGATACAAAGAGAATGAAGCACATTTGATAATAGAAGTAAACTGGAAAGTTGTTTAAATTTGTATGATCTATCTGAATCATGAAATATTTTTTTGGGGTTCCGTGTCCCTTTAAGACTATACTTACTATTGATGCAAAAATATAAAATCAATCATTTTGTTTATAATACATTTTTAAAAGTACAATTTGGGAACTCTATTTCCATTAATATTTTCTATAATCAACTAAAGCCTCTCAATAATAATACTGCATATTCATTTAGCAGGAGCATATGCTTGTTACATATTGCATGTTAAATGCATGTGTATTTCATTTTAAATTATAAAGTATGAAAGCTTTGCTGCAATGCCTGCAGCTGATTCATTTGAACACAAGCCACTGTCTGCAAACTCAACAAAAATTATTTTCTTTTTAATCAACCTTATAGTAATATATGTGAAATTGCTTTAGATTGCATAATACTGACATTATCCTGCTAGCTGCATTCCATGTGTCAGCCTAACAGGAAAGGGTTACAAGGGACGGACACTGTGAATGGATGTTTGAGCTTACATTTGAGATGAGCTGGGAGTTTTTCTGTGCTCCATTGCCAGCTGTCTACAACTAAACACGTTGCCATTACTTCGCTCCTCTAGGCTGGAGGAAACAGCAGAGAGACAACTCATTCTCACCCATACCTACCTGTCAGCAAGCCACCTCAGGAAAGGTAAGTGCTTCCGAATGTCTGTGTAAAAGCCATCTGGTTGTGTTAGTGTGCCAGAGAGACCTATACACTGCTCTGTATAATCAGACTTAAGGAAATAGTGGATAGGTTACTGTAATATTATAACCTTGTTCTTTTCCAATGTACATTAGACCTGTTTTTCAGTAAGACTGATTGGTACAATGACTATAACTTAGGGTTGCCAAATCCTTACAGAATATTAAAATGTGCAGAGAGGGTTTATAAGAGAGACTGTGTGCTACAGATAGGAGGGCAGGATGGGAGGGAGTGTTGACCAGAAATAGCGCAGGAAACAAAACTATTTATAATAATCACAGGGCTGAATGTTATAATGTGTCGTAGGATGCTAAGTGTAAAGATACATATGAATTGCTTGAAACAGTTTTTCAATGAGGGACTATCATACAGTATGTGATTAGAATGAAGGACTTGTCATATGTAACATGTTTATAAACTTCAATGTTTAATACTAAAAGCACTATTGCATAGAGAGCCATTTCAATTAAATATACAGATGGGAAAAAATGGATTTATCACTGCATTTATTTCTACTCACCTGAGTTTATTACATGGGTATTATGTTGTAACTGATAATCATTAACATGTATATAACAGTATTCAAAGACCTAGATTCACAAAGTGAGAAGATTTGTTTCCAGTAAAAAGAAGAAAAAAAAAATTGTCTGTGTGTATGCATACAGTATATATGAGTGTGTGTGTGTATAAATATATATTAAGTGGGTGGGTAAAGCACCTGGATTATGAACCAATGGCTCCAAACAAAGGACACCTAGCTGGCCAGTAAGTGAAAAACTAATAGTAGGATGTCGGAAGCGCCAAAGGCAGGTGCAATGAGACTGGTTACTATCTATATTAAAAGTTTCATAATTTAATAAAGGTAAAGATAGATTGAAATTAAAATAAAAATATACAATGAATATAAGCTTAAAACAATATATGTGACTGCTCAAATATGCAAATATACAAATAGACTGGTGGATCCACCTAACAGTTGATTACACCTCTAGGTTAGTGGAGGTCTAGACTACACGTGTTACTGTGTGACAAAGTGATAAAAGTGTGTATGAAAACTGTGTTTAAAAATGAAAAATATAGTGTCAAAAAATATAAAAAATCGTAAAAAATCACAATGGTATCAAACCAAAAAATAGTGACATATAGTGTAAAAAATATCCAAGGATAAAAAATAAAAATAAAAGTAAAAATAAGTGTCACAATCCTGCTCAAAGTAATAGAAGTGTTGTGGTGATCCTGTTGGTGAAAATCTTGAGATGGTTGTCCTCTTGGTCTTAGTCCTCCATCATAAATATTAACCTGTAAAAACAAAATTAAATGTATGTACACAAACATATATATATATATATATATATATATATATATATATATATATATATATATATATATATATATATATATATATATATATATATATATCCTCTCCAAGAACACAGGCACTCACTGGTCTTTATAAAAGGTAATCCTTTATTCAATCCATTAAAACGATAATAATACCATGACATTTCGGCACATCATCGTGCCTTTATCAAATGTATCAAAATATTAAAAGCTTCATGAAGCTTTTAATATTTTGATACATTTGATAAAGGCACGATGATGTGCCGAAACGTCATGGTATTATTATCGTTTTAATGGATTGAATAAAGGATTACCTTTTATAAAGACCAGTGAGTGCCTGTGTTCTTGGACAGGATACGAATTGGCTTGCAGTGCACCTTGGATATATATATATATATATGTATGTATAAATATATGTGTATGCGCACACACAAACATGCACAGATATATAAATATGTATGTGTATATATATATATATATATATATATATATATATATATATATATATATGTGTGTGTGTATATATATATATATATATATATATATATATATATATATATATATATATATATATTTATATGTGTGTGTGTGTGTGTGTGTGTGTACATTATGACTGTACATTCTTTCTTAATGGTATATTAAAAAGGCCCTGAGTCCAACCATTTAGTAAATCAGTACCATGGGATATTAAAGTAAGACAAAAGCTGTTTCCACTAATTCTAAGTGAGCATGTTCTTCGTTTAAATCTTGCAACTATTTTGTTGCTATATTCCAGCTTGTCCTCTCAGTAATAGTTACATGTGAATACTGTCCAGTTTGATACAATGTTAAAATAGAGAGTGAACTTAAAGTGATGTTAAAGTCAGAGTTTTAACTTTTTACAAAATGATAGTTTGTGTATAAAATTACCTGAAAGTCATATATCACTATGTAACATCACTGTCAGTCAGTTTTAAAAGACATCCTTTAGTAAAAATTAGTTTTTTTTGTTTTTTTATTGCGTATCACTGCTTACTCAAGTAATCATCATGCCCATGTGCATGTTCATGATGGAGTTGCGCATGCGTAGTATTTGGAAAGTGGAGTCCCAATGACGTCTAGATAAACAGTGAATCAGAGATTCATTCTCAATTCACTGTTTGCCTTGGAAAAGTGTCAAACTAGCAGACAACTTTATACAGGTCCAAGACACATATTTTGATTGTAAACGTAAATTAAGCCTAGACAGGGATTAATATTGTTTTAAAATCTAATTCGGCAATGGTATAATGTTATGAAACAATGTAATGATTTTTATTTTAAAATTAATTGTAATAAAAAAAAAAAAAATACAGAGTAACAATTGTTTGTAAGTTTTTTTATTATATATTAATCGCCTGCAACTTCCACAAGTAAACAGGGGATCTTGTTACCTGCTGTTTAATTGGATGACTAAACTACAGGGTATGTGCATTGTATCTCAGGACTCAGGAGTATGCAACAACTATCACATATAGAGAGGGTGGGACCACTATATACATCATTCGGATGCAGGAGTGAAACTACGAGGGTGCGGAGTAAAAAATGAATAACCACATTGCAGTTAGTGTTATTTAAAAATATTTTATACAAAGAATACATATAATTTTTAAGCATTAATTAAGCGGTTATGCTTTACAAAGTCTGCTTAAAGCTAGAAAGTGAGAATTTATAATTAATTTGCCATCACTTTAATGGTAAATATACATTTTTCTGAAAATAGCAACATTTTATTTATTTTTAACATTAGGATAACTTTAAATAATACTGAAACAAAAGGAATTATTTACTGCTGTGGGAATACATGCTCCTGTGATAGATAATGTTTAAAAAGACACATAGATAGATGGATAGATAGATAGATAGATAGATAGATAGATAGATAGATAGATGATGATGCGTTGGTTGATTGATAGATAGATGGTGCATGGTTTAAACAATGTTACTGTACTATACCCCTTTAAGCTGCTAATGGCCATGACCTTTGGGGGAAGCATTGTTGATTTTACCACACATTTCTCCTCTACCTCTTCATATCTGGAACACATGCAAAGTGCCAGGTAACTTATCCATTTGCAGTTTTCTTATTTTTCTTACTTGCATTTTATTTGTTTCTGCCTATATCTGAATCTGATTATTTGTGGCTCTCAAGCAATACAATGTGTTTTATGAAGTTTTGCACAGTACAATGGTTTACCTGTCTGGAAAGTAGATTAAAAGAAAAACTAAACTGTGTCCTCTCAGACGATGTAGAGCTAGATTTCAAGTGAAGCAGTATTTAGCATTCCCACTCCCACCGCTAGAAGTAAACTTTTTGTGCGTGCGGTTTCTCGCTCATATTTCAAGTTGAAAGTAAAACTTTTGTTCAACAGTGAAACCCAATGCACTAAATTCAGGGATTTGGATATCATGGCCTTGTTAACCTCTTCTCATAAACTTCAATGAAGATCGCAGAGGGAAAAAAAACGAACACAACGCTCACGCGCTGACAAGAGTTAATACGATTTCACATTCCAATGTTCTTCATATAGAGGAAAATCTAATTTTTATTTTAAACAGATATATATATAGTATATATACCTATTCCTGTATATTTATTCATATTAATATATAGGTATCAATATTATATTTTACATTTTCATACATATAAAAAGAACATAGGCATGTAAAATATGCATAAGGCACTTTGGTTTCGCACTCTAGGTCTAACGAGGTGTCGGGTTAATGCACATGAACAATTAGTTATCTTAAGGCACGTTATGTGAATATTAAATAACACAAAATACTAATAATCATTAGTAATAGTTATTATAGTTACTGATAAATCTAAATATATATTATATTGTTTTAGAATATTTAAGAACATTTATAAGAATTATTTAGATAAATTATTAATATTTTATATTTAATAAATACATAACACACTTTAAAATAACTTATGTTGGGTTAGTGCATATAAAGAATTTGTGTACTTCTGTCGGGTTTGTGCACATAAGCAAGAAAATTATCATGAAGGAAATTAAATTATCTCCTAATAAAGGATAAGATATTTTTTCTTAAAGCAGAGATACTTTGGAGTTTTCTTTGCCTTTCTTTCTACCCTTTTCCTTTCTTCCTTCCCACTGCCTATACTTTTTATTTCTTTAACAATGACTCCTTCCTAAGATATTAATTCCTTACTTATATATATATATATATATATATATATATATATATATATATATATATATATATATATATATATATATATATATATATATATATATATATATATATACATAGCTTGATATATCCAGGGATCCACTAGTCACGGATGACTTAGAAATTGCAGCAGACAACATAGAAATTTGACTTTTTCCTATCTTTAACATTATTTGAAAAGAAACATTATTTGTAGTATTTTTATATGATGTTGCAAAACACTGTTGCTATAGAGTACATTAGACACATGCAAACGCCTTAACTCTTATCAGCCTACCTAGTTTTACTCTTCAATAAAATATGCCAAGAGAAAAAAGCAAATTAGATAACTGAAGTAAATTGGAAAGTTGTTTAAAACGGCATGCTCTATCTGAATCATGAAAGTTTCAATTTTGACTTTACTGTCCCTTTAAATATGTGAAATAAAGGAAAACAGTCAACCATTCAACTTCTTTTCACAAAATCCCATGTTTACTGTTTCTTGGATATGCCATATACAAGTCTTCAACATTAACAAGCACAGATTTGTATAAAAAATATGTATTTCCCTGAAAGCAATGTTCATGCCTTCATAAGACCTTGATTAGATTTTGTTCTGCTAAAAATAGTAATACAAGTGTAACTATAACATTCGTGATAAGAAGTATATTTTTTGTAATTTATGTCTAGCTTTTTTCTTTAAAGCTTAATTATGGGAAACAGAAATCTAGAAATCTAGAAAGTTCCTTGAATGTGACTTTCACCATCAAAGAGTTGTTTTTTACAGTAGTATTGGCCATTGGCCATCTAGGTATGGACTTGTTGGTCACAATGTGGTGACCATCTAGACTAAAGGTATATGAAACAGTCAGGGCTAGATTACAAGTGGTGTGCTAATGTTAATGCGCACAAAATTTAATTCACCACTTGTAATATGGCCCTCTGTTTCATTGTTGTGATAAAAAAAACATTAAATAAACAGTGGCGTACATTTAATAGAAATCATTGCAATATGTATTCATCATTTTAAATGGATTTTAACTTTTATTTTGTTTTTTTAATCTTAATTTGTGATGTGTCCCTTACTTGCTGTACAGCTCAACAATGAGACTGGGGTCTCTACATAAACACTTATATAGCTTGATGTCATCAATATTCTAGAGTAACATGAGCTGGTTTAGTATTAAGTGAATACCAGATAAACAGAGAGTCAGATTTGCCCATGCTCAGAATGGGCAGAATACAACCTAAGTTGTTAACAAGTCAGCTCTCTTTTCTTCCTAAGGGAAGGTCTACTGATAATTTCTAAGTGCTTATTTTACAAGAAAACAATTTAGTTGTTAGCTGTTTCTTGTTATGTTTGCTTTGATTTAACATATTTGTCTTTACTACAGAGCACTGTATAATCGCCATTTAAGAGATGGTGGCAATCTTTATTTTAGGTTCACTGTTAACTTAATAATGTGGTGTCATCTTTAGTAAAATGATCTTATTATGTTGTACATCTTGTTTGCAACAATCTTTTTCCCTTCAGGCTGTACTATTTGATATTTAAAAAATAAAGACCTTCTTTGTATTATTTTCAATTTATTTTGGTTATAACTTTTCTAAGATTTACTCCTCTTTGTTATTCATACACATTTTCATTTCTTTCACAGACTTTATTTTTATTTGCTGCAGCATCTTTCAATACGGCTTTTTCATGTGCAACTGACTCCCCCACTAGCAATTCAATAAACAATTAATCATATTTGCAAGGACATTTATAATAACTGCCTGTAGATGTTTTATATATCCTTTATAAGAAATAACTGCATTTGGAGCACTCATAGGGGTCGACTTATGAAGCAGAAGTTAAGAAGCAGCTGTCGTAAGACCACTGCTCCTTAACTTGTCCGCCCCTCCTGGTAGCCGACAGCAATCAGCCCGACTGAATACGATTGGGTTGATTGACACCCCTGCTAGCGGACGATTGGCCACGAATCTGCAGGGGGCGGTATTGCACCAGCAGTTTGCAAGAACTGCTGGTGCAATGATAAATGCCGACAGCGTATGCTGTCTGCATTTATCGATGTGTGGTGGACATGATTCACTATAGCGGATCATGTCTGTCCGCACCATGATAAATTTACCCCAGAATGTTTCAGAATATTTCAGGATAGAAAATTAACAGACAAGGGCAAAACAATGTTGACAGTGGCCAAGATATAGGAAATAATTTTAAATATGACGCAATCTACTGCTTTGAAGAAAAAATATACATGTGACACCCATTTCTTTAGAGACATATGGTTTTTGGCATCTTTTATACCCATTAGATCAGGTTTGGAGAGTTTAGGACTGATAGATTTTTAGTACCAGCTTTTTATCTGGAGGCAATTACCATCGATGGCACATAAAGATACATCAACATTAAGTACTATCCTTTTACGTTAGATCCAAAAGGTAAAATATATTTTAATAAAATCATCCTACATGGAGTTTAAAAAAATGTAAACATAGATTCTTCTCCAGAAGCAAACTAATGGAGCTCAGATTATATACAAATATTTCTTCAGGCATGAAGATGTTCTAAATCAGTGGTAAGGTTCACCATTTCTCTTCTGGAGACTCTGTGACTTGTGAGTCAGGTGAAATTAAGGTAATTACCCACTCACAAGCTGCTCTTCCCAAACTGTATCAGATTAAATCTTTTGTCAGGAGATAAAAAAGACAGAAAAGAAAATCAAATGTTTGCTAGAGAAGTTTGCTAGACGTTTTTACTCAAAAGTTCTGGCAACAGTAAGTGGATAAATTTTAAAGTACAAAAGCCAATGTCACTACCTTATTAATTCACCGGACTACCCATATTCACATGTGAAATAACTTCAATTCCTTGTATATTGGGTAAAGGTGCTATGTTTTAAGACTTAGTTTGATGAGTTAAAGACCCACAAAAAGAAATACATTTAACATCACTCAAAGTCCGCAAACATGTGTTTCTGTGATTAACTATTACAACAATTTCATAATTTGTATTTTTGTCATATTAAATAAAACATTTATTTAAACAAAAAAAAAATTTGAATAGTGTAACATCCACTGAAAAACAGAATTTATGCTTACCTGATAAATTACTTTCTCCAACGGTGTGTCCGGTCCACGGCGTCATCCATTACTTGTGGGATATTCTCCTCCCCTACAGGGAAAGGCAAGGAGAGCACACAGCAAGAGCTGTCCATATAGCTCCCCCTCTGGTTCCGCCCCCCAGTCATTCGACCGACGGTTAGGAGAAAAAGGAGAAACTATAGGGTGCCGTGGTGACTGTAGTGTATAAAGAAAAAGAAAAAAATTTCAAACCTGATTAAAAAACCAGGGTGGGCCGTGGACCGGACACACCGTTGGAGAAAGTAATTTATCAGGTAAGCATAAATTCTGTTTTCTCCAACATTGGTGTGTCCGGTCCACGGCGTCATCCATTACTTGTGGGAACCAATACCAAAGCTTTAGGACACGGATGAAGGGAGGGAGCAAATCAGGTTACCTAAACAGAAGGCATCACGGCTTGCAAAACCTTTCTCCCAAAAACAGCCTCCGAAGAAGCAAAAATATCAAATTTGTAAAATTTGGCAAAAGTGTGCAGAGAAGACCAAGTCGCTGCCTTACATATCTGATTAACAGAAGCCTCGTTCTTGAAGGCCCATGTGGAAGCCACAGCCCTAGTGGAGTGAGCTGTGATTCGTTCAGGAGGCTGCCGTCCGGCAGTCTCATAAGCCAATCGGATAATGCTTTTCAGCCAGAAAGAAAAAGATGTAGCAATAGCTTTTTGTCCTCTCCTCTTACCTGAGTAAACAACAAACAAGGATGAGGTTTGTCTAAAATTCTTTGTTGCTTCTAAATAGAACTTTAAAGCACGGACTACATCTAAATTGTGTAACAAACGTTCCTTCTTTGAAACTGGATTCGGGCACAGAGAAGGAACAACTATTTCCTGGTTAATATTCTTGTTGGAAACAATTTTTGGAAGAAAACCAGGCTTGGTACGCAAAACAACCTTATCTGAATGGAACACCATATAGGGTGGATCACACTGCAAAGCAGATAATCCAGAAACTCTTCTAGCAGAAGAAATAGCAACCAAAAACAGAACTTTCCAAGATAGCAACTTTATCTATGGAATGTAAGGGTTCAAACGGAACCCCCTGAAGAACTGAAAGAACTAAATTTAGACTCCAAGGAGGAGTCAAGGGTCTGTAAACAGGTTTGATTCTGACAAAAGCCTGTACAAAAGCTTGTACCTCTGGCACAGCTGCCAGTCGTTTGTATAACAAGACAGATAAAGCAGAAATCTGTTCTTTTAGAGTACTCGCTGACAATCCCTTATCCAAACCTTCTTGGAGAAAGGAGAGGTTCTTAGGAATTTTAATCTTACTCCAGGAGAATCCCTTGGATTCACACCAACAGATATATCTTTTCCATATTTTATGGTAAATCTTTCTAGACACAGGTTTTCTGGATCTATCACTGAATCTGAAAACCCACACTTGGATAAAATCAAACGTTCAATTTCCAAGCAGTCAGCTGCAGAGAAATTAGATTTGGGTGTTCGAATGGACCTTGTACTAGAAGATCCTGTCTCAAAGGTATCTTCCATGGTGGAGCCGATGACATATTCACCAGGTCTGCATACCAAGACCTGCGCGGCCACGCAGGAGCTATCAGAATCACTGAGGCCTTCTCCTGTCTGATCCTGGCTACAAGCCTGGGAAGGAGAGGGAACGGTGGAAACGCATAAGCTAGGTTGAACGACCAAGGCGCCACTAATGCATCCACTAGAGTGGCCTTGGGATCCCTGGATCTGGACCCGTAGCAAGGAACCTTGAAGTTCTGATGAGACGCCATCAGATCCATGTCTGGAATGCCCCATAATTGAGTCAACTGGGCAAACACCTCCGGGTGGAGTTCCCACTCCCCCGGATAGAAAATCTGACGACTCAGATAATCCGCCTCCCAGTTGTCTACTCCTGGGATGTGGATTGCAGATAGGTGGCAGGAGTGATCCTCCGCCCATTTGATGATCTTGGATACCTCTCTCATCGCCAAGGACCTCCTTGTTCCTCCCTGATGGTTGATGTAAGCTACAGTTGTCATGTTATCTGACTGGAATCTTATGTATCCGGCCTTCGCTAGATGAGGCCAAGCCCGGAGAGCATTGAATATCGCTCTCAGTTCCAGGATGTTGATCGGGAGAAGAGACTCTTCCCGAGACCATAAACCCTGAGTTTTCAGGGAATCCCAGACTGCGCCCCAGCCTGATAGACTGGCGTCGGTCGTGACAATGACCCACTTTGGTCTGCAGAAACTCATTCCCTGAGACAGGTGATCCTGTCTACTGGAGCATGCAGAGTTGTAATGGTCTTAGATGAATTCGAGCAAAAGGAACTATGTCCATTGCTGCAACCATCAACCCTACTACTTCCATGCACTGAGCTATGGAAGGCTGCAGAATAGAGAGAATAACTTGACAAGCGTTTAGAAGCTTTGACTTTCTGACTTCTGTCAGGAAGATCTTCATTTCAAAAGAGTCTATTATTGTTCCCAAAAAGGGAACTCTTGTCGACGGAGACAGGGAACTCTTTTCTACGTTCACCTTCCACCCGTGAGATCTAAGAAAGGCTAGAACAATGTCTGTATGAGCCTTTGCCTTGGAAAGAGACGATGCTTGAATTAGAATGTCGTCCAGATAAGGTGCCACTGCAATGCCCCTTGGTCTTAGAACCGCTAGAAGGGACCCGAGCACCTTTGTGAAAATTCTGGGAGCAGTGGCTAGTCCAAATGGGAGAGCCACGAACTGATAATGTTTGTCCAGAAAGGCGAACCTTAGGAACTGATGATGATCTTTGTGGATAGGAATATGTAGATATGCATCCTTTAAATCCACGGTAGTCATATATTGACCCTCCTGGATTGTAGGTAAAATTGTTCGAATGGTTTCCATTTTGAACGATGGAACTCTGAGAAATTTGTTTAGAATTTTTAAATCCAGAATTGGTCTGAAAGTTCCCTCTTCTTTGGGAACTACAAACAGATTTGAGTAAAAACCCCTGACCTTGTTCCACAGTTGGAACTGGGTGTATCACTCCCATCTTTAACAGGTCTTCTACACAATGTAAGAATGCCTGTCTACTTATTTGGTTTGAAGATAAGTGGGAAATGTGGAACCTTCCCCTTGTGGGTAGTTCCTTGAATTCTAGAAGATAACCCTGAGAGACTATTTCTAGTGTCCAGGGATCCTGAACATCTCTTGCCCAAGCCTGAGCAAAGAGAGAGAGTCTGTCCCCTACTAGATCCGGTCCCGGATCGGGGGCTACCCCTTCATGCTGTCTTGGGAGCAGCAGCAGGCTTCTTGGCCTGTTTACCCTTATTCCAGCCTTGCATTGGTTTCCAAGCTGGTTTAGTCTGGGAAGCGTTACCCTCTTGTCTAGAGGCTGCCGAGTTAGAAGCCGGTCCGTTCCTGAAATTGCGAAAGGAACGAAAATTGGACTTATTCTTAGCCTTGAAAGGCCTATCCTGTGGGAGGGCATGGCCCTTTCCCCCAGTGATGTCTGAAATAATTTCTTTCAATTCTGGCCCAAAAAGGGTCTTACCTTTGAAAGGGATATTAAGCAATTTTGTCTTGGAAGATACATCCGCCAACCAAGACTTTAGCCAGAGCACTCTGCGCGCCACAATTGCAAACCCTAAATTTTTTCGCCGCTAATCTCGCTAACTGCAAAGCGGCGTCTAAAATAAAGGAATTAGCTAACTTAAGTGTGTGAATTCTGTCCATGACTTCCTCATACGGAGTCTCCCTACTGAGCGACTTTTCCAGTTCCTCGAACCAGAACCACGCCGCTGTAGTGACAGGAATAATGCACGAAATAGGTTGAAGGAGGTAACCTTGCTGTACAAAAATCTTTTTAAGCAAACCCTCCAATTTTTTATCCATAGGATCTTTGAAAACACAATTGTCCTCAATGGGAATGGTTGTGCGTTTGGCTAGTGTAGAAACCGCCCCCTCGACCTTAGGGACTGTTTGCCATATGTCCTTCCTGGGGTCGACCATAGGGAACAATTTCTTAAATATAGGAGGAGGGACAAAAGGTATGCCTGGCTTCTCCCACTCCTTATTCACTATGTCCGCCACCCGTTTAGGTATCGGAAAGGCATCAGGGTGCACCGGGACCTCTAGGAACTTGTCCACCTTGCACAAGTTTTCTGGGATGACCAGATTGTCACAATCATCCAGAGTAGATAGCACCTCCTTAAGTAATGCGCGGAGATGCTCTGATTTAAATTTAAATGTCACAACATCAGGTTCTGCCTGCTGAGAAATTCTTCCTGTATCAGAAATTTCTCCATCTGAGAAACCCTCCCTCACTGCCACTTCAGACTGGTGTGAGGGTATGACAGAAAAATTATCATCAGCGCTCTCCTGCTCTACAGTGTTTAAAACAGAGCAATCGTGCTTTCTCTGAAATGCTGGCATTTTGGATAAAATATTAGCTATGGAGTTATCCATTACTGCCGCCAATTGTTGCATAGTAACAAGCATTGGCGCGCTAGAAGTACTAGGGGTCGCCTGCGCGGGCATAACTGGTATAGACACAGAAGGAGAAGATGTAGAACTATCTCTACTTCCTTCATCTGAGGAATCATCCTGGGCAACCTTACTATTTGTGACAATACTGTCCTTACTGTGTTTGGACGCTATGGCACAATTTTCACATATATTTGAAGGGGGAACCACATTGGCTTCCATACATACAGAACATGATCTATCAGAAGGTACAGACATGTTAAACAGGCTTAAACTGGTTAATAAAGTACAAAAACCGTTTTAAAACAAAACCGTTACTGTCTCTTTAAATGTTAAACAGGGCACACTTTATTACTGAATATGTGAAAAACTATGAAGGAATTATCCAATCTTTACCAAATTTTCACCACAGTGTCTTAATGTATTCAAAGTATTGCACCCCAATTTTCAAGCTGTTAACCCTTAAAATGTGGAAACCGGAGCCGTTTGCAATTTTAACCCCACTACAGTCCCAGCCACAGCCTTTGTTGTGACTTCAACTATTCCAGGGGGGTATTTAAAGCCTTCTAGGAACTTTTTCAGTGGACACCAGACCCTCTCACATGCATCTGCATGCACTGTACTTAAAAGAAACTGTGCAAAAATGGCGCGAAAATGAGGCTCTGCCTAATACAGTGAAAGGCCCTTCCTGACTGGGAAGGTGTCTTAACTAGTGCCTGGTGATAAAAAACGTTCCCCAAATAATAAAAGTGTGAAATCCACTTCAAACTTTAAATAAAAACTTAAATAAACAATCGATTTAGCCCTTAAGAGTGTCCACCAGTTAATAGCCCATAATAAGCCCTTTATTCTTTCTAAGTCTAAGAAAATGGCTTACCGATCCCCATGAGGGAAAAATGACAGCCTTCCAGCATTACACAGTCTTGTTAGAAAATGTCTAGTCATACCTTGAGCAGAAAAGTCTGCAAACTGTTCCCCCCAACTGAAGTTCTCTCATCTCAACAGTCCTGTGTGGGAACAGCAATCGATTTTAGTTACTGCTGCTAAAATCATACTCCTCTTTTAAACAGAACTCTTCATCTCTTTCTGTTTCAGAGTAAATAGTACATACCAGCACTATTTTAAAATAACAAACTCTTGATAGAAGAAATAAAAAACTACAACTAACACCACAAACTCCTCACCATCCCCGTGGAGATGCTACTTCTTCAGAGCGGCAAGGAGAATGACTGGGGGGCGGAGCCAGAGGGGGAGCTATATGGACAGCTCTTGCTGTGTGCTCTCCTTGCCTTTCCCTGTAGGGGAGGAGAATATCCCACAAGTAATGGATGACGCCGTGGACCGGACACACCAATGTTGGAGAAATAACTTCAGTGTTTCAGACATTTCAAGGAAAGATATCTCCACCCACTAAGGAGTTAATGTGTATTTTACATCCAAACTTAATTGGCCTTTACGTTCTGCAGGCTTCATCAGCCATCTATATTGCACAAAAAATACTTCTGCGTATTTGTTTGGGCAGGAGCACTTATATTGTAGTATGCTCTGGACTGTTACAACAAATAATCTTCATTATTGGTAGGCTGCTTAATAATCATTGCCTCACTTACCAGCTATAAATGCCAGATTACGAGTGGAGCTAACAATAGGGGTTTATCGCAGGTGTTTGCGCTCATTGTGCTTAATTAAATAATAAAAATGATTTTAAAAAATATTGCACATAAAAGTTATAAGAGCTTAAAGATATGAGGTCTCAGTTGTTAGAAAAAAAAAGGTAGGCAAAGGGCTTTAAAGTGAATGTAAAATTTAATGAAAAAGTGTCCTGTATCTTAAAATACTCTTAAAAATGGCACATTCATTTATTAAACTTTACATTTAAGCTTCATTTTTAAAATATTTACCTTTTCTATAAAGAAAGAAGACTGGCGATCCTCAGCCAGCTTCTCCTGCTGTAGTTAGCAGATCGATGACGAATCCGGCTTCCTCCAATCGTTGCATTGCCTCACAACCTGGATGTCACAGGGGGTACACAACAATTGGAGGATGCCGGATATGTCCTCGATCTGCTAACTACTGTAGGAGCTATGGGAGGAGGATCACCGGTCTACTTTCCATAAAGAAAAGGTAAGTATTTTTAAAAAGACGCTTCAATGTAAAGTTTCATGAAAATGCCCCTGTTTTTAAGAGTATTTTTTAGATACCGGGCACTTTTTCATTAATCTTTACTTTCACTTTAACATAGAGATACATACATATACATGTCTAAATATGTATATGTATGTATTTGTGTATGTATATATATATATATATATATATATATATATATATATATATATATATATATATATATATATATATATAATATAAAAGTGCATTGGCGCCCTTTGCATTTAAGTATATGAAAAATTATATTTATGTTATATTCAAATTTAATAAAGTGTTATAGTGTGTATTTACTCTACATAAGTGAATTGGAAAGTTGTTTAAAATTGCATACCCTATCTGAATCATGAAATATTTATTTTAAACAATTTTAATTATTTATGTTGCCACCTTTTCATGTAATTTAGCTCTTAAAATTATGAAATTTCTAATGCACATTTCAGACTTATCAATGATAACCCTGCTACATATATTTCCCTAATTGGCTTTAGCTGATTACAACTGCAAAACAATGCACTTTATGCTAACACAATTACAGTGGATAACCTTGATTGCCTCCTCAAAATAAGGCAAGTGGTTGGTGGAGTTTGGGTATTGAAAACAATTGCAGAAAATAAGATATTCACTTGTTTAAAGATGTTAAAGTGAATGTAAATTATACTGTTTTTAATGTACACTACCAAATCTCAATAAACTTACAATTGAAACCGCAATGTTTTTTTTTTTTCAATAATCATGTTAACATATTATTATTTATATTACAACTTATCTCCGTTTTGAACGATAACTCCTCCCATCCTGGACTTCCTGTATTCTGACTACATTGCGTATAGAGCAGTCCTGCCTGCTCTATTACGTATGTTCTGAAGCGCGCTCCCGAAGATAAATCAATTAGCGCATGCGTTTTAAAACTACGGCTAATATGCGCATGCGTGCCCTGATCCATTTCCAATCGTTATCTGCAAACAAATTCACCTTTCGCCTGCATGTTTTTGCCGCATGCGCTAGACGTGGATGAGCATTGCTTGTCAATCACGATTAGGAAGGGAACGCATGCGCAGTTAGATCGCGTGACAAAGAAAAAAGGGGCTGGACGCCATGGGGTATAATCTATTATTTGTTTAAGGAACTGTCCATCAACTTAGAAATGAGGGACAAGATTGCCGGCGGAGGAATAAAGTAAGAAAAATACCGATAAATAACTTTATATTCTGATTTCTAATTAAATTTAAAAAAAATCATGACTTAAACTAACGTTTATTTTTGGAGATTCACAACATGAGGATGAGAGGTGACCGTGACTTTACATTCACTTTAAGACTTACCTGATATGTTTTTTTGTATAACATAACAGAAATGTCTTGTAATTACAAAGTGTCCCTTTAAACATCTTCCTGGGCAAAATCATGTTGCAGAGTGGAACTCTAGATGCTTCAGAATTTCAGTGATTGGAGACCGGACAGGTCCACCTTTTTGTCACTTTAAGTTCAGAGTCTTTTACATTCTGTGATTCTTTTTGCTTTCACACTCAAAAATAGTGCCCTGTAATTTTACTGTTGGAAACCAGGCCCAGAATCACTAATGGTGATGATAGCCAGCTACCATGAGCATATACCTCTGGACTTTTTAGGCTTAATTATTTTTTCTTCTGATATGATTGTCCCATTTCTTCTTTTCCTTTTTCCTTGTCTCTTGCTTAAACTTCCAGAAGAGCATTATCACACCTCAGGTTGGTGGCATGGACCCTTTAATCAACTCCTGGTCTGACAGATGATTATTGGCAATGCATCTGTCAGACCAGGAGCTGATTAAGATGCCCATGCTTCTTAGAGATCCATATACTCTTGATACCAGATGATTTAAAAAAATAGTGTGGTCCTTGAGGCTTGGCTGGTGTATGGAAAAACAGGATGATCCTCATTCTGTCACTGTAGACCAATTTATATATTTCAATTTGCTCCAAATAAAATAATTAACCTAGCTCAGTCTGCAATCTTTGCAGATCACAGTGTGACTGATCGTCAATATTTGGGAAGAGAACCATCTGTAGGCATCAAAATAAAAAATAAAAAATTCAAGGCCTAAGTATGTTTCCTGTTGGTCATTCCTTTCTTCTTAATTTTTCCCAGTCATGGCCTCTTAAAGGGATACTCAAGTCAAAATGAATCTTTCACAATTCAGATAGCGCATGCAATTTTAAGCAACTTTTCAGTTTACTTCCATTAACAAAATGTGCACAGTCTTTTTATATTTACACTTTCTGAGTCACCAGATCCTACTGAGCATGTGCAAGAATTCACAGAATAATTGTATATGCATTTGTGATTGGCTGATGGCTGTCGCATGATACACAGGGGGAGTGGACGTAGACATAACTTTGACATTTTTCAGAAAAAAAACTATACTACTAATTTGAAGTTCAGACTAAGGGGCATATTTAACAATGTGCAAACGGACATGATACAAAGTAGCATATCATGTCCGCTGCACATCGCTGCCCATCGATAAATGCCGACAGCATAAGCTGTCAGCATTTATCATTGCACCACCAGTTCTTGTGAACTACTGGTGCAATACTGCCCCCTGCAGATTTGTGGCCAATCGGCCGCTAGCAGGGGGTGTCAATCAACCCGATCGAATTTGATCGGGTTGATTTCTGTCCGCCGCCTCAGAGCAGGCAGACAAGTTATGGAGCAGCAGTCTTTAGACTGCTGCTTCATAACTTCTTGATAACGTCTGTTTCCGGTGAGCCTTAATACAGAGCTTGATAAATATGCCCCTAAGTGCTATTACATTGTCTTTTTGTATCATGCATTTGTTGATTATGCAAATCTACTGTACTTACTGGTACTTTAAACAAGAATATAATAGAAAAGTTAGTACTTTTATTTTGCCTGTAGACACTAAAAATATGAATAACAAACTTATTCTCTGTAAACAAGAGACAATAACACTAATAAATCTCCTAGGGGGGTGTAGGAGACACAGATTTTAAATCTGAAAAAGCTGGTTGTGCCCAGCTATAATTAGCAATTTGATACTTAACTTTATTAGACATAGATAATATTACCCGCTCTGCTTTACCTGTAGGCTCAGCCCATTGGCATGTCCTTGAGAAGAACAGGTGATGGATTTTGTTAGCAAAAACTGTTATTTCAAATACAAAAATAAACATGAAGGAACATTTTTCCCATCCATTTAATACTCTACTGCAGGTATAACAAGCAACTTTAAGGGCAAACACTTTGTATAGTGTAGTGTCCCTTTAAGTTTGTGGTTGAATCACTTTAAAAGGATATGTCTCTGAATTTATTAAGGCAATCATATATATTTATTAAAGACAGGTAGAAAATATCAGCATTCTCTAAACTCTTTTAGTTCTCTTACGAGCCTTAATTTACCAATAGTTATATTGCTAAATGTATGTTAATTGTGTGATTGCTATTCATACAGTATCATTACCTCATGCATGGTTTTATATGTGTTTTCTTGTCATGATTTATTATTTTCATATCACCACAATCTACTTCTTCCATGAGTTCATTTGTTTGTTCTTCTTTCATTTCAGTAAGTCGTCTCCTTTTTGTACTGACAACTGTTCAAGGTCTTACCACTTTGATTCATTACTTAGCTAATGTTATGAAGAAATTAAATGCTTAGGACTGAGGGGGGTATGGTTAAGGAGTTTATATAGCATATTCATTAAGTTATTTTTAAAAACTTTATATGAGATGGCGAATACTGTTTGGTTTTTATTATAGAAAGTATAACCTAATATTTACCTTCTGTTTTTATTAAAATCTAGATTATTTCATCAAGTATATTAGGAAAATCCCAATTGTGAATGTCAAAATATAAATAATCTAGTTCAAACCATTAAAATGCTTAGGGCGTCAAGAGACCTTTATGGTTTGATTGAGGCAAGCCCTACTGATCTAAATGTTAACTCTCCTGCTTTAAAGGTTTAAGTTTAGTAATGATAAGCGCTAAAGTAATTGAAGATATTTGGGATGATAACCTGCTGAAGAGAGATGTTTATGAAACAGTACTAAAAGGAAAAAGTGCAACTATAAGATTGCGTGAAAGATAAAGCAAATGAAAGAAATAATATATATATACAGGGAGTGCAGAATTATTAGGCAAGTTGTATTTTTGAGGATTAATTTTATTATTGAACAACAACCATGTTCTCAATGAACCCAAAAAACTCATTAATATCAAAGCTGAATATTTTTGGAAGTAGTTTTTAGTTTGTTTTTAGTTATAGCTATTTTAGGGGGATATCTGTGTGTGCAGGTGACTATTACTGTGCATAATTATTATGCAACTTAAAAAAAACAATTATATACCCATTTCAATTATTTATTTTTACCAGTGAAACCAATATAACATCTCAACATTCACAAATATACATTTCTGACATTCAAAAACAAAACAAAAACAAATCAGTGACCAATATAGCCACCTTTCTTTGCAAGGACACTCAAAAGCCTGCCATCCATGGATTCTGTCAGTGTTTTGATCTGTTCACCATCAACATTGCGTGCAGCAGCAACCACAGCCTCCCAGACACTGTTCAGAGAGGTGTACTGTTTTCCCTCCTTGTAAATCTCACATTTGATGATGGACCACAGGTTCTCAATGGGGTTCAGATCAGGTGAACAAGGAGGCCATGTAATTAGATTTTCTTCTTTTATACCCTTTCTTGCCAGCCACCCTGTGGAGTACTTGGACGCGTGTGATGGAGCATTGTCCTGCATGAAAATCATGTTTTTCTTGAAGGATGCAGACTTCTTCCTGTACCACTGCTTGAAGAAGGTGTCTTCCAGAAACTGGCAGTAGGACTGGGAGTTGAGCTTGACTCCATCCTCAACCCGAAAAGGCCCCACAAGCTCATCTTTGATGATACCAGCCCAAACCAGTACTCCACCTCCACCTTGCTGGAGTCTGAGTCGGACTGGAGCTCTCTGCCCTTTACCAATCCAGCCACGGGCCCATCCATCTGGCCAATCAAGAATCACTCTCATTTCATCAGTCCATAAAACCTTAGAAAAATCAGTCTTGAGATATTTCTTGGCCCAGTCTTGACGTTTCAGCTTGTGTGTCTTGTTCAGTGGTGGTCGTCTTTCAGCCTTTCTTACCTTGGCCATGTCTCTGAGTATTGCACACCTTGTACTTTTGGGCACTCCAGTGATGTTGCAGCTCTGAAATATGGCCAAACTGGTGGCAAGTGGCATCTTGGCAGCTGCACGCTTGACTTTTCTCAGTTCATGGGCAGTTATTTTGCGCCTTGGTTTTTCCACACGCTTCTTGCGACCCTGTTGACTATTTTGAATGAAACGCTTGATTGTTCAAAGATCACGCTTCAGCAGCTTTGCAATTTTAAGAGTGCTGCATCCCTCTGCAAGATATCTCACTATTTTTTACTTTTCTGAGCCTGTCAAGTCCTTCTTTTGACCCATTTTGCCAAAGGAAAGGAAGTTGCCTAATAATTATGCACACCTGATATAGGGTGTTGATGTCATTAGACCACACCCCTTCTCATTACAGAGATGCACATCACCTAATATGCTTAATTGGTAGTAGGCTTTCGAGCCTATACAGCTTGGAGTAAGACAACATGCATAAAGAGGATGATGTGGTCAAAATACTCATTTGCCTAATAACTCTGCACTCCCTGTATATATATATATATATATATATATATATATATATATATATATATATATATATATATATATATATATATATATATATATATATATATATATATAATCTCACAGGAAACAATATAATTAGCAGTGATAAATACCAAAAAAAAAAGTCCCCTTTTAAGACTTGTGGCTTTATAAAGGGCTATGCATACTCTCTGATTGTCTGACCTAGATTACAAGCAAAATAGAATTAGTGGCATACGTTATTCTTAACGTGCAGAGATTTAGATCTTTGGTTAATTTTCTAAAAGTAGTAGCGTGCAACATAGTTTTTTTATTTTAAAAAATAAATGAACGTCACTAGGCAGTCTGGGGCTTTAAACTTGGTGGGAGTGGGGTGTTAGAAAAAAAACAGCACTGAAAAGTGCCTTTACATTGCGGTCTATGGGAACTGTGCATTACAATAACTGTTTTTCCACTATAGGAACCTTTGGAAGCGTGCTCTCGTGAGTGCAATGCTTCCTAGCAAAGTGAATGCAAGCTCACGTTCCCATTGCAATTTACTTGTAATACCAGCATACATTATCATGCGCTGGTGTTACAAAATGGGGCGAACTCAAGCGATATTTAGCGCTCCAATTGTAATCTAGCCTAGAGTGTAGATTTTTAAAAAAAATAGAATGTTCTAAATAGCATTTTACTTTTAAATGTTTATTAACTTTAAATGTTTTTTTCCCAATACATTAAGTAAACTGTTTTATATTTATTAGTTTTACCATAATGCCTATGCTTCGCATGCTTTTGTGATGTTATGATTTATATATTTTCATCCTAATACAATTTCTATTATGTGAAAAGCAGTTTTGAAATGCAAAATAGAAAGTAAATAATATAAATATATGAAAGGACAATAATACACAAGACCTGCTGTGCCATTATTCAATACCTGCTTGTGGAATGATAATTACACATTAGTACTAACAGTCAAAATGAATGTAATTATCATACATTTCCAGGATGCTGATTTTTTCTTTTGCGTGTGACATCAAATGTACAAGAGTTAAGAGCTCACATTCTGAATTCAACTGTTGGAAAAGAAAGATCTATAATCATATATGAAAGTTCAGCAGTGTAGGAATAATTGTGATCTGTCTTCTTGGCAAGATTGTGACAAGTTATTTATCATTCAGATGTATGGTGAATTTACTGGAATTGTAATTACGTTGTTTTGTTGATTCTTTGTGTTGTAGAGCAAGCTAACAACAGAAATACTGTATTTAATAATATTAATTCCTTATATGTTTAAATGGTGCAAATATGTATCTGCACAGAAGCTATCATGTACTAACTCAATATTTTTAAAGGGACATTGAACATGAAATACATTTTTGGCCGTTAACGAGTAGAGCGCAAAATTGCGATTTCACCAGTGAGGTATTTTAGCACATGCAAATGTGCGCTGGTATTTGAAGTGAAGCACAATGTGAACACGACCTTGCACGAGAGTGCACATCCATAGGCTCCAACGGGAGCCTCGTTTTAATGCTGATAGTCATGGTGGAGCACCTTGTGCATCAAAGGGGTTAAGTCATGCAGTGATGGACAGCAAATTTTATATATATGTATATGAATATATACATATATATATGTATGTGTTTACATGTGTATATACACATATTAACACATACATATATATTTTTAAACATATACATATATATTTTGAGTAATAACACAGTCGCCATTGACCGCAATGTTAACAATTTTTTTCTAACGCCCCACATCCACACACTTTAACCCCTTATAACTGCTCTGTGCAGTTATATATATATTTTTTTTAAATCTACATTTTTTATTTTTTATAATGGAACCTTACACTTAAGTTTGGGGGCCATTGGGGGACATTTTTTTCATTTACCAGAGATCTGATCTCTGGTTAATGACCTTGAGTGCAAAGTGCTACCGAGAGCTCATAGTAGCATTAACCAGCCACTTGTAATGGCTGGTTATTTATCATGCACCCATAAATTTGCCTGTTTATGGGCGCACAATAAATTATCGCATCACTTGTAATCAAGTCCTTAATAAGTATAGTATCAAGGTTATTCCCCAACACCCTCTAGTAAGTGCTGACATGTTTTCACACGTGTAGCAAGTAGCAACTCTCCTTCACATACCTAAGGAAACGTAGGATCCAAAATGGCAGCACTCATTTGGGTTCATGAAATATACTTCATGGAAATATACTTTAGGTTTAATGTCCTCAGAACCTTTATAAAAAGGAATTTAGTACATAATATTGCTGTTGTGATATGAATGATAAATTTATTTTAGTTTAATATCTTTAAAAAATACATTAAATTATTGATCAAAGAAACAATGCAATATGCACTAATGGGGATAAATATTTAGAGTCTGCTAAATAAAATTCTGTAATAGGGGTGTTATCATATACCTCCCAATATTGCAAGGAGAACTATTCAGGATGAGGAGTCTGGAGACTTGTGACCTGATTCTCATAAGCATTTGACAAGATTATGTAGGAAGTATAATCAGTCCCTCATAACATTTTAGAAAAGAAAATATAGGCTTGAGAACTTATTTCACTAAGGGCCTTAAGATCAATAACTCACCAGCATGTAGACAAATCTTGTTAAATCTTTGGGGTGGGGGGGTTGTTGGGATTTGTATTACAATATATGTGATTCACCTTCAAAACCAGAACTCTGCATATAAAGATAAACATCTCTTAAGCTAACATTTTTCTTTCTAAAATTATTTGAGGGACCTTACAGTACTGACAAGAAATCTTGGATCATCTTGCCAGAGCAGAGCGTTGAAGATCACTGAAACCCATGCATTCTAGATGAATGAATCAGAGACATGGTATATCTTACAATACAATGTTCAAAAACAAAAACAAACACCTAGATTACGAGTTTTGCGTTAGAGGCTGTGTGGTGGTAACGAGCAGTTTATGCTCACCGCTAGCTTACAGACAGCACTGGTATTACGGGTTTTTACAAACCAGACAAGAAGTGAGCGTTGAGCAAAACTTTGCTCATTACTGCACTCCAATACCAGCGCTGCTTACGTTAGTGGTGAGCTGGTGTAACGTGCTCGTGCATGATTTCCCCATAGGAATCAATGGGGAGAGCTGGCTAATAAAAAGTCTGACACCTGCAAAAAAGCAGTGTAAAACTCCTTAACGCAGCCCCATTGATTCCTATGGGGGAATATATTTTATGTCTACACCTAACACCCTAACATGAACCCCGAGTCTAAACACCCCTAATCTTACACTTATTAACCCCTAATCTGCCGCCCCCGACATCGCCGACACCTACATTATAATTATTAACTCTTAATCTGCGGCTCTGGACACCGCCGCCACCTACATTATACTTATGAACCCCTAATCTGCTGCCCCCAACATCGCCGACACCTACATTATATTTATTAACCCCTAATCTGCCATCTCCAATGTCGCCGCAATTTACCTACACTTTTTAACCCCTAATCTCCGCCCCCAGAATTCTATCAGCCAATCGGAATTAAGGTAGAAAAAATCCTGTTGGCTGATGCAATCAGCCTGTAGGATTGAGCTTGCATTCTATTGGCTGATTGGGACAGCCAATAGAATGCCAGCTCAATCCTATTGGCTGATTGTATCAGCCAATAGGATTTTTTCTACCTTAATTCCGATTTGCTGCTGGAATTCTATCAGCCAATTGGAATTGAAGGGACGCCATCTTGGATGACGTCATTTAAAGGAACCTTCATTCCAGAAGAGCCGTCGGATGAAGAGGATGCTCTGCGTTGGATGTCTAGAAGATGGACCTGCTCCTCGCCGGATGGATGAAGATAGAAGATGCCGCCTGGATGAAGACTTCTGCCCGTATGGAGGACCACTTCGCCCGGCTTGGATGAAGACTTCTCCCGGCTTCGTTGAGGACTTCGGCCCGTTTGGATGAAGACTTCTCCCGGTAAGGGTGATCTTCAAGGGGTAAGTGTTCGTTTTTTTTAATGGGGTATTGGGTGGGTTTTAGAGTAGGGTTGGTTGTGTGGGTGGTGGGTTTTAATGTTGGGGGGATTTGTAATTATTTTTTTACAGGTAAAAGAGCTGATTACTTTGGGGCAATGCCCCGCAAAAGGCCCTTTTAAGGGCTATTTGTAATTTAGTGTAGGGTAGGGCTTTTTTTATTTTGGGGGGGCTTTTTTGTTAGGGGGATTAGATTAGGTGTAATTATCTTAAAAATCTTGTATTTTGTTTATTATTTTCTGTAATTTAGTGGGGGGGGTTGTACTTTAGCTAATTTTATTTAATTGTATTTAATTTAGGGAATTAATTTAATTATGGTGTAGTGTTAGGTGTTATTGTAGCTTAGGTTAGGTTTTATTTTACAGGTACTTTTGTATTTATTTTAGCTAGGTAGTTATTAAATAGTTAACTATTTAATAACTATTCTACCTAGTTAAAATAAATACAAACTTGCCTGTAAAATAAAAATAAACCCTAAGATAGCTACAATGTAACTATTAGTTATATTGTAGCTATCTTAGGGTTTATTTTATAGGTAAGTATTTAGTTTTAAATAGGAATAATTTAGTTAATTATAGTAATTTTTATTTAGATTTATTTAAATTATATTTAAGTTAGGGGGTGTTAGGGTTAGACTTAGATTTAGGGGTTAATAACTTTAGTATAGTGGCGGCGACATTGGGGGCGGCAGATTAGGGTTAATAAATGTAGGTAGGTGTTGGCGATGTTAGGGACGGCAGATTAGGAGTTAATAATATTTAACTAATGTTTGCGAGGCGGGAGTGCGGCCGTTTAGGGGTTAATATATTTATTATAGTGGCGGTGATGTCCGGTTCGGCAGATTAGGGGTTAGTGTTTGCGATGCGGGAGGGCCTCGTTTTAGGGGTTAATAGGTAGTTTATGGGTGTTAGTGTACTTTTTAGCACTTTAGTTAAGAGTTTTATGCTACGGCGTTGTAGTGTAAAACTCTTAACTACTGACTTTAAAATGCCGTACCAGTCTTGACAGGAGAGGATCTACCGCTCACTTTTTGGCAGACTCATAATACCGGCGCTATGCAAGTCCCATTGAAAAAAGAGGATACACAATTTACATAAGTGTATTTGCTGTATTTCCAAGTCTGGCCAAAAAAGTGAGCGGTTAGCCTGTACCTTCAAGACTCGTAATACCAGCGGGCATTAAAAAGCAGCGTTAGGACCTCTTAACGTTGATTTTTTAACCTAACGCACAACTCGTAATCTAGCCAAATGTTTTTTGTGTAATTACTTTCTATGCTAGTGATGTAAGGGGTTAATACCCTGGATAGTACAGGTGTAAATAAATTAATAGCAATGGGGGCAGTACATAAAGGGTTAAAGAATTGTAAAATGCTACATTTATCTTGGTAGATGAGTCTCCCAATATATTGAAATAATATTAGTACTGGTAAAATATTGATGTGAGGACTAAACTCAGAAGGGTCAGATGCTGCTTAGTGGTTGATTATTATAACCAGTGATAAGAGTTGATAACATTTGACATGTACATAAAATGCCGTCACTAAAAAAATGTACTCTTTTACTTGCTCATTCTACGGATTATGTGCATGGCCGTGTGCTTATGTTAACAAGTATACCTTTATGTATAGTTTCTATATCTTTTATTGAATTATGCATTTGTTAATGTTTTCACATCTTCTTATGGGTTGGTAAACAAGTTCTATAGAATAACATATAGCCACAAATGTATCTCTTTTGCCCCTGTTACAGAGGAAGAGGTTCCTGCCCTTGTACTGTCCTCTCACCTCACTACCTCTCCCCTCGACCCCATACCCTCACAGCTACTCCCCTCCCTCTCTTCTACCCTTAACCCTATACTCTCACACATCCTCATCCTCTCCCTCAACACTGGTATATTTCCCTCATCTCTTAAACATGCACTGGTCACACCTATCCTCAAAAAACTTCTCTCGATCTAACCTACCTATCCAACTACTATTTCCCTACTCCCTCTTGCCTCAAAGCTAATTGAAAAGCTAGTATATGCACGTCTATCCCATTTCCTTACATTAAACTCCCTCCTTGACCCACTGCAATCTGGATTTTGCCCCTTCACTCCACAGAGACAGCAATTGTTAAGGTTACCATAGACCTACTTACAGCAAAAGCCAAAGGCCACTTCTCTCTGCTTATCCTCCTTGATCTGTCTGCAGCCTTTGATACTGTCGACCACCCTCTTTTGCTCCAAACCCTCCAATCCTTTGTCATCTGAAACACAGCTCTTTTGTGGTTCTCTTCCTATCTAACTGTACCTTTAGTGTAGCCTTCTGTGGGGAATCCTCTGCCCTGTTACCTCTTTCTGTTGGGGTACCACAAGGATCTGTCCTCGGTCCCCTTCTCTTCTCAATCTACACGTCATCATTAGGTTCCTTAATAAAGTCCCACAGGTTTCAATATCATTTGTATACCGACAACGCCCAAATCTACCTCTCTGCACCTATCTCCTTCCTTGCTTACCCGTGCCAATAACTGTCTCTGTTATATCTCATCTTGGATGTCCTCTCACTACCTCAAGCTAAATCTCTCCAAAACTGAGCTCCTCAAGGTCTTGATAAAGGCAGCTAACACTGCCGAAACGCTTAGATTTGCTTACTTCTACTTTTACAATCGATATATATTTACACTGGTTGTCAAACGTTGCAGCTCACAGGTTCATTTCGACCTCTATGATAAATATAGAGAGAGATATATGAATAATTCCTGTGTGTAACTTTTTCAATGTTAATTTACAGCCTCTTCCTCACGGCACCTAAACAGGTTCATTTCTACCTCCCTGAAAGCATTGAGATAGATATATGAATAATCCCTGTGTGCCTGCTTGCTACATTCTGTTTGCACTATAGCAATAACTTTCTGTTTTATGCAAAAATCCTCTGCAAACCACAGCGGACACTATACTATACTGGCTGGAGCCTACTTGGATAAAAAACTATTCACAAAGAAGGATCTACATCGCGCTGTTCTGAACAGCTGAAAACCTATCGTCACTGACTTTAAAGAAAATCATAGGACACTTGCAAGTATTATAATTGACATAAAGGGGGGTAGTTATCATCGTGTCAACTTTTCTGCCTTCGCTGGCCCAATACGCCCGCCTAAGCTTGCCTACCTTCGCCGCCGCGGACCTGAAAAAATACGCCTAAGTTATCAAATAAAGCTGTCAAAAAGCCGCGGGGCGATGAGCAGCGGACTGTGAGAGTTATCACTCATCCGATCTTGCTGCTCTTCGGCTTTTTCCCAGCTTTATTGCTAGCCTGTCACTAAGCACTCACATTAAACTGCACTGTTCTACCCCCTATACCGGCGCCCCCGGAGCCCCCCGCAACTAAATAAAGTTACTAACCCCTAAACCGCCGCTCCTAGACCCTGCCGCAACTATTAAAAATGTATAAACCACTAAAACCGCCGCTCCTAGACCCTGCCGCAACTCTGCTAAATGTATTAACCCCTAAACCGCCGCTCCTAGACCCTTCCGCAACTCTGCTAAATGTATTAACCCCTAAACCGCCGCTCCCGGACACCGCTGCCACCTACATTACACCTAGTAACCCCTATCCTGCCCCCCCTATACCGTCGCCCTCTATAATAAAGTTATTAACCCCTATCCTGCTGATCCCGCACCTCGCCGCAAATAAATAAATAGTTTAACCCCTAAACCGCCGCTCCCTGAACCCGCCGCAACCTATATTAAATTTATTAACCCCTATCCTGCCCCCCCTACACCGTCGCCACCTATAATAAATTTATTAACCCCTATCCTGCCCCCCACTACACCGCCGCCACTGTAATAAAATTATTAACCCCTAAACCTAAGTCTAACACTAACCCTAACACCCCCCTAACTTAAATATTAATTAAATCTAAATAATATTTCTATTATTAACTAAGTTAATCCTATTTAAAACTAAATACTTACCTATAAAATAAACCCTAATATAGCTACAATATAAATAATAATTATATTGTAGCTATCTTAGGCCTAGATTTGGAGTTTGGCGGTAGCCGTGAAAACCAGCGTTAGAGGCTCCTAACGCTGGTTTTAGGCTACCGCCGGTATTTGGAGTCAGTCAAAAAAGGGTCTAACGCTCACTTTTCAGCCGCGACTTTTCCATACCGCAGATCCCCTTACGTCATTTGCGTATCCTATCTTTTCAATGGGATCTTTCTAACTCCGGTATTTAGAGTCGTGGCTGAAGTGAGCGTTAGAAATCTAACGACAAAACTCCAGCCGCAGAAAAAAGTCAGTAGTTAAGAGCTTTCTGGGCTAACGCTCGTTCATAAAGCTCTTAACTACTGTGCCCTAAAGTACACTAACACCCATAAACTACCTATGTACCCCTAAACCGAGGTCCCCCCACATCGCCGCCACTCGATTACATTTTTTTAACCCCTAATCTGCCGACCGCCACCTACGTTATCCTTATGTACCCCTAATCTGCTGCCCCTAACACCGCCGACCCCTATTTTATATTTATTAACCCCTAATCTGCCCCCACAACGTCGCCGCCAGCTACCTACACTTATTAACCCCTAATCTGCCGTCCGCACGCCGCCGCCAGCTACATTATAGCTATGTACCCCTAATCTGCTGCCCTAACATCGCCGACCCCTATATTATATTTATTAACCCCTAACCTGCCCCCCCACAACGTCGCCGCCACCTACCTACAATAATTAACCCCTAATCTGCCGACCGCAAAGAGCCGCCACCTACATTATAGCTATGTACCCCTAATCTGCTGCCCCTAACACCGCCGACCCCTATATTATATTTATTAACCCCTAATCTGCCCTCCCTAACATCGCCGACACCTAACTTCAATTATTAACCCCTAATCTGCCGACCGAATCTCGCCGCTATTCTAATAAATGTATTAACCCCTAAAGCTAAGTCTAACCCTAACACTAACACCCCCTAAGTTAAATATAATTTAAATCTAACGAAATTAATTAACTCTTATTAAATAAATTATTCCTATTTAAAGCTAATTACTTACCTGTAAAATAAACCCTAATATAGATACAATATAAATTATAATTATATTATAGCTATTTTAGGATTAATATTTATTTTACAGGTAACTTTGTAATTATTTTAACCAGGTACAATAGCTATTAAATAGTTAAGAACTATTTAATAGCTAAAATAGTTAAAATAATTACAAAATTACCTGTAAAATAAATCCTAACCTAAGTTACAATTAAACCTAACACTACACTATCAATAAATTAATTAAATACAATACCTACAATTACCTACAATTAAACCTAACACTACACTATAAATAAATTAATTAAATACAATACCTACAAATAACTACAATGAAATAAACTAACTAAAGTACAAAAATTAAAAAAAGAACTAAGTTACAAAAAATAAAAAAATATTTACAAACATAAGAAAAATATTACAACAATTTTAAACTAATTACACCTACTCTAAGCCCCCTAATAAAATAACAAAGCCCCCCAAAATAAAAAAATGCCCTACCCTATTCTAAATTACTAAAGTTCAAAGCTCTTTTACCTTACCAGCCCTGAACAGGGCCCTTTGCGGGGCATGCCCCAAGAAGTTCAGCTCTTTTGCCTGTAATAAAAAAAAACATACAATACCCCCCCCCCAACATTACAACCCACCACCCACATACCCCTAATCTAACCCAAACCCCCCTTAAATAAACCTAACACTAAGCCCCTGAAGATCTCCCTACCTTGAGTCGTCTTCACCCAGCCAAGCCAAATTCTTCATCCAAGCGGAGCAAGAAGAGGTCCTCCATCTGGTAGAAGTCTTCATCCAAGCGGGGCAGAAGAGGTCTTCCATCCGATTGAAGTCTTCATCCAAGCGGGATCTTCTATCGTCATCCATCCGGAGCGGAGCGGCAGCATCCTGAAGACCTCCGACGCGGAACATCCATCCTGGCCGACGACTGAACGACGAATGACGGTTCCTTTAAATGACGTCATCCAAGATGGCGTCCCTCGAATTCCGATTGGCTGATAGGATTCTATCAGCCAATCGGAATTAAGGTAGGAAAAATCCGATTGGCTGATGTAATCAGCCAATCGGATTGAAGTTGAATCCAATTGGCTGATTGGATCAGCCAATCGGATTGAACTTGATTCTGATTGGCTGATTCCATCAGCCAATCAGAATATTCCTACCTTAATTTCCGATTGGCTGATAGAATCCTATCAGCCAATCGGAATTTCGAGGGACGCCATCTTGGATGACGTCATTTAAAGGAACCGTCATTCGTCGTTCAGTCGTCGGCAAGGATGGATGTTCCGCGTCGGAGGTCTTCATGATGCTGCCGCTCCGCTCCGGATGGATGACGATAGAAGATCCCGCTTGGATGAAGACTTCAATTGGATGGAAGACCTCTTCTGCCCCGCTTGGATGAAGACTTCTACCGGATGGAGGACCTCTTCTTGCTCCGCTTGGATGAAGAATTTGGCTCGGCGGGGTGAAGACGACTCAAGGTAGGGAGATCTTCAGGGGCTTAGTGTTAGGTTTATTTAAGGGGGGTTTGGGTTAGATTAGGGGTATGTGGGTGGTGGGTTGTAATGTTGGGGGGGGTATGGTATGTTTTTTTTACAGGCAAAAGAGCTGAAATTCTTGGGGCATGCCCCGCAAAGGGCCCTGTTCAGGGCTGGTAAGGTAAAAGAGCTTTGAACTTTAGTAATTTAGAATAGGGTAGGGCATTTTTTTATTTTGGGGGGCTTTGTTATTTTATTAGGGGGCTTAGAGTAGGTGTAATTAGTTTAAAATTGTTGTAATATTTTTCTTATGTTTGTAAATATTTTTTTATTTTTTGTAACTTAGTTCTTTTTTATTTTTTGTACTTTAGTTAGTTTATTTCATTGTATTTATTTGTAGGAATTGTATTTAATTTTATTTATTGATAGTGTAGTGTTAGGTTTAATTGTAACTTAGGTTAGGATTTATTTTACAGGTAAATTTGTAATTATTTTAACTATTTTAGCTATTAAATAGTTCTTAACTATTTAATAGCTATTGTACCTGGTTAAAATAAATACAAAGTTACCTGTAAAATAAATATTAATCCTAAAATAGCTATAATATCATTATAATTTATATTGTAGCTATATTAGGATTTATTTTACAGGTAAGTATTTAGCTTTAAATAGGAATAATTTATTTAATAAGAGTTAATTAATTTCGTTAGATTAAAATTATATTTAAATTAGGGGGGTGTTAGTGTTAGGGTTAGACTTAGCTTTAGGGGTTAATACATTTATTAGAATAGCGGTGAGCTCCAGTCGGCAGATTAGGGGTTAATAATTGAAGTTAGGTGTCGGCAATGTTAGGGAGGGCAGATTAGGGGTTAATACTATTTATTATAGGGTTAGTGAGGCGGATTAGGGGTTAATAACTTTATAATAATAGCGGTGCGGTCTGCTCGGCAGATTAGGGGTTAATAAGTGTAGGCAGGTGGAGGCGACGTTGTGGGGGGCAGATTAGGTGTTAATAAATATAATATAGGGGTCGGCGGTGTTAGGGGCAGCAGATTAGGGGTACATAGGGATAATGTAAGTAGCGGCGGTTTACGGAGCGGCAGATTAGGGGTTAAAAATAATATACAGGGGTCAGCGATAGTGGGGCCGGGAAAAATAGGGGTTAATAAGTGTAAGGCTAGGGGTGTTTAGACTCGGGGTACATGTTAGGGTGTTAGGTGCAGACGTAGGAAGTGTTTCCCCATAGACAACAATGGGGCTGCGTTAGGAGCTGAACACGGCTTTTTTGCAGGTGTTAGGTTTTTTTTCAGCTCAAACAGCCCCATTGTTTTCTATGGGGGAATCGTGCACGAGCACGTTTTTGAGGCTGGCCGCGTCCGTAAGCAACTCTGGTATTGAGAGTTGAAGTTGCGTTAAATATGCTCTACGCTCCTTTTTTGGAGCCTAACGCAGCCATTCTGTGGACTCTCAATACCAGAGTTATTTTAAAGGTGTGGCCAGAAAAAAGCCAGCGTTAGCTAAGCGGGTCTTTACCGACAAAACTCTAAATCTAGCCGTTAGGATTTATTTTTATTTTACAGGCACCTTTCAATTTATTTTAACTAGGCACAATAGCTATTAAATGGTTATTAACTATTTAATAGCTACCTAGCTAAAATGAAGAGAAATTTACCTGTAAAATAAAAACTAACCTAAGTTACAATTACACCTAACACTACACTATACTTTAATAAATTATTCCTATTTAAAACTAAATACTTACCTGTAAAATAAACCCTAAGATAGCTACAATATAATTAATAATTACATTGTAGCTATCTTAGGATTTATATTTATTTTACAGGTAACTTTGTATTTATTTTAGCTAGTTAGAATAGTTATTAAATAGTTATTAACTATTTAATAACTACCTAGCTAAAAGAAATACAAAATTACCTGTAAAATAAATCCTAACCTATGTTACAATTAAAGGGCCACTGTAAGTAAATATTTTCTATGCCTGTTACTAACTAACTACCCCAAATACGCTTTTTATCAATAGCATTTCATTAACATATCTCTACCGTATATCAGAAATCTTGTCTGCAAATTTAATTGTTTTCCACACCCACTCCGTGGGTATCCTTTGCTCTGTACCAATCCGTTTACAATACCTAGGTTCCAAAATGGCGCCTTAAACACAAAGTTATTGGTTTAAGTATTTTGAACATGCAGTGCTGAAAATAGTGGGCAGGATAACGTGACATCATCAGCGAATAAAAGATATAACTTTTAGAACGTTATGAAACTTTGTTTTGGAGAAAATATAGGTCAGTGGGTTTTAATTAATGTTTATTAACTTTAATATGTTAGTTGTTTAGCTTAAAAATTATAACAGAAAGTAATCCTTTAAACCTAACACTACACTATCATTAAATTAATTAAATAAACTACCTACAAATAACTACAATTAAATACAATTACATAAACTAACTAAAGTACAAAAAATAAAAAAGCTAAGTTACAAAAAATAAAAAAAAATAAGTTACAAACATTTAAAAAAATATTACAACAATTTTAAGCTACTTACACCTAATCTAAACCCCCTAATAAAATAACAAACCCCCCCAAAATAAAAAAAAATGCCCTACCCTATTCTACATTAAAAAAGTTCAAAGCTCTTTTACCTTACCAGCCCTTAAAAGGGCCTTTTGTGGGGGCATGCCCCAAAGAGTTCATCTCTTTTGCCTGTAAAAGAAAAATACAACCCCCCCCAACATTAAAACCCACCACCCACATACCCCTAATCTAACCCAAACCCCCCTTAAAATAACCTAACACTAATCCCCTGAAGATCATCCTACCTTTAGTCGTCTTCACTCAGCCGAGCCACCGATGGAACTGAAGAGGACATCCGGACCGGCAGAAGTGATCATCCAATGGGCGCTGAAGAAATCTTCCATCCGATGAAGTGATCCTCCAAGCGGCGCTGAAGAAATCTTCCATCCGGGCGATGTCATCTTCCAAGAGGCGCTGAAGAAGTCTTCTATCCGGGCGAGGTCATCTTCGAAGCTGGGTCTTGAATCTTCATCCCGCCGACGCGGAACATCCTTCTTTCCCGATGGACTACCGACGAATGAAGGCTCCTTTAAGGGACATCATCCAAGATGGCGTCCCTTCAATTCCGATTGGCTGATAGGATTCTATCAGCCAATCGGAATTAAGGTAGGAAAATTCTGATTGGCTGATGGAATCAGCCAATCAGATTCAAGTTCAATCCGATTGGCTGATCCAATCAGCCAATCGGATTGAGTTCGCATTCTATTGGCTGTTCCGATCAGCCAATAGAATGCGAGCTCAATCTGATTGGCTGATTGGATCAGCCAATCGGATTGAACTTGAAT
The DNA here is from genome assembly GCF_027579735.1 of Bombina bombina. NCBI lineage: Eukaryota > Metazoa > Chordata > Amphibia > Anura > Bombinatoridae > Bombina > Bombina bombina. The sequence continues at coordinate 239,923,143 of NC_069506.1, forward strand.
CTGATTGGCTGATTCCATCAGCCAATCAGATTTTTCCTACCTTAATTCCGATTGGCTGATAGAATCCTATCAGCCAATCGGAATTGAAGGGACGCCATCTTGGGATGACGTCCCTTAAAGGAGCCTTCATTCGTCGGTAGTCCGTCGGGGAAAGAAGGATGTTCCGCGTCGGCGGGATGAAGATTCAAGACCCGGCTTCGAAGATGACCTCGCCCGGATAGAAGACTTCTTCAGCGCCTCTTGGAAGATGACATCGCCCGGATGGAAGATTTCTTCAGCGCCGCTTGGAGGATCACTTCATCGGATGGAAGATTTCTTCAGCGCCCCTTGGATGATCACTTCTGCCGGTCCGGATGTCCTCTTCAGTTCCATCGGTGGCTCGGCTGAGTGAAGACGACTAAAGGTAGGATGATCTTCAGGGGATTAGTGTTAGGTTATTTTAAGGGGGGTTTGGGTTAGATTAGGGGTATGTGGGGTGGTGGGTTTTAATGTTGGGGGGGGGGGTTGTATTTTTCTTTTACAGGCAAAAGAGCTGAACTCTTTGGGGCATGCCCCCACAAAAGGCCCTTTTAAGGGCTGGTAAGATAAAAGAGCTTTGAACTTTTTTAATGTAGAATAGGGTAGGGCATTTTTTTTATTTTGGGGGGGTTTGTTATTTTATTAGGGGGGTTAGATTAGGTGTAAGTAGCTTAAAATTGTTGTAATATTTTTTTAAATGTTTGTAACTTATTTTTTTTATTTTTTGTAACTTAGCTTTTTTTATTTTTTGTACTTTAGTTAGTTTATGTAATTGTATTTAATTGCAGTTATTTGTAGGTAGTTTATTTAATTAATTTAATGATAGTGTAGTGTTAGGTTTAATTGTAACTTAGGTTAGGATTTATTTTACAGGTAATTTTGTATTTCTTTTAGCTAGGTAGTTATTAAATAGTTAATAACTATTTAATAACTATTCTAACTAGCTAAAATAAATACAAAGTTACCTGTAAAATAAATATAAATCCTAAGATAGCTACAATGTAATTATTAATTATATTGTAGCTATCTTAGGGTTTATTTTACAGGTAAGTATTTAGTTTTAAATAGGAATAATTTATTAAAGTATAGTGTAGTGTTAGGTGTAATTGTAACTTAGGTTAGTTTTTATTTTACAGGTAAATTTCTCTTTATTTTAGCTAGGTAGCTATTAAATAGTTAATAACAATTTAATAGCTATTGTACCTAGTTAAAATAAATTGAAAGGTGCCTGTAAAATAAAAATAAATCCTAAGATAGCTAAAATATAATTATTATTTATATTGTAGCTATATTAGGGTTTATTTTAAAGGTAAGTATTTAGTTTTAAATAGGATTAATTTAGTTAATAATAGAAATATGATTTAGATTTATTTAATTAATATTTAAGTTAGGGGGGGTGTTAGGGTTAGTGTTAGACTTAGGTTTAGGGGTTAATAATTTTATTACAGTGGCGGCAGTGTAGTGGGGGGCAGGATAGGGGTTAATAAATTTATTATAGGTGGCAACGGTGTAGGGGGGGCAGATTAGGGGTTAATAAATGTAATATAGGTTGCGGCAGGGTCAGGGAGTGGCGGTTTAGGGGTTAAACTATTTATTTATTTGCGGCGAGGTGCGGGATCGGCAGGATAGGGGTTAATAACTTTATTATAGGGGGGGCAGGATAAGGGGTTACTAGGTATCATGTAGGTGGCGGTGGGCTCCGGGATCGGCGGTTTAGGGGTTAATAGGTATAGAGTAGCTTGCGGGGTGGGCTCCGGGAGCGGCGGTTTAGGGGTTAATACACTTATTATAGTTGCGGTGGGCTCCGGGAGCGGCGGTTTAGGGGTTAATATGTATAGAGTAGCTTGCGGTGGGCTCCGGGAGCGACGGTTTAGGGGGTAATAACTTTATTTAGTTGCGGCGGTGTAGGGGGGATCAGATTAGCGGTGTTTAGACTCGGGGTACATGTTAGGGTGTTAGGTTTAGACATCTCCCATAGGAATCAATGGGATGTCTGTCAGCAGCGAACTTGTACTTTCGCTATGGTCAGACTCCCATTGATTCCTATGGGATCCGCCGCCTCCAGGGTGGCGGTTTGAAAACCAGGTACGCTGGGCCGGAAAAGTGCCGAGCGTACCTGCTAGTTTTTTGATAACTAGCAAAAGTAGTCAGATTGTGCCGCACTTGTGTGCGGAACATCTGGAGTGACGTAAGAATCGATCTGTGTCGGACTGAGTCCAGTGGATCGAAGTTTACGTCACAAAATTCTACTTTTGCCGGGATCTAGCCTTTGATAACTAGGCGAATCAGCCTCGCCACAAATACGCTGCGGAATTCCAGCGTATTTGAGGTTGACGGCTTCATAACTACCCCCCAAAGTGTCTATTTCAACTGAGACTTTTTTTCCAAATTTGTATCCAGTTTGGCTTTCAGGATTGGAGGACTCTCAAAAGTCAGGTGACGTGACGTACACAGCTCACGACTTGTTTTTTCATAGCTGCTTCTAACGGCTAACAGATTGGACACATTTCACATTTGCTCTAGGCATAAGAGCGGTTTGAATTTATAAGCTCTCTGCAGTAACACTTTTTTGGCTAAACAAATTCATTGTTACTATATGCATTTTTCTGCCTAAGTCAAGTTTAGACTATTGTTTTAGATATTGGTATAATATCACATTTAGATCATATTATGCATTACCTTAAAAAACTATCATTGATCTAATGTATATGGTACATTTCTTTTAAGAAAATTTCCTTTAGTAACGTTTTAACCCTGTCGATGCCGGCATCATATATATGTATTTTTTAACTGTTTGATTGTGCATGATTGTATATTACGGTATTCATTATACTACGATATTCAGATATTACTGATATACATTTTTCATTAAACCTTTTATATATCACTTGGTTTCTTTCTTTTTAAGATATTACACTTTATCAAATTAAAATTTGATTTATCCTGGTGAGCTCCCCTACAGAGCGCTTATCCCACCCCCACATATAAACTTTGTACTTATAGTCTGTATATGGAGATTTACTAGACTACCTAGGGATTTAAGCTTACACCGTTTTTAGCACTCGCACCACTTTTCTATTACTGGGCTTGCGGCAACATGATTGCTAATCCACCTAGAGTTTATTTTATTTATAGTGATTGTGCCAAACACATTTTCTCTATGTTTATCATTACCATGATGATCACTTAAAGGGACAGTCTAGTATAAATTAAACTTTCATTATTCAGATAGGACTTTTTTCTATTGGTATTCTTAGTTTAAACTAAACATAGGTAGGCTCATATGATAATTTCTAAGCCTTTGAGGGCTGCCTCTTATCACATGCTTTTTAAATCTCTTTTCAACACAGAGACAGAAAGTACACGTGGGCCATATTAATAACACTGTGTTCAGGCACAGGGGTTTATTTAAGATTTAGCACAAAACAATGCTAAATTTAAGACAACAGATAATAAACAGTCACAGTCATGTGATCCGGGGGCTGGAAGAAGGTTCCTAGATACCAAGGTAATCACAGAGGTAAAAAGTATATTAATATATCTGTGTTGGTTATGCAAAACTGGGAAATGGGTTATAAAGGGATTATCTATCTTTTAAAACAATAACAATTCTATGGTAGACTGTCCCTTTAAGTGGATTGATTAGTACTGCCTGCGGCCTGACAAGTAAATAGAATGGCCTACTCTAGTGGCCCATGTGGCAATAACAGCTAGATATGTGAGTAGTCTTGTATAATCTTTTTTTTTTGCAATCAGTTTTGAATATTATTGTTTGGGTACAAGTTATTTAGTCTGTATCTTATTTGTGATTGGTTGCCCTTTTCTCATGGGAGTTTGTTTTTTCTTCAGACAAACTGAATATGAGGCACTTGCCTGCTCCAAAAAGGTACTGTTTATTTTGTGAATATATATATATATATATATATATATATATGCATATTATTATTATTTTTTATTTCAGTGAGTGCTTACAATGTTTTAAATTTTTTGTGGCATGGTCATTGATGTCTATACTTTAGGTTACATCTACTCAGAGATATTTATATAAATTCATATTGTTATACTCTTTGCAAGCACCAGCGTAGATTAAAAGCAAAATGGAAGCGTTAGTTACAGCCTTAAGCTCGATGGTGATAGCCCAAGAACCATGTCAAGGTCTTCGTTCCCTGGGTTCCTAACCTACAGCCACACAATGCATGCATTCAACCAAACACAATGAGATACAAAAAAGGGGTGAGGCAGGCCCTTTATAATTTACCTAGACACATACAAAATACAGAAACTGACTGCACTCTCAAAACACACTGGTTACACATCCAAAGGCCCTGCAAAACTCACAGCACTGGGTGCTGACCAGCACTCATAGACAGCTGCACAGGCTTTCAGTGATAGAGGCATTTAATTATTTTTTACAGACAAGCCTGGGTGCAAAGTCCATAGGGAAAAAAAAAAAAATATATATATATATATATATAATAATATATATATATAAAATTATATATATATATATAATATATATATATATATATATTGATATAATATTATATATATATATAATATAATTCCAAAAATCAGCACTCACTTTTCCTGATATTCAACTGTGTGGGTGCCATCTAGTAAGTTATTTAGATGATCAGTCCAAAAGATGCACTCGCCGTGTTTATAAAAATTTATTTCAAAATGATACGAATGTTTTCGGGAGTAACCCCCGTCTTCAGATCTCCTGTGAGAAAAATCAAGTGAAAGGTGTGACTTACCAAGACGTGTGTTTATAGGAAGTGTGTAGGTGTTGAGAAAACGCCACTGGCCTTCATGCGGGCGGCGCCCGGAGCCATACCAGGAAGTGGGTCGTCCATGACATCACCTCGCAAATGCCGGCAGCGGAGAAACCGCCCCTGGTGTGTCGAGACAAAGAAGGTTTGGACTTAGTGCGCAATTGTAATAACCAGTATATAATATAAGAACAATGTGCTTAGAATAAATGTGACAGTGTACTATTGATAACGTGTAGAGATAATCGGCTAGATTCGAGTTCGGATTAGCCCTAAAAAGCAGCGTTAAGGGGGTCCTAATGCTGCTTTTTTAAGTAACGTCCACTGGTATTACGAGTATGGCAGATACAGGTGTACCGCTCACTTTTTTTCCGCGACTTTTCCATACTGCAAATCCCCTTACGTCACTTGCGTATCCTATCTTTATAATGGATTTTCCTAACGCTAGTATTACAAGTCTGAAGAAGTGAGCGGTACAGGCCTCTACCTCCAAGACTTCTACCGCTATATAAAAGTCAGTAGTTAAGAGTTTTTGGCTAACGCCGGAACATGCTAAAAAGTGCTAAAAAGTACACTAACACCCATAAACTACTATGAACCCCTAAACCGAGCCCCCCCCCCCCACATAGCAAACACTATAATAAAATTATTTAACCCCTAATCTGCCGACGCGGACATCGTCGCCACCTACATTACACCTATGAACCCCTAATCTGCTGCCCCTAACATCGCTGACACCTACATTATATTTATTAACCCCTAATCTGCCACTCTGGACACAACCGCCAACACCTACATTATAGCTATGAACCCCCTAATCTGCTGTCCCTAACATCGCCGACACCTATATTATATTTATTAACCCCTAATCTGCCCCCCCCCAATGTCGCCGTCACCTACCTACACTTATTAACCCCTAATCTGCCGACCAGACATTGCTGCCACTATAATAAATTTATTAACCCCTAAACCGCCGCAATCCCGCCTGCAAACACTATAATACATTTTATTAACCCCTAATCTGCCCTCCCTAACATCGCCGCCACCTACCTACAATTATTAACCCCTAATCTGCTGCCCCCAACGTCGCCGCTACTATAATAAAAGTTATTAACCCTAAACCTAAGTCTAACCCTAACACCCCCCTAAGTTTCATATAATTTAAATAAATCTAAATAAATTTACTATAATTAATAAATTATTCCTATTTAAAAATAAAGCTAAAAATAAATCTAAAAATCTACGTGATCTACTGGTATTTAATGATCCATACACTGTTATAAGAGCAAATCCTGGTTAATCAAAAGCTAAGCAAGGCTGATATCGGTGCGGCAACTGTGTCACATGCAACAGCAATGTGACTGGCAACAGTTTCCATCATTCCCAACACTAACAGGAAATATGCCATTAAAGGACAGATTGACGTTGTACCTCAGGAATTTATGGTTTTATGCCAATCATTTGGTCCGTGTTCCCTAGATTATATAGGGAAAACTGTGACCCACCTTTAGGGAACAGCTGGCGAACCACAAGTCAGTAATTCGCCAAGCCATTGATAAAGGCAAGTCAGAACAACCTGTCACGTGACATTTCCTGCAAGCGGGCCACTCCGTATGATCACTGAGAACCATACTCATTGACCATGTCCCTCAATTGAGATTTGGAGGCGACAGGTCACTGACCCTACTACGCCTTGAAGCAAAATGGATTTATGACCTTGACACCGTTGCCCCAAAGGACCTTAATACCATGATCCATGATTGACTTTGGGTGTTGGTATAATTGATGGCAATGGACTGCTGGAACCTCCTCTATCTTTTCATAAATTTCTACCTATTCTATGGGTCTTGAAGCCCTATTTAAATATTAATATTATCTTTTTTGGTGTATTTATATGTAGTCTGGTTGGGTAAGACATTGATATCAGTGGGTATAGATTGTTCCCAACTCGCTATTTGCGCAGCATATATTTAATTATAAACCATTATTCTGTCCTTAAAATTGCGCTATGTACATCTTTTATTTTTATAATGATTGTGTATTTATCATTATGCAACATTGTATTCTTATTGATATTTGATTAATTGTTTTTCACTTTGGGTCTTGTAATTTCTTTACTTGGTCGCCATCAGAACACGCTATTCTGAGTTTAGAGCACTGTTTTACGGTCTTTACAACGTTACCATGACAACTCACCTACTGCCTGTGTTTACATCGGCAATTGTTGATGACGTCATTGGTTGGCTCAGCAGCATCTTCCGTGTTTGCGGCGGTGCTCTCTCTGGAGGTGATGAGCTGATGTGGGGACACTTGGTACAATTTTATTATGTGTATTTTGGGTATATAAGGGTGGGTTTGTCTTGGCACTTATCATTATCTGTCATGGCCTCCATTTGAGAAAGGTTCTAGCCAGAACCGAAACGTTATGGGTTAAGGCCCTATTTGTCTCTACTTATTGAGGATTAAAAGGCTTCATTTTGCATTGGATCCTGTGTTGCCTACTTTTTTCAGTATCATCATTTATCTTTGGCCAGGTTTGGGATACTGGGACGATATATATATATATATATATATATATAGTATATATATAATATAATTATTATATATATATATATATATATATTATATATATATATATATATATATATATATAATATATATAACTCATCCTGTGATGAATTTTATCTGTATGGTGTAGGTAGAATCCTTTCTTTTCCAGTTGTATATTATCACCTTTAAGGAGAGATAATAATAAACTTCCCCTCTCTGGGGTATGGTAGATGCCATTTTGAAAAATGAATCAAATGCAAGTAGCTGGTGAAAGATAAAATGCCCTTTATTTAGGCACAAAACAACTGGTGTCAGTGCTAAAGATTTAAAAAGACTCAAGATGGAGAAAAGATATGTTTGTGCAAAGACTTAGAGCAACTTTTTTCCACAAAAAAGGCAGTTAGGGATAATGCCTTGTTTATTCACAAACAATGAAGAAACACAGTGTGTTCCATTTGTTTGAAAAGTGAAGTTCTGTTTTGCAAATTTAAATAAATGCAGAATGGTGGAAAATACCTGATGAGGTTCTTGAAATGGTAAAGTAGTTTTTTATTCCTCCTCAAGTTTTCCACTAGCTCGGATGGCCGTGGATTCACTTATGCTGTCAAGGGCTCCGGAACGTTGCGGTCTCGCCGGACCGGAAGTGAACTTCACAAGTGGAATGTTTTTTGTGAAAAAAAGTTGCTCGAAGTCTCTGCACAAAACATTCGCCTAGATTTTTGAGTTTTTGTAGGTAAAAACTTGTGGAGCTAACGCTCCTTTTTTTTCCAGCGCACCCTTAAGCCAACGCTGGTATTACGAGTTTGCTGAATGGCTGCGTTAAGCCTAAGAAAAGTGAGCATTGAGCCAAATTTAGCTCCACTTCTACCCTCAATACAGGCGTTGCTTATGGTAGCGGTAAGCAGGAAAAGCGTGCTTGTGCACAATTTCCCCATAGGATACAATGGGGCTGAGCTGGCTGAAAAAAAAACCTAACACCTGCAAAAAAGCAGCGTTTCAGCTCCTAACGCAGCCCATTGTTTCCTATGGGGAAACACTTTCTAGTCTACACCTAACACCCTAACATGAACCCCGAGTTTAAGCACCCCTAACCTACAACTTATTAACCCCCTATCTGCCGCCCCCACTATTGCCTGACACCCTACATTTTATTATTAACCCCTAATCTGCCAATCAGGACACCGCCGCCCACCTACGTTATAGCTATGAACCCCTAATCTGCTGTCCCTACATCGCCGACACCTATATCATATATTTATTAACCCCTAATCTGTCCCCTCCCAACGTCACCGCCACCTCCCTACCTACACTTATTAACCCCTAATCTGCCGACCGGACATCTCAGCCACTATAATAAATGTATTAACCCCTAAACCGCCGCAATCCCACCTTGCAAACACTTATAAATAAATTATATTAACCCCTAATCTGCCCTCCCTAACATCGCCGCCACCTACCTACAATTATTAACCCCTAATCTCCTGCCCCCAACGTCCGAGCCGCTCATTATAATAAAGTTATTAAACCCCTAAACCTAGTCTAACCCTAACACCCCCCTAAGTTAAATATAATTTTAAATAAATTTACTATAATTAAATAAATTATTCCTATTTAAAAATAAATAGCTTACCTATAAAATAAACCCTAATATAGCCTACAATATAACTATTAGTTACATTGTAGCTATTTTAGGATTTATATTTATTTTACAGGCAACTTTGTATTTATTTTAACTAGGTATAATAGCTATTAAATAGTTAATAACTATTTAATAGCTACCTAGTTAAAATAATGACAAAATTACCTGTAAAATAAATCCTAACCTAAGTTACAAATACACCTAACACTACACTATCAATAAATTAATTAATTAAATAAATTAGATCTAAACTGAAATACAATTAAATAAACTAAACTATATTACCAAAAAAAACAAACACTAAATTACAAAAAATAAAAAAAATATTACAAGAATTTTAATCTAATTACACCAAATTTAAGCCCCCTAATAAAATAAAAAAGCCCCCCAAAATAATAAAATTCACTACCCTATACTAAATTACAAAAGTAATCAGCTTTTTTACCAGCCCTTAAAAGGGCTTTTTGCGGGGCATTGTCCCAAAGTAATCAGCTCTTTTACCTGTAAAATAAAATACAAGACCCCCTCCAAATTACAACCCACCCACCCACACACCCCTACTCTAAAACCCACCGATCCCCCTTAAAAAAACCTAACACTACCCCATCTGAAGATCAACCTACCTTGAGCCGTGTTCACCCAGCCGGGCACCGATTGGCCAGAATAGGACATCCGGAGCGGCAGAAGTCTTCATCTGATCGGAGCAGAAGAGGTCCTCCATCCAGCAGAAGTTTTCATCCAAGCGGCATCTTCTATTCTTCATCCATCGGAGCGGAGCGGGTCCAACTTCAAGACATCCGATGCAGAGCATCTCTCTTCTCCCGACGACTAACGAAGAATGAAGGTTCCTTTAAATGACGTCATCCAAGATGGCGTCCTCGAATTCTGATTGGCTGATAGGATTCTATCAGCCAATCGGAATTAAGGTAGGAAAAATCTGATTGGCTGATGTAATCAGCCTATAGAATTGACCTTGCATTCTATTGGCTGATCCATTCAGCCAATTGGATTGAACTTCAATCCGATTGGCTGATTACATCAGCAATCGGATTTTTCCTACCTTAATTCCGAATGGCTTATAGAATCCTAGCAGCCAATCGGAATTCGAGGGACGCCATCTTGGATGACAATCATTTAAAGGAACCTTCATTCGTCGTTAGTCGTCGGGAAGAAGAGGATGCTCTGCATTCGGATGTCTTGAAGTTGGACCTGTCTCCGCGCCGGATCGGATGAAGATAGAAGATGCCGCTTTGGATGAAAACTTCTGCTGGATGGAGGACCTTCTCTGCCCCGATCGGATGAAGGACCTTCTGCCGCTCCGGATGTCCTACTCTGGCCCATCGGTGCCCGGCTGGGTGAACAAGCGCTCAAGGTAGGGTGATCTTCAATGGGGTAGTGTTAGGTTTTTTAAGGGGGGATCGGGTGGGTTTTAGAGTAGGGGTGTGTGGGTGGTGGGTTGTAATGTTGTGGGGGGGTCTTGTATTTTATTTTACAGGTAAAAGAGTTGATTACTTTGGGGGCCAATGTCCCCGCAAAAAGCCCTTTAAAGGGCTGGTTAAAAGAGCTGATTACTCTTGTAATTTAGTATAGGGTAGGGAATTTTATTATTTTGAGGGGCTTTTTTTATTTTATTAGGGGGCTTAGATTAGGTGTAATTAGATTTAAAAGTCTTGTAATATTTTTTTTATTTTGTGTAAGTTAGTGTTGTTTTTTTGGTAAATATAGTTTAGTTTATTTAATTGTATTTTAGGTTTAGATCATTGTAGGTAATTTATTTAATTAATTTATTGATAGTGTAGTGTTTAGGTGTATTTGTAACTTAGGTTAGGATTTATTTTACAGGTAATTTTGTCATTATTTTAACTAGGTAGCTATTAATAGCTATTCTACCTAGTTAAAATAAATACAAAGTATGCCTGTAAAATAAATATAAATCCTAAAATAGCTACAATGTAGCTAATAGTTTTATTGTAGCTATATTAGGGTTTATTTTATAGGTAAGGTATTTATTTTTAAATAGGAATAATTTATTTAATTATAGTAAATTTATTTAGATTTATTTAAATTATTATTTAACTTAGGGGGGTGTTAGGGTTAGGGTTAGACTTAGGTTTAGGGGTTAATAACTTTATTATAGTAGCAGCGACATTGGGGACAGCAGATTAGGGGTTAATAATTGGTAGGTAGGTTTGCGGCGACGTTGGGGGGGCAGATTAGGGGTTAATAAAATTTATTTATAGTATTTGCGAGGTTGCGATTGCGGCAGTTTAGGGGTTAATAAATTTTATTATAGTGGCGGGCGATGTCCGGGGGGCAGATAGGTGGCAGCGACGTTGGGGGGGGCAGATTAGGGGTTATAAATATAATGTAGGTGTTGGCGATGTTAGGGGCAGCAGATTAGGGGTTCATAGCTATAATGTAAGTGGCGGCGGTGTCCATTCGGCAGATTAGGGATTTAAATAATTTTATTATAGTGTTTGCGTGTGGGGGGGGGGCCTCCGTTTCGGGGTTCATAGGTAGTTTATGGGTGTTAGTGTACTTTGTAGCACTTTAGATAAGAGCTTTTATATTCCGGCGTTAGCCCATAAAACTCTTAACTACTGACTTTTAATGCGGTAGGAGTCTTGGAGGTAGAGGCTGTACTGCTCACTTCTTCCAAGACTCGTAATACCGGCGTTAGGCAAAACCATTAAAAAGATAGGATAAGCAATTGGCGTAAAGGGATTTGCGGTAGCCAAAAGTCGCAGAAGAAAAGTGAGCGATACACCTGTACCTGCCATACGCGTAATACCAGCGGGCGTTAAAAAGCAGCGTTAGGACCCCTTAACACTGCTTTTTAAGGCTAATGCAGAACTCAAAATCTAGCGATTATCTTTTTCTCCATCTTGAGACTTTTTAAATCTTTAGCACTGACACCGGTTGTTTTGTGCCTAAATAAAGGACATGTTATCTTTCACCTGCTACTTGCATTTGAATTCATTTTTCAAAAAGGGCATCTACCATACCCCAGAGAAGGGAAGTTTATTATTATCTCTCCTTAAAAGTGATAATATACAACTGGAAAAGAAAGGATTCTACCTACACCATACAGATAAAATTCATCACTGGAATTAAGTCACCGTACTCCACAGAGGAGAAGCATTTTTCAAAGGCACAAGAATAATGAAGCATCGAATCCCATAAGTACCTTACTCCAACTGGTCACAAGAAAAACATCTTTAACACAGATAGGGATAAAAATTCCCCCCAAGGTGCCTCACATACCTCACATGTTTGAGGTTTAAAAAGGTGAGCAACATTTCTTACTTTTTTGCATTTATACTGTAAACTAGTTATATTCATACTGCACCATAAATTGTTCTCTTTTTTATGTTTCTCCCTCTCTCTACGAGCGCTACAGTTTGGAACTTTTAACTCCAACCCATACTTCTATTTTTTCCATCTGATGATAGTGGGAATTCCCAGACTAAGCTGCTTTGAAATACATCAGGAGGAACTTTAAATAAAGCAAAATAACTATTTGCATAAATACACAGCGCAAGCCTAAAACACCCTCTCCATTTTTTACACACACACACATATATATATATACACACACCACACACACATTTAAACACATAAATGTCTATGTTTATATTCATATATATATATTTTTTTATTTTGCTGCCCAACGCTGTGCGAATTGGAGCCTAAGGAAGCGCGCTCTTGTGAGCCCAAGGCTTCCCGGCAATGTGAATGAGGGGTCGCGTTCGTATTGCACCTAATGTAATACCATCGCACAAAGCACAATTTTGAGCTCCACTCGTAATCTAGGCCTTAGTCTTGTATACTAGTAAAAAAAACTTTTAAATATGCTTTCATTATTTACAGTATTTTTGCCCTTTTTCATATAATTTAGCTCTCATAGTTGTGGATTTTCTAATTCTCAGTAATGTTAATGCATACTGCAGGACTTATCAAGGCCTAACACTGCTACACCCTCTCTTTAATTGACTTATATTGGTAACAGTTGCAAAACAATGCCATTTATACTAAACAAATTAAAAGATAGGAGCATATCTATCAAGCTCCGTACGGAGCTTGAAGCCCCGTGTTTTCTGGCGGAGCCATTCAGGCTCGCCAGAAACACCAGTTATGAAGCAGCAGTCTAAAGACCGCTGCTCCATAACCTGTCCGCCTGCTCTGAGGAGGTAGACAGACATTGCCGCAATTCAACCCGATCGAATACGATCGGGTTGATTGACACCTCCTGCTAGCGGTGCACAAGAGCTGCTGGTGCAATGCTGAATGCAGAGAGCGTATTGCTCTCCGCATTCAGCGAGGTCTGTGAGACATTCGGATTTTTCCTACCTTAATTCCGTCAGGCCTTTCATAAATAGGCCCCATAGCCTTGTTGTCTGCAGATTAAAATTTAGATTGGCTCCTAGAAATAAGGTGTTTACTGTCCTTTTAAATAGCAACCTTTTTCTATCAGATAAATGGCCAGCATTACATATACAAAATATACATGAAACTTGGTTAAACAATATAAAAAAGTAAAGCATGTTGGTTTACTGATTCAGTATTTATGACGTTGAATGTCTAATGTTTGTGAACATTTTGTTCATGTATCAGTTTATGCAAATACAATGTGTAACATAATTACTATGCAGAATTGGATAAACTTTAGAAACTTCCAAATAAACATAAACAAATCCAAATATAAGTTGAAACTTCCAGGTAACCTCTGAGATGTTTTTTTTTCTATTTTAAAGGTTCTATTCACCAGCTTTAACCGCAAAAACAATAAAACATTTCCATAGTGTGATACTGTTTGAGCAACAAATTATATGGTGCCAAACTACTACTCACATGACATAAAGCAACTTTAGCTCTCAGATGATCGCTTTGTGTATAAACCTCTCAGGCAAACTGGAACTCATTCAAAGTGTTCTTTTTTATCCAAGCAACAAACAAAACAAAAAAAACATTAAAAGCAGAAAAAAGTAATAGTGGTCATAAACATAGCTACAAGGCTTCACATACAGTGGGTATTGAATAGATTAACTCCCCTTGCAAATCATCACATTTTGTTGCTTTACAGCCTGAAATAAAGACAGACACATTTGTCATGCCACAGATATTCAATGAGGTTTAAGTCTGGGCTCTGACTAGGCCATGTAAGGACCTTCACCTTTTCCTCCTTCAACCACTGTGTGGTCATTTTTGCTGTGTGCTTTGGGTCATTGTCATTTTGGAAGGTAAACCGTCTTCCCATTGACAACTTCCTGGCAGAGGGCAGCAGATTTTCCTTAAGAATTTTATGGTATTTTGCCCCATCAATTATTCCTTCTATCCAGACAAGTGCTCCAGTGCCTGCTGCAGAGAAACACCCCCATAGCAAGATATTATCACGTCCATGCTTTACTTTAGGTATGGTGTTATTTGGATGGTGAGATGTATTGGATTTTCTCCAGACATATTGTTTGTAGTTGAGGCCAAATAATTCAATTTTAGTGTCATCTGATTATAACATCTTTTTCAATGTGGCCTCAGAATCTCCTAGGTGTGTTATAGCAAAGCTCAGTTGTGACTGCATGTGGCCTTTCTTGAGGAGTGGCTTTTTTTCTTGCAACCCTCCCATACAAACCACATTTGTGGAAAATTTGTTATATTGTTGTCACATGCACATAATGACCACTCTTTGTCATAAACTCCTGCAACTGTTTCAGGGTTGCTGTGGGCCTCTTGGTAGCCTCTCTGACCAGTTTCCTCCTGGCTCTTTCATCCAGTTTGGAGCGACGTCCTGATTCATAGAGGGTCTGTGTGTGTACCAAATACCTTTCCACTTCTTAATAATATACTCACTGTGCTTCTAAGCATTGATAAAGCCTTTGATATTTTACTTGTATCCATCTCCTAACTTGTGCCTGTCCACAACATTATCCCAGAGATCTTTTGACAATGCCTTGTCACCCATAGTTGATTGTTTGCTTCATTTGCACTACAAGGGACTGAGATGCTCCAGGAAAGCTCCTTTCATGCTCAGCTAATCAATATGCCCACAGCTGATCACAGTTGAAGGTCAAATGGCTTTGTGTGTGCTCTTGAGAATGTGATTAGCTACACCTAATTGAGTTTACAAGTAATTTTAGGAGGGGGTGATACTTTTTCCAACTCAGTGATTCTGTTTTTGAATTGTCTTTATTTTTGCCTGACATGTTGGTGTTATATCCTTCACTTGGATGTTATAAGTTGCACTGAATAATTACACTGGATAAATAAAAACTGTGTCTGTCTTTATTTCAGGCTGTAAAGCAACAAAATGTGATTATTTTCAAGGGGGGGGGTGATTCTTTTCAAGTACCCCACTGTATGGGGAATTTGTGTAATATCCAGCAAGCCTCTACCAACCGCTGTCTCACTTTGAGGCACTGACACCCCTATTACGAGGACCACTCCCTTTTTGTAATTTAGGATTATCTGAAGTAATTTTCTCCTGTAGTTTTGTCAAGGATCTGCTGGTATCCAAGTATCCATGAGAGACCATTGTTTTATTTATATAGGGTTATGACCAATATAAACTGTAAGACGACTTAAGCAATAAGCATAATAGGCTTGTGAGGTCCCTATTTCTTCTTAGCCTCATTTAAAGACATCCAACTAGTGATCTATATATCTTATTTATTATTATTTCTTTATTATCTATTTTATTTATTTTTGCCTGGAGTAAAAAAGCTGTTTAAAGTAAATTTAAACTAATACTACACTCTTTACTGGTGTAGAGGGACACAGCTCTGTGAGAATGAGAGGAAAACATTGTTTTATACAGGACAAGAACATGAGTTTTTTTCTTAAAAAACAAACAAACCAAAATACATTTCAACAAAGCAAAATATTGACTACAATATCCCTTTAATAGTGCTTCCTGAGACCACCAGCAATTATATGTCAATTTAGGCCCTTACATTGTATGTGATATTGGGGATGAGTATAGGAACTCATATTGGTTAATGTTTTATAATCCATAAACCAATATTGGGCTAGATTACGAGTGGATCATTATTAAACGCTCTCGCTCAAGCTGCTCTAGAAGTAAGTTTTTTGCACTCGTTGGGTTGTGCTTGTATTATAAGTTGAAAGTAAACTGTTTTTGCTCTCACGATAATCTGATGAGCAAAAAAATGTAAATTAGAATATTGCGTGCAAGTTCACATATTCCCCTATAGAAGTCAATGGAGCAAAAAAAGTGGAAAAAAACTACCCAACTTGTGCGCAAACCCGATAACATATTCCTATGTTTGCTAACCCGACATGAAAATATGAATATTTCACATTTTAATGTTCTTCACAGTGACGAATACGTTCTGTTTATTCATAAATACATATTTCTACTTGTAATCTGGCCCTATATAGGAGTGGAAAATATCACTATAGCTTATTAGTCAGTGGAATAAATACTGCATAATATATAGGAAAACGCAAAAAAAAAATGTTATGAGTTTGCTGATTTTATCTTTTTAATTGTGTATTGTCATATTTAAGTTTTAATTTAATTTTTTTTCCCCACATGATTTGAGAATGCTGTATTAAAGGGACAGTCTACACCAGAATTGTAATTGTTTTAAAAGATAGATAATCTCTTTATTAGCCATTCCCTAGTTTTGCATAACCAACACAGTTATAATACACTTTTTAACTCTGTGATTATCTTGTATCTAAGCTCCTGTAGACTGCCCCCTTATTTCAGTTCTTTTGACAGACTTGCATTTTAGCCAATCAGTGCTGACTCCTAGGTAACTCCACGTACACAAGCACAGTGTTATCTATATGACACATATGAACTAACACCCTCTAGTGGTAAAAATGATCAATAATGCAATTTAGAATTAAGAGGGCAGCCTTCAAGGTCTAAGAAATTAGCATATGAACCTCCTAGGTTTAGCTTTTAACTAAGAATATCAAGAAAACAAAGGCAAAATTGGTGCTAAAAAGTTAAATTAGAAAGTTGTTTAAAATGAACGATGCCCTATCTGAATCATGAAAGTTTATTTTGGACTTGACTGTCCCTTTAAAACCATAAAAAGCCCAGGGATAAAGGAAAAAATAAATAAAAAAAAAGTTTAAATAATATGGAAATTGATGCTATAAGATTTAGCCCTCTCCTGCCTTATTCTATAAAGACCCCAGGTAACTTCATGTACTATTCTTTCTCTACTGTGATAATCATTATTCCCTTCTAACCCTACAGTAATATCTCATTCCTTTTCACCTCATGCACTTTAAACCTTGAAAATAAGTAAACAGAGTAAGTGAGAGAACAGTTTTCACATTCACGATCTGTTAATATTCCTTAAGTCTTAGAACGTGGCAAATTTAATGTTCTGCTCATTTAAGTAATTTGACTTTATAAAAAGATTGAGAGGAACAAATCACTGCCAGTCTATCTATTCCCTGAAATGTGAAGAGTCATTCTGTACCCAAAGTCTTCTTGAACTGCATTTCTTAAATTATATATAAAACATGTCATGCCAGGCTACAATGTGGCATTGTCCTGGGTACCCTAGGCTTTTTACAAAACAGATACAATGCCATGCATAATGATGAAACAATGCTTCTCAAACTGAAAGCTATACACACATTTTCACACACCCCTATTACAGAACAATGGGGAATTTATCTTCCAGGGGTCCTATGCCCATGCTGGGGAGATATTTGGCATGTTGTCTTCTCGTGTATACGTTTTCAGGTTTAGAAGCAGTGTTTCTCCATTATGCATGGCATTGTAGTCTGTCTCTATGTATGTTTGTTTGTATGTGTGTGTGTGTGTATGTATGTCTGTGTGTTTGTATGTGTGTGTGTGTGTGTGTGTGTATGTCTGTGTGTTTGTATGTATGTTTGTATGTCTGTGTGTTTGTATGTGTATGTGTGTGTATGTATGTTTGTTTGTATGTCTGTGTTTGTATGTCTGTATGTTTGTGTGTGTATGTATGTATGTATGTATGTTTGTATGTGTGTGTGTATGTTTGTATGTGTGGGTGTGTATGTATGTATGTATGTGTGTGTGTGTGGTGTTTTATGTATGTTTGTGTGTGTGTGTATGTATATATGTTTATGTGTGTGTATGTATGCATGTTTGTATGTGTGTGTGTATGTCTGTATGTGTGTTTGTGTCTGTGTATGTACTGTATGTATGTTTGTGTGTGTGTGTATCATTTTTTTAAATGTCCTGGAATTAAATATATCTTTTGATTTCACAGAGCAATCTGCAGCCCTTACACATACAATATGGTATAATGTTTCCTTATGTCCCTCTCCCCAGTACTGTTCAGTTATTATAAGCCAATGTTTGTATCCAAATGATTATAAGGAGGGAGGGTTAAGTGTATAGGTGTTGATGTCTGAACCTGTAAGCATTTGGTACATGGGGCATTGCTTCTGGTGCTTTGTCTCAGAGCTCCAGGCATATCATGTTTTAAAGGAATTCCATGGTTTGGGAGTTTTTTTTTATCTATCCCACTGTATTCTGTAAATGCCACTAAGAAATGCCCAGTCTACTGCACATTCTTGGTATTCCCTGGCCTGCCCAACTCTGGCAAGCCCCAGGTCACATATCCATACACTAGACTATACTGAATGTTCTCGAGACTAAGGTCAATGGTTCTAGCTGTTACATACTGATGTTCTCTGTGCTTGATCTTTGTATTATTGTATCTATATTTGTTAATAATCCATAAAACTAAACCATTGCAAATAAAAGGTGCTGAATAAATATGCATATAAAAAATACAAATTCAGCAGGAGGCTAGATCTAAAAGTAACTCATAGGGAAATTGGAAATGCTATTCGGTTAATTGACAGGAGATGAGGTCAGGAGTTTAGCCTGGTGCACAGAAGCAGAAGGAGATGTGAGAAGCAGTAATATACTGCTGGGGATAAGGATAAAGGGTACACTGAGAAACACACAACTTGTACTGAGTCTGACTGCTGCTCTAGGAATATAGGATGTATGATATATCCTAAGCTCTGTTATCTCAAAGAAAGTACAGCCTGCCGACTGTTCCAGAGTTATTCTACTGGATGTGAAAGATTCCTTGCTTAAAGAGACAGAAGCAACTTGTATGAAGACAGATTATGCACAGGAGTACAAAGAGGGACACCTTGCAGTGTAGTGAAGAAACAGCCTAGAAGGAATAAGACACAACCCTGCTTGCTGGGGGAGGGGGGGAGATGTGAGAGACCATTTATAAAAAAGGAGAACGGCAAAGAGACAGCATGATGAGGAAAAGAGACAGCTTGCAGAGAAGGGAGAGTCTGAAAATAAAGGAGAAAGGCAGACAGACAACATGTGGATGAAAAGAGACAGATTGCAGAGAAGCAACAGAGAGAGAAACATTCTGCAGGAGTGTGGAATGAAAAATTGCTCATGGGGATGGGAAAAATGATAGCTAACCTCCAGGGGAAGAGAGACTGCCAGCTTGAGAGAGGGCCAGGGGGGGAGAGAGAGTATGAGTAACAGTCAGGTGGAAGGGGAGAGGCCACCATTTAGCATTGAGACAACCAGCAAACTAGAGTGGGTGAGAGAGACTGGGGGTGAGACAATAAGCTGTGGAAAGGGAAACAGGCAGCAGGGGAGAGAAAGACAGACAGCTTTGATGAGAGACAAGCAGCAACGAGAGAAACTCACAAATGGTAGAGACAGAGGGGCCGATTTATCAAATGCCAGACAGACAAGATTCGCTATCGCCCATCATCGCTAAATGCCGACAGCCTTTTGTTCTTATGACCACTGCTTAATAAATAGGCCCCAGAGAGCTTAGAGAGATGTCAAACTTTATAGTGATTACGCATATAGCAAATGAAGGAAATTTCTCTACAAATAAATAATCTACAGAAACAAATAATTTTATTTTTACAGACAAAAGCTAAACGCACAAAGGAAACAGCCCTTTGCATATAACCTATTCATATATATTTTTTGTTACTGTAAACTGGTGTTCTCTGTTGATTAGAATTACAAGTAAATTTGTTAAACAACTAAAACAATGCTCAGAAGTTTTGTGAGTAATAATAATTCCAATAGTATGGTATGCAGCTTTTGTTTTAAGTCATGAAGTGTGATATAGTTCCTTTTTTACACATGGCTGGTTACCATATAATGATGCAGAACAGTTGTTACTGAGATAATATGATAACTCAGCTACAAATATCATATAACACACTTTATAATATATGGCTGATCTAACTAGACCAACAATTAATACAAAATACTGGCCCCTTAACTATTACTTTGGCCTATTGATGTTTTTGTTAGCTATGTTTGGCTTCACCCTTGGTTATAACATTGCCAGCTGGCTACAAAATAAAATGTCGCAATTTTTACGTCTCTTCATATTAATATTGTTTCTAAATAAAAAAATAATCTATTTTTACACAACCAAAATGGAAACCTCTCCAAGAATAATGTAATTTTGTTTTCCTTTATAATCTGCACATTTCTGGTGTTTAATATGACTAATTTTGTGAGGATTAATATAGATTTTGTGTTACTGAAATGTTATTGTTAATGTATGCTAATGTTTTATTTTATTTATTTTAAAACAGCTCTTCTTAACCACAAAATGTATTATTATAATTTTTTTTACTGCTTATGGGCAAACAGTGAAATATCTAAAAAAATTTAAGCTATAGCTTTTTGAATCATTATAAAAATGTGTATCCCAGTTTCATGTACATTAGTTTCTGCTGTAGTTCTGTCTAAAGTCATCCTTTTGTCACAAAAGCAAACAATTTGTTGTTTTTTTGTTTGTTGTTTTGCATTTTAATATCTTATAAAAGTACTAAATCAGTATACTTCAAATTGGCAGGGATCACAGCTAGTACTGAGGAAAAGAATCCAACAAATTTGCCCAGCCAGTGTAACATTACGTACCCTAGTCAAAGAGGATGATCTTCCTGGAGTAATCAATGACTCCAGACAAGTCATCAGAAGTCATCCTGAAGTATGTACACAGGCTGAAATATTAAAATGAGATGACTCTACAGTCATTTACTGGCTGTTTATGCTTGTGAAGTAATCAGTAAGGTAATCGGCTAATCTTTCGGAGGTTGTCACTCAGAATTGTTTACCTTAGCTGATGACTTTACAAACCTGATGATGTGCAAATTACTTCTAAAGTAGTTTAGTGATTATCAAATAACTCCTGGATGGTCTCTAAAGTAATCTAGTTTGTCTTGGGAACTTTCAAAAACAGAATTTAACATGGAATACCTGTTTTTAAACATAGACTGAATGGTAATATGGTGAACTGATCACAAAGATTTCAGATACTACTACAATTTAAAATGTTTGTGGCAGGAGAAGGAGGATTATTTATCAGGAACTACAACAAACTACAACAAATTAATTTTTTAGTCTAAAATCAAAAATATACAACCTCAATTCCGAAAAAAGTTGGGACAGTATGGAAAATGCAAAAAAACAGAGTCATTTGAAAATTAACTTCGCCCTGTACTATATTGAAAACACAATTGCCTAGATTTAGAGTTTTGTCGGTAAAGACCCGCATAGCTAACGCAGCTTTTTTTCCTACCGCTGCTTCCAAACAACGCTGGTATTGAGAGTTGTCTGAAGGGCTGCGTTAGGCTCCAAAAAGGGAGCGTTGAGCCGAATTCACCGCCACTTCAACCCTCAATACCAGCGTTGCTTACGGTAGCGGTAAGCTGGCAAAACGTGCTCGTGCACGATTCCCCCATAGGAAACAATGGGGCAGTTTGGGCTGAAAAAAAACTTAACACCTGCAAAAAAGCAGCATTCAGCTCCTAACGCAGCCCCATTGTTTCCTATGGGGAAACACTTTTTAAGTCTGCACCTAACACCCTAACATGAACCCCGAGTCTAAACACCCTCTAACCATACACTTATTAACCCCTAATCTACCGCCCCCCGCTATAATCTGACACCATGCATTACACAACCCCTAATCTGCCGCTCCGGACACCGCCGCCACCTACATTATCCCTATAACCCCTAATCTGCTGCCCCCAACATCGCTGACACCTACATTATATTTATTAACCCCTAATCTGCCCCCCCCCAACATCGCCGCCACCTAACTTCAAGTATTAACCCCTAATCTGCAGACCAGACCTCGCCACTACTATAATAAATGTATTAACCCCTAAAGCTAAGTCTAACCCTAACATCCCCCTAAATTAAATATAATTTAATCTAACGAAATAAATTAACTCTTATTAACTAAAGTATTCCTATTTAAAAATAAATACTTACCTGTAAAATAAACCCTAATATAGCTACAATATAACGAATAATTATATTGTAGCTATTTTAGGATTTATTTTTATTTTACAGGCAACTTTGTATTTATTTTAACTAGGTACAATAGCTATTAAATAGTTAACTATTTAATAGCTACCTAGTTAAAATAATTACAAAATTACCTGTAAAATAAATCCTAACCTAAGTTACAATTAAACCTAACACTACACTATCATTAAATTAATTAAATAAATGACCTACAATTAAATACAATTAAATAAACTAAACTAAATTACAAAAAAAACAAACACTAAATTACAGAAAATAAAAAATATTACAAGGAATTTTAAAACTAATTACACCGAATCTAAGCCCCTAATAAAATAAAAAAAAACAAAATAATAAAAGTCCCTACCCCTATTCTACATTACAAAGTAATCTGCTCTTTTATCAGCCCTTAAAAGGGCTTTTTGGCGGGGCATGCCCCATAAGTAATCAGGCTCTTTTGCCTGTAAAAAAAAATACAACCCGTCAACATTAAAACCCACCAGCCACATACCCCTACTCTAACCCACCCAAACCCCCCTTAAATAAACCTAAACACTACTCCCCTGAGATCTCCCTACCTTGAGTCGTCTTCACCCAGCCAAGCCGAAGTCTTCATATCCGATGGGCCAGAAGGAGGACATCTCAGGACCGGCAGAAGTCTTCATCCTATCCGGGCAGAAGAGGACATCCAGACCGCAGGACACCTTCATCCAAGCAGCATCTTCTATCTTCATCCATCCAGAGCGGAGCGGAGCCCATCTTCCTTCCCAGCCGACACGATCCATCCTCTTCAACCGGACGGCCTACTCGCCGATGAAGGTTCCTTTAAATGGACGTCCACCAAGATGGCGTCCCTTGAATTCCGATTGGCTGATAGGATTCTATCAGCCAATCGGAATTAAGGTAGGAAAAATCTGATTGGCTGATTCAATCAGCCAATCAGATTTCAAGTTCAATCCGATTGGCTGATCCAATCAGCCAATCAGATTGAGCTCGCATTCTATTGGCTGTTCCGATCAGCCAATAGAATGTGAGCTTAATCTGATTGGCTGATTGAATCAGCCAATCAGATTTTTCCTACCTTAATTCCGATTGGCTAATAGAATCCTATCAGCCAATCGGAATTCAAGGGACGCCATCTTGTATGACGTCATTTAAAGGAACCTTCATTCGGCGAGTAGGCGTCGGTTGAAGAGGATGGATCCGCGTCGGCTGGGAAGAAGATGGCTCCGCTCCGGATGGATGAAGATAGAAAGATGCCGCTTGGGATGAAGATGTCTGCCGGTCCGGATGTCCTCTTCTGCCCGGATAGGATGAAGACTTCTGCCAGTCTGGATGTCCTCTGTCTGCCCCATCGGGATGAAGACTTCGGCTCGGCTGGGTGAAGACGACTCAAGGTAGGGAGGATCTTCAGGGGGGTAGTGTTAGGTTTATTTAAGGGGGTTTGGGTGGGTTAGAGTAGGGGTATGTGGGTGGTGGGTTTTAATGTTGGGGGGGTTGGTATTTTTTTTTACAGGCAAAATGAGCTGATTACTTTGGGGCATGCCCCGCAAAAAGCCCTTTTAAGGGCTGGTAAAAGAGCTGATTACTTTGTAATGTAGAATAGGGTAGGGACTTTTATTATTTTTTTTTATTTTTTATTTTATTAGGGGGCTTAGATTAGGTGTAATTAGTTTGAAATTCTTGTAATATTTTTTTTTTCTGTAATTTAGTGTTTTTTTTTTTTGTAATTTAATTTAGTTTATTTAATTGTATTTAATTGTAGGTAATTTATTTAATTAATTTAATTATAGTGTAGTGTTAGGTTTAATTGTAATTTAGGTTAGGATTTATTTTACAGGTAATTTTGTAATTATTTTAACTAGGTAGCTATTAAATATTTAATAACTATTTAATAGCTATTGTACCTAGTTAAAATAAATACAAAGTTGCCTGTAAAATAAATATAAATCCTAAAATAGCTACAATATTCATTATATTGTACCTATATTAGGGTTTATTTTACAGGTAAGTATTTATTTTTAAATAGGAATACTTTAGTTAATAAGAGTTAATTTATTTCGTTAGATTAAAATTATATTTAATTTAGGGGGGTGTTAGGGTTAGGGTTAGACTTAGCTTTAGGGGTTAATAAAATTTATTATAGTAGCGGCGAGGTCCAGTCAGCAGATTAGGGGTTAATACTTGAAGTTAGGTGGTGGCAACGTTGGGGGGGGGCAGATTAGGTGTTAATAAATATTATGTAGGTGTCGGCGATGTTAGGGGCAGCAGATTAGGGGTTCATAGGGATAATGTAGGTGGCGGCAATGTGCAGTCGGCAGATTAGGGGTTAAAAATATTTATTATAGTGGCGGGGGATGTGGGGGGGACCTCGTTTAGGGGTACATAGGTAGTTTATGGGTGTTTAGTGTACTTTAGAGGCACTGTAGTTAAGAGCTTTATATACCGGCGTTAGCCCATAAAGCTCTTAACTACAGCCTTTCCATGGGTGTTAGGAGTCTTGTCGAGTAAGGGTCTGACCACTCACTTCAGCCAAGACTCTAAATACCAGCCGTAGGAAGATCCCATTGAAAAGATAGGATACGCAATTGGCATAAGGGGATCTGCGGTATGGAAAAGTTGCGGCTTGAAAGTGAGTGGTAGACCCTTTCCTGGCTGACTCTAAATACCAGCGGGCGGCCAAAAGCAGCGTTAGGACCCCTTAACACTGCTTTTGACGGCTAACGCAGAACTCTAAATCTAGGCGAATATTAACACATTATTTGATGTTTTATACTAATTTCAAATCTGATGACTGCAACACACTCCAAAAAAGTAGGGGCAGTAGACTATTTACCACTGTTTAACAACATCTTTCCTTTTAATAACACTTATTAAGTGTTTGGGCACCAGTAGGTTAAGTTTATCAAGCAGCATTTTCCCCAATTGATCCATTATGCATGCATTTGTTTCCTTATTTTTCACTTCATAATGCCCTACACATTCTCAATCGTAGGCAGGTCAGGACTGCAGGCAGGCCATGCTAGCACCCACACTCTCTTCTTATGCAACCATGCGCTTGTAATCTGGGCAGAATGTGGTTTTGCGTTGTTCTGCTGGAAAATGCAGGGATGTCCCTTGAAAAGACGCCATATGTTGCTCCAAAATGTATACATATGGTGCCTTCAAAGATGTGCAAGTTACCCATGAAGTGGGCACTGACACACCCCCATACCATGACAGATGCTTTTGGATTTGACGCAGATAAAAGCTTGAATGGTCCTTTTCCTCTGTGGCCCAGAGAACAAGAAGGCTGTTTTATTCCAAAAACTATTTGAAATGTTGACTCGTCCGACCACAAAACACAATTCCACTGTGCTACTGTCCATCTCAGATGAGACCGAGCTCAAAGATGTAGTCGGTGCTTCTGGACAGTGTTAAAGTACGGCTACTGCTTTGCATAGTAAAGCCTTAACTTACATCTGTGGATGTAGCGGTGAATGGTGTTGACTGACAAAGGTTTACCAAAGTATTCCCGAGCCCATGTCATGATATCCATTACAGAATCATTAGACAGTAACCTCTGAGGGATTGTAGATCACATGCATTCTGAAGTGTTTTTTCAGCCTTTCCCTTTACGCACTGAGATTTGACCAGATTCCTTGAATCTTTTAATCATATTGTGCACTGTAGAAAGGGAAATGCCCAAAATCCTACCGATTAGTCTTTCGGGAATGTTGTTTTCAAAGTGTTGGGTATTCGCAGGACACATCTGCATATTGGCGAGGCCTCAACCCTTCCTTGCTCTTGAAGGACTAGGCCTTTTTTGGAGGCTCCCTTATATACTATGATTACAACGATTGGCCTCACCTGTTTCACATCACCTTCTTATTTCACCTTTGTAACATCACTTTAAGTCCTAATTGCCCCTGTCCCAACTTTACTGGAACGTGTTGCAGCCATCAGATTCGAAATGAGGTTATAGTTTTCAAACATTCATTAAATTGACAAAGTAAAACATCAAATAATGTGTTAATATGTATTTTCAATATAATACAGGGGTGAATTGAATTTTCAAATGACTTTTTGTTGTGTTTTTTTTTGCATTTTCCATACTGTCCCAACTTTTTCGGAATGGTGGGGTTGTAATTCTCTTGAAATGTTAGAGTATAAATTGACAGCTTGCTGGTAAGGCAAAGGGGCCTGATATTCAAAGCCTCGCCACTTGGTGAGATGATCTTAGAAGTCTTGTCGGTGCAGAAAGGCCCTTAAATTTTTTAGAAACACCAATTGTATCTTGAGGAAATGTTTATGTTTCTAAGCAGTGTCCCACATTACAATACAAGGTCTAGAAAAAAGCCCACAGATTTTGTGTGATCTCTCTCTCTCCGCCGCCGCTCCACTCCTAATGAGGGATGGGGCCTGTAGTGGCAGAAGAAAAAGCCCTAGGCCAAGGTAGGGGGTGAAGGTGGGGCCAGGGTGTGGCTGGGACTGAGGGGTGAAGGTAGTGCGATGGAGGGTTCTGGGGTTGGTAATTAAACATTTCCAGGGCCAGACTGATTTTCCCAGTCCAGTGCTGCTCTCTCTCGCTCTGTTTCTCCCTCTCTCCCTTGGATTGATATGTGCTATAAGCAAATGCAACAACTTTTAAAATTAAAAAAAAATATATTGTACCAGACTACACTGAGACAGAGCTTGCAGTCTGTAAAGTTATACACATAACATACAATGTGCCAAGCAGTCTTTACTGCAAAAACAAATTGTGTTTATGAAACACTACTGTGATATTTATATCCAAGGCATCTTCATTCCTGCAAGAGTCACTATAATATAATGCAAAATACAGCAAGACTCTTTCAAATATACAGTAAATATACAGTACATATACATTACATATACATTAAATATACGGTAAATATACATTACATATACGGTAAATATACAGTACATATACAGGACATATACAGTACATATACAGTAAATATACAGGACATATACAGTACATATACAGTAAATATACAGTACATATACATTACATATACATTAAATATACGGTAAATATACATTACATATACGGTAAATATACAGTACATATACAGGACATATACAGTACATATACAGTAAATATACAGGACATATACAGGACATATACAGGACATATACAGTACATATACAGGACATATACAGGACATATACAGGACATATACAGTACATATACAGGACATATACAGTACATATACAGTACATATACAGGACATATACAGGACATATACAGGACATATACAGTACATATACAGGACATATACAGGACATATACAGTACATATGCAGTACATGTACAGTAAATATACGGTACATATACGGTACATATGCGGGTACATATGCGGTACATATACAGTACATATACAGTAAATATACGGTACATATACGGTACATATGCGGGTACATATGCTGGTACATATACGGGTACATATACGGTACATATACGGTACATATATGGTACATATAGAGTATTTATTGATCAAATTAAATTCAAGCAAAACAAATCAGAAAGTCAAAAAGGAAAGGACAATGGTTGTCATTGCAACATCTGCTGAGATTTTACTCCGCAAACCCAATATGACTTAACCCTTCAAAGGGATGTGAAACTCAAAGCATTATTTTTGGTGTTTCAGGCAGAGCATACAATTTTTAAAAAGTTTCCCCATTTACTTTCTATTATCAAATTTGCTTCATTCCCATGGTATTCTTTGTTCAAGAGATACCTAGGTAGGTGTCTGGAGAACCTCATGGCAGGAAATAGTGCTGCCATCTAGTGCTCTTGAAAATGAATAACATTCTTGCAAAACTGCTGCCATATAGTGCTCCATACATGTGCGTGCTCCTGAGCTTATGCCCCTGCTTTTCAACAAAAGACAGCAAGAGAACAAAGACAATTTAATAATAGAAGTAAATTAGAAAGTTGTGTAAAATTGCAATCTCTTTGAATCATAAAAGAAAATGTTGGGGTTTCATGTCATGTGTTATCCTCCCGGGGGGAGGAACACTTTTGGAGCTCATTGCCCCCTCCCTGCACTTACCCCCACATACCTGGTGGCCAAGTGAACCATCACTGTGTGGTGACATCAGTGACACAGGAAACTCAGAATTTCGGGACAGTTACACAGACTCAAAGTGATGGTAAACCTTAGCTAATCAAATGCCATATATATAATCTTTGCCACTATAAAAGTATATGTGTATTTTTTTTTAATCTATCCGTGAATAGCGTTAAATCCATGCCTATAGTAATGCTTCTATTACAATATTATACCAGCCTACGTAGAAACTAGAAATTGCATGCTCTATCTGAATCACGAAAGAAAAAAAATTGGGTTCAGTATCCTTTAAACACATTTTTTTTTTAAAAATAACATTTTAAAAAAAACTGCACTTAGACACACTGTGGGGGGTCTCTGGGCATTTATAAAAGGTCATTAAAAGGACAAGAGACCCCCATGACTCCTTGTTTTAAAGCTCAGAAGCCCCTCTTTAAAAGAAAGCCCCTATATAGGTTTTTATAGCCAGGTGAGCGTTGTATTAATAGTGATAACCTGGCATAGATAAATGTGCGTTTATTTGAGTATATGTTTATGGGGTGCCCCATGTTTTATACATATACCTAAAGGCCCTTATTTATATGAAGTTTACCCCTTCTTCATTTGACTATAGAGTTTAAAAAAACACACACAAACGATTTAATTTTTTTAATTAAAATATATATTTAAAATACATTGCTGTAGCCTCACATTTCATGATATATACATAAATTACAGTTTGAATTTGCTGAGCCTTTTGTAAAAAACAATATATATTATATGTGGGTTTCTCTCTGAAAAATGTCCTACAGCTGTGCTTAAATGTGAGCAGCATCTAAAAACTCCAAAACAGCTCAGCACAGGGGTGGCTATGGCTCAGTAATTAATGGGTTAATGTATCAAGCTGTACCTTGCAAGTACGGGTGTCTGGTGGGTGGTGGAGTAGGGTGGATAAATGCCCCAGAGTATTTAAACTCCTTATATCTAGCATCCACCATTTATAAAAATGATCTGCAGCTCAAGTGTACAGCAAGCAACTTTATATTGTTGGTATTTATATTATTATGTTCAGGGCATTTTTTTTTTCACCTCCTGAAAAAAAATCCTGCATTTGTCCATGCTTGGAAGTCCTTATACCATACATGATATATCCTGCAAACCCTATAAAAATTAATTAAATGGACACCAAAAACACTAGAAAAATTCTATAAAGAACAGACTGGATACCAACCTTTGTCGTATACTAGATGCATAAAATACTTCTATTATATAAAGATTGACAAAATTCTAAACTATAACAATGGAATATCCTTAAAAAAAGTAAAAGAACAGGGTCTGCCAGACTGCACTGAAATAAATTTCTCTAATTAATTAAACTTGAAATGTTTATTGTTTATAAAGATAGATAATCCCTTTATTACCCATTCCCCAGTTTTGCATAACCAACACTGTTATATTAATATACTTTTTACTTCTGTGATTACCTTGTGTCTAAGCCTTTGCAAACTTCCCCCTTATTTCAGTTCTTTTGACAGACTTGCATTTCAGGCAATCAGTGGTGACTCCTAAATAACTCCACAGGAGTGAGCACATCTATATTGCAAAGGTGAACTAGCACTGTCTGGCTGTGAAAAGCACATAAAATTCACTGAGATAAGAGGCGGACTGCAGGGGCTTATAAACAGGCAGAGGTTTAGAGGTTATAAAGTATATTAATACAACAATATTGGTTGTGCAAAGCTGGGGGAATGGGTGTGGTAACGGCGTTTTGCTAGCTTTTTTTATTGTTTAAAAATATAGATGACTTAATTTAAGTTTATTCCTCAAAGTTAGATAAAAAATTGGTGCTGTTCTACTGTAAATGATAGGTATGTTATAGTTAGTTTTGTTTGAATACATATGTATATTGCATACTGCTTTTCTTCCTGTAACTCAAATGACTGTAATTATTAACTTTAGCAGAAACCAATGACCTTGACTCCAAAAAAAAACAGCAAACTTCATGCAGCAGCCTATCACTGCCCCACCCCTACTGTTAACAATCTTCAGTGCATAACTTTGTTCATCATCCATAAAGCAATAGTAAACAGACTATTTACTAAACAATGTATATAAATGTATTTACTCAATTTATTACAAAAAAAAACTGTGGGAATTAAAGGGAAATAAAATTCCAAAATGTTTTTTTTCATAATTTAGAGTATATAAAATGTTAAAGACTTTTTTCAGTTTGCTTCTGTTATCATATTTGCTTCACTCTCTTGGTATCTTTAGTTGAAACACATATCTAAGTAGGCTCAGGAGAAACAATGCACTACCAGTATCTAGATGCTGATTAGTGGCTAGACATATATGCCTCTTGTCATTGGCTCACTGCTGTGTTTATCTAGCTTTCAGTAGTGCATTGGTGCTCCTTCAACAAAGGATATCAACAGAATGATTCAAATTTGATAATAGTGGCAAACACTTTTTTTTTTTGTTTTAAGTTTTAAGTGGGGGTACAATTAGTGGAACTTGTGCCTCACATTCCATATCAATTAATTGTAGCTCAGTCCAGAGGCTGACAAACTACTTTCTCCTTTACAATACAGAGCTATGGGCAGAATGTTATTGATTCGCATCAATAGACGGCCGGCTGTAACTATTTGTTTAACATACATTTAACATGTGTATATATTATACTGAGCTGAATGCATTATTTTGTGCATCCTTTACTTACCACCACTACGTTTAGCCACCAATCAGCAAGTGCTACCCAGGTGCTGAACCAAAAATGGTCCGGCTCCTAAGCTTACATTCCTGCTTTTCAAATAAAGATACCAAAAGAACAAAGAAAAAAAGCATAATAGGGGAAAATTAGAAAGTTGGTTATAATTTCATGCTCTATCTGAATCATGAAAGAAAACTTTTGG
Source organism: Bombina bombina (assembly GCF_027579735.1). Taxonomy (NCBI): domain Eukaryota; kingdom Metazoa; phylum Chordata; class Amphibia; order Anura; family Bombinatoridae; genus Bombina; species Bombina bombina. The sequence goes on from NC_069506.1 coordinate 239,954,395, forward strand.
GCTATATATCCCTTTAAGGAGTTGATGCTCACTGGCTGATAAGTAAAACTCCAGTTATTTTATTGGTGCACACTGACACACCTAACAAACATAAGAACAATTAATTTCCCCCCTCAATACAACAAACTGCAGTACATTTTAAAATGCAGCCTTGAAAAGATATAAGCCTGAGCTGGATTTAATGGAATTTACATGTAACTCTGTTGTTTAGACAGGTACTACATTTGATAAATGTACCAGTTGACCACTCTGCCAGATTATGTCAAGGCAAACTGCCCTGCAACTGTGAAAATACTCTATGCCAGGCTGTGTCACGAAACTTACCTTGAAACCCTAAGTTTGTATACAGTAGAGACACAATGCTGTTCATAAAGACATTAACCAGAAATTATACACAGAATAAATAACTTGCAACTGTACCAAAGCAAACAACCATAACATTATACACAGAGCACACACAGGGCCAAACTTAAAGGGACACTGAACCCAAATTTTTTCTTTTGTGATTCAGATAGAGCATGCAATTTTAAGCAACTTTCTAATTGACTCCTATTATCAAATTGTCTTCATTTTCTTGGTATCTTTATTTAAAATGCAAGAATGTAAGTTTAGATGCCGGCCCATTTTTGGTGAACAAACTGGGTTGTTCTTGCTGATTGGTGGATAAATTCACCCACCAATAAACAAGTGCGTTCCATGGTTCTGAACCAAAAAATAGCTTCAATGCCCTTCTTTTTCAAATAAAGAAAGCAAGAGAACGAAGAAAAATTGATAATAGGTGTAAATTAGAAAGTTGCTTAAAATTGCATGCTCTATCTGAATCACGGAAGAAAAAAAATTGGGTTCAGTGTCCCTTTAACTAGTATTATTATCAGTTTAAAGCTGTACTCAGGGACAAATCAGAGACCAAACATCCTGCTGATCTGCCAATCATATAAATAACAATGATTTAACCATGATGTAACAATCTAAACTGTTATGCAAAGTATACCATAACACTCTCAGCAGACATAAAGACAAGTTGTAAATAGATCTACTGCTCTGTACATCTTAACATTATGCACCACTGATTCCCTGCACTGTAACAGGCTGTGAGTTAATAAAGGGATATAAAAGCCAAACATGTTCTTTTGTGAATCAGACAGAGCATACAATTTAATGTATGTACTTATTTTTATCAAATTTGTTTTGTTCCCATGGTATTCTGTGTTGAAGGGATACCTAGGTAGGTGTGTGAAGCACTAAATGGCAGGAAATAGTGCTTCCATCTAGTGTTCTTGCATATAGATAACATTCTTGCAAAACTGCTGCCATATAGTGCGAGTCCAGACACAAGCATACTCCTGATTTTGTTTAACAAAAGATACCAAGAGAACGAAGACATTTTGATAACAGAAGTAAATGAGAAAAAGGTTTAAAATTCTAAGCTCTGTCTAAATCACGAAAGAAAAATAATTTCTCTTTAAATATTTGAATGGGCATTCAGGTGTAAAATAAGATGCTTTATTTTTTTTAGATCATCCTTTATTTTATTAAAATTAAACCCCCACAAAGGGGTAAAATTCATAGTCAAAGTGGCGTTTCATTTTACTACAAAAATGGATGCAGCTGGTGAGCAAATAAGAAGCAGGTATACTTGTGTATGCTCCAATCACAGGCCTTAACATCATGTGGTGCGAGAGTGGACTGTTCTAAGACTGCAAATTAGATTTAGTATTAAACCATAGGACTGTGCTAAACACAAAATAGAATAAAGGAATCTGCTTAAAATGAAATGCTCTAACACATTGTATTATAAAACGAGAAAGTCATTTTAAGGAAAGATGATGGTAATAAACTTCTATTAGCATAAATATGTTATTATTAGTAACATACAGATCACTTGTGCAATTGTATAAAGTTTAAAAGGGACAACACTAAAGGCCTGATTATCTAAAGGTCTCTGGGCTGGCGAGATTAATACAGGAATGGCCATCATCAGTACTTCTATTTCTTTGGTGGAACGATCAAAATACACTTTTTACCCTGAAAACAGTCTCGCTAAGAACGTAAACCACATTTTCGTATGGGGAGGAGATGCGGACATCACAAAAGTGCACAATCATTTTTTAAAAATATTAAAAAACAAATAATACACAGACAAAAATTGTATTGTTATGGTGCATCATAAAATGTAACAAAATTCTTCACCAAAAATCTTATTTGTAAAATTTGTATGTAAATTACTCAGGAACAAATATCATCGATGTAACGATAATATGTATAAGGTTAATATGTAACGATAATATGTATAAGGTCTGTGGGGCTGAGTACATAAGAATCTGTATTCTAGGTAAGCCATGAAAAGATTGGCGTATTGGGGGACATTTTTGTGCCCATCACTGTCCCTGTCATTTGTAGGTAGTAATTGTTGTTAAAACTGAAGTAGTTGTGTGTGAGTATGAATTCTATAAGCTGGGCAATAGTTGCACTATCATATTTGTGTGTTGGTTGGTGGGATGAGAGAAATTTACTGCAGGCCTCAATACCATCCTTATGCGGGATGTTGCTGTATAAGGATTCCACATCCATAGTAACTAGTATAGTGTTTCCAGGTAGTTCATTTATCTGGTTAAGTTTATTAAGGAAATCTGTAGTGTCCTGTATAAAGCTATCAGTCTTAATAACAAGAGGCTTAAGAATGTTTTCTATTAGGCCCAGATATTTGTTCAGTGAGTGTTCCCATACCTGTTATAATGGGGAGTTCTGGCTTTCCTGGCTTGTGGATTTTGGGCAGCATGTAGAAGGTACCCATCTGAGGATTGGAAGGTACCATATTTTCTAATTCTTGCTGTATGTGTTTAGGAAATGTTTTGATAAGTTTTTGTGAGTTTAGCTGAATATTCCTTGGTGGGGTCCGTGTCCAGTTTTTTTGTAGTAGTTTACATCAGACAACTGTCTGTAACCTTCTGTTGTGTAGTCCTGGGTATTCATGATAACTACTGATCCACCCTTGTCCGCTGGCTTGATGATGATGTTATTATTATTCATCAAGTTTTTCAAGGCATTTCTTTCCATATGTGAGAGGTTGTAATCAATTTTTTTCTCTTGTGTGGTGACTAGGGATGCTGCTCTCAGGCAAAAACTTTCAATGTAACTGTCCAATTTGATGTTACGTCCTGCTGTCGGTGTAAAATCTTTGTTCTTTTTCCTACCATTATTATCCTGTTTAAGAGTCATGGTTTTTTTTGGCATAAAAGAATTCCTTAAGTCTCAATCTTCTGAAAACTTCTTCCAAGTCTGAATATAACAAGATTTGTGTTAGGACAGAATGTTAGCCCCTTGGATAAGACTGATTTTTCAGGTATTGAAAGGTGATGATTAGAGAGGTTTACAATCCCAGTATTGTCCATGAATTGTTTTTGGTAGTTAGCAGGCTCAGTTTGGTTTGGGTCATTGGTAGTTCTGGTTGGAGTAAGCTGTTTTTCAATGGAGCAATCAGTTGATCTTTCATTAGGGCTTTCTTTGTGCTGTTTAAAGCCAGACAGTTTCTTATTCTTTTTCCTGATGAGATTATTTGTTGTTTCCTGTAGAAGTAATCTATTTCTATTTCCATTGCTTTGGTTTTGGATGTAACCTGTTGAAGATCTTGAAATAAGGACTGCTTATGACAGAGTAATTTTTGTTTTCTATCAGATATTTGGTGAATTAGGTTGTTGCGTAGTTTCTCACTAGTCTGTCTGCAGAGATTATCAGCATATGGTGAGTTGTAGGTAGTAGAAAGTGGGTTCTTAATTCGAAGTCCATTAGGGATTAGTTACATTTTCTTACAACGTAAAAAAAAAATATATGTCATTGTTAATTTGTGTTTCTCTTCTAATCAGTTTGATCATTTGCTTCTTTATGCGGCTGAATACGGTATCTGCCATAGTAGTGAAGATTGGAGTAGCCGTGTTAGTCCAGTAGATAGATGCTCAAAAAACAAAGTATTGCAGTATGCAGTGATACCTTTTTTTATTGGACTAACATAATATTTCAAAGACAAGCTTTTGAGAGTTTTCCTCTCTTCCTCAGGACGGAAGCAATACTAATCATTCTGATATAGATACACATCACATACAACAAATGGAAGGGAGGGAGGGGGGTGAGAGGGGTGTCATAAATAAACAGAGGAGAGTAAATAGGCCAGATGAGAGGAAAAACAAAAGGAAAAAGAAACCAATATAGGACAATAAGATGAGAGATTATAGAAAGTTATGGTAGTGTGTGAGAAAGCAAGAGTCTACATTAAGTCCTTCATTTCTGGTATTGAAATATGTGATCATTTTCATCTCAAACGTCTTTCGTTCATGAGAGTCTTTGAAATTCCCTTTAAGAATTTTAATCCTGAGGTTAAGGATGGAGTGACCAGTCTGGGTGAAGTGATGACCAACAGGGGTACAATATTCATTTTCCTTGTGGTTTTTGATCGAGTGTCTGTGTAGATTCATTCTGAGATGCAGCTTTAGGCCAGTTTCTCCAATGTAGCAACCTCTGTCACACGCTGTACACTGTATCATGTACACCACATTAGCAGATGAGCTAATGAGCATATATATATATATATATATATATATATGAAATATCTATTTAAAAATACTTAGAACAGTTTCTGCTATGTCCAGAACACTGAAATGTGAAATATTTACAGTAAATACACAGTATAACTTTTTATTAAATATGAATATTGCATAAACAGGTTTTTTTTTTGTTTTTATCTCTTAACCACAAAGGGCTCCAATGCACTTATATACATGTCTATATACAGTATGTGTGTGTATGTATAAATATATATATATATATATATATATATAATATATATATATATATATATATATATATATATATATATTTATGTGTTTATATGTGTACATATGTCTGTAAATACATAAATACATATGTACACATAGACATATATATATATATATATATATATATATAATATATATATATATATATATATATATATATATCAATGTTAAAGCCCTTTGCCTAAAACCTCATATCTTTGAGCCATTATAACTTTTTTTGTGCAATATTTTTTAAATAATTTTTAGTAGATGGTGTTATTATGAGTGAAATTTTGTAATATATTTTTTATGTTTTTTGTGACGTTTTTTTTGTTTGTCGAAACAGTTAACCAGAGTTCTGAGGTCGCTCGTTTACTTCAATTGCACACAAGTGATTGTGTTTAATTTCAACTTGTAAAAAGAGCGTAAAACCTGACTCCTCCTCACTCTGGAACTCTCACTCTGTTTGTAACAAGCTCTCTTCTATCCATAACATCTTTATCTCCCACTCCCTCAACCTTCAGGCCTTACCCCTATACTCGCACACATTTTCAACCTCTCCCTCTCTCTTCCCTAGACACAGCATCCACTGCTGCATTGTCACATGGGAGTCTCCACTTCAGCCATACTCCTAGGTCTGGCAACAGACAAGGAGGTGGTGTAGGTATTTTACTTTCCTCTCATTGCACCTTTCAACAAATACAACCCATCTTTTCCCTCACATTTTCCTAATTTGAAATCCACATGATTCGCTTATTCTCTCCCCTCTCTATATATGTTTCAATAATATACCGCCCCCTGGCTCCTCAACTCAATTTCTAGATCACTTTGCTGCCTTTCCTCGGACTCTCCTGCCCTCATTTTTGGTGACTATAACATCCCTCTTTACAATCCCACTGCCTCCTCTGCAAAACAAGTTCTGCAACTCAATTCATCTTTCGGTCTGTCACAATGGACTGACTCTCCCTCTTCACAAAGATGGTCACTCCCTTGATCTGATCTTTAGCTATTGATGCACTATTTCAAACTTCAAAAACTCCCCTTTTCCTCTTTCTGACCATCATCTCCTCACTTGCAACATCTAATCCCTCCCTACAACATTCCCTTCTTCTACCCCTCTCACCAAATTCACAAAAGCATTATGTCCTTAGATCAGCAATAGCTCCCCTCCCTCCTCTCCTCTCATCCATCTCCTCCTTTGGCTGTCCTGACCAATCTATCTGCCACTTTTAATTCCACCCTTACATTGGTCATTGACAAACTGGCCCCTTCTACTATAGCTCGGAAATTACACACTCACCCTCAGCCCTGGCATACTCCTCGGTACCTACACAGATGTTCCCGTACTGTTGAGCGGCACTGGAGAAAATCTGAGTTCAGCTGACTTTCTACACTACAAGTTCATCTTGAACTCCAACTACTCTTCCCTTAATCTTTATAAGCAACACTACTTCTCTACTCTTATCTCCACCCTTTCTTCAAACCCAAAACGTCTGTTTTCCTCTTTCATCACACTTCTCCGCACACCCCCACCTCCTAATATAACTTCTCTGTCAGCGCAAGATTTTGCCTGCCAATTCAATAACAAAATCGATTCCATCAGAAAATAAATCAGCTCTCAACATGCTTCCAGACTCTCACCCCCTCAAAAGCTTGCAATTAAAGAAAACCCACATAGCCATATATTTAGCTCTTTCGCCCCTGTTACTGAGGAAGAGGTTTCTGCACTTATACTGCTCTTTCACCTCACTACCTGTCCCCTCAACCCCATCCCCTAACAGCTACTCCCCTCCCTCTCTTCTACCTTTACCCCTATACTCGCACACATTTTCAACCTCTCCCTCAGCACTGGTATATTTCCCTCATCTCTAAAACATGCATTGGTCACACCTATCCTCAAAAAACCTTCTCTCTATCCAACCACCTCACCCAACTACCACCCTATTTCCCTACTCCCTCTTGCCTCAAAGCTTCTTGAAAAGCTAGTACATGCACGTCTATCCCATTTCCTTACATTACCCTCCCTCCTTGATCCACTGCAATCTGGATTTTGCCCCCATCACTCCACAGAGACAGCAATCATTAAAGTTACCAACAACCTACTTACAGCAAAATCCAAAGGCCACTTCTCTCTGCTGATCCTCCTTGATCTGTCTGCCGCCTTCGATACTGTTGATCACCCTCTTTTGCTTCAAACCCTCCAATCCTTCTGCATTTGTGACACAGCTCTCTTGTTGTTCTCTAGCTGTCTAACTGTACCTTTAGTGTAACCTTCTATGGGGCTTCCTCTTCCCCATTACCACTTTCTGTTGGGGTACCACAAGGCTTTGTCCTAGGTCCCCTTCTCTTCTCAATCTACATGTCATCATTAGGTTCCCTAGTAAAGTCCCACCGGTTTTGATATAATTTGTATCTCGACGACACACAAATCTACATCTCTGCTCACGACCTATCTCCTTCCTTGCTAACCCATGTCACTAACTGTCTTTCTCACTACCTTAAGCTAAATCTCTCCAAAACTGAGCTCCTTATTTCCCCCCTTCTTCTAAAATCTCCATCCGCCATCTCTCTATAACTGTCGACAACTCCATCATTACCCCTACCTTGCATGCCCAATGTCTTGGGGTCACACTTGACTCAGATCTTTCTTTTACTCCTCACATTCAGGCCTTGGCAAAATCAAGCCGCTTCCACCTTAAAAACATCTCTAAAATTAGACATTTCCTTACACAAGACACAACTAAGATTTTAATCCACTTTCTCATCCTTTCCCGCCTTGACTACTGCAACTCCATCCTCACTGGTCTCCCTAGCTGCCGTCTATCTCTTTTACAATCCATAATGAATGCCTCTGTCAGGCTCTTCTTCCGTACACATCGCTCTCCATTTGCTGCACCTCTCTGGCAATCCCTTTACCGACTTCCTCTTGCTTCCAGGATTAAACACAAAATTCTGACTCTAACATACAAAGCCCTCAACTGCACTGATCCCCTCTATAGCTCAGACCTTGTCTCCAGATAATATCCCTCCCGTCCCCTTCACTCTGCTCACAACCTCCTACTCTCCTCCTCTCTTGTTATCTCCTCACATTTCCATTTACAGAACTTCTCCAGACTGACTCCAATCTTGTGGAACTCTCTGCCTTGCTCCACAAGACTCTCCCCTATTTTTGAAAGCTTCAAGTACTCCCTAAAGACTCTTCTGGTCAGGGATGCATACAACCTACACTAACCTTTCCTAATACCAGTTCCTCTCCTCAATTGCTATCCACCATGAACCCCCTTAGAATTTATGCCTAAGAGTCCAACTGCTTGCAGATCACCTTCACAAGTGCTGACTACAACAGTGCGACTCTAGGCAGGGCCCTCTACCCATTTGATCCCTATAATTGCTACCTTGTATGCCACCTATGTTTATAGCACTGCAGAATCTGTTGGCGCTCTAAAAATAACCAATGTTAATAATAATTATAAATAGCTCCTTTACCTTTTATTTTGTCACTTGAAATTGCTGCTCTTGCCATTTGACACTACTTCCTATACTGAACATATCAGTACAACAGTATTCTGTATATACAAACATTGTAAACAACAGAAGCAGTTGAAATAAATCCTTCCTATTTGGCGGTGGGAGAGAGAGAAATTTTCAATTGCTCTGTATAAGGGCCTAATGGTCAAAAACACGCCAGCAGGAGAGAAATCCCCCTAAATCTTTGGGGCCTTTTTTGAGCATTACCTTGTAATGTGTCTCTCCTGCACATCCGGGACCCTGTACCCTGTATAGTGAGATAAACACCTTTTAAGATAAAATCTGCCTTTCTAACATTTTTTTAAGGACCACTTTGTAATGATGAGACTGCTTAGATAATCTCACCAGACCAGAGCGCTTTACATAATCTAACCTATTGTATTGATCTTTCTTCAAATAGATAAGAAAAATAGGTCTGCTCTCTCTCTAGGTTCAGCCCATTTGAATTGATATGTTCTGGAGAACAATGTGTTGTGATTTCGATATGCAAAGACAACTATTTAAAATGCAAAACAAACATAAAGGAGCAATTTCATATACATTTCATATTCTGCAGCTGGTATAAAAATTCACTGGGAACACATTAGGGGAATAGACTTTTACTGTACAGTATCTCTTTATCATATTAAAAAATATACTCCACGTGAAAAAATATCAAAGGGACATAGAAGTTAATAATATACTGGGGCTTATGCACATGCAAGGTGCGTAAGGGGCAGAGACTGATTGGTAGGTATGATCTGTGCACAGTATACAGAGCATCCTTAAAGGGACAGTATACACTCATTTTCATATAACTGCATGTAATAGACACTACTATAAAGAATAAGATGCACAGATACTGAAATAAAAATCCAGTATAAAAATGTTTAAAAACTTACTTAGAACCTCTTAGTTTAGCTCTGTTGAAAAGGCAGCTGGAAAGCCCACTGCAAGTGGGAAATAAGACACTCCCCCTCCCCCTTCTTTTGCATATGAAAAGACCCTTTACACAAACAGGATCAAGCTGGAGTAGGTAGCTGACGGTATTCACATAAAACTTTGGTTAGGAGTCTGAAAATCAGAGCAATGTTATTTAAAAATAAGCAAAACTATACATTTTTAAAAAAAAAAAAAAAACTTTATGGGCTATATAAATAGATCATCTACAAAACATTTATGCAAAGAAAAAAATGAGTGTATAATGTCCCTTTAACAATGAGCATCTGTGTTAGTGCTGAGGTCTGTACTGTGCATTTCATGCCAACATTAACTGTAGACTATAGTAGCATTTCAAATACTAAATAATAGCAACTGCTGCTTGAAATGAAGACTAACCAGTATCATTTGTTAATTGACTGATATAGACAACAATTCTATTGGCTGACAATGACACACCTCTCCAAGTGCCTGAGATCTAAAGGTCTCTGGGTTGATGAGATCAATAAAGAATGCTTGCCATGCTATGCGGTGCTAACGAGCAGTTTATGCTCACTGCTCACTTACCTACAGTGCTGGTATTACGGGTTTTTACAAACCCGGTGTTAAAAGACAAGAAGTGAGCGTTGAGCAAAATTTTGCTCAAAATCTCACTCCAATACCAGTGCTGCTTACGTTAGCGGCGAGCAAGTGTAGGAATCAACTGGGAGAGCCAGCTGAAAAAAAGTCTAACACCTGCAAAAAAGCAGTGTTTAGCTCCTAACGCAGCCCCATTGATTCCTAAGGGGAAATAAAATTTATGTCTACACCTAACACCCTAACATGAACCCTGAGTCTAAACACCCCTAATCTTACACTTATTAACCCCTAATCTGCCGCCCCCGACATCGCCGACACCTACATTATATTCTTAACCCCTAATCTGCTGCTCCGGATACCGCCGCCACCTACATTATACTTATAAACCCCTAATCTGCTGCCCCCAACATCGCCGACACCTACATTATATTTATTAACCCATAATCCGCCACCCCCAAATGTCACCACAACCAACCTACACTTATTAACCCCTAATATGCCGCCCCCAACGTTGCCGCCACTATAATAAACATATTAACCCCTAAACCTAAGTCTAACCCTAACCCTAACCCCCCCTAACTTAAATATAATTTAAATAAATCTAAATAATACTATAATTAACTAAATTATTCCTATTTAAAACTAAATACTTAACTATAAAATAAACCCTAAGCTAGCTACAATATAACTAATAGTTACATTGTAGCTATTTTAGGATTTATTTTTATTTTACAGGCCAGTTTGTATTTATTTTAACTAGGTAGAATAGTTACTAAATAGTTATTAACTATTTAATAAACTACCTAGTTAAAATAAATACAAAAGTACCTGTAACATAAAACCTAACCTAAGTTACAATTACACCTAACACTACACTATAATTAAATTAATTCCCTAAATTACAGTACAAACCCCCCCCCACTAAATTACAGAAAATAATAAGCAAATTACAAGATTTTTAAACTAATTACACCTAATCTAATCCCCCTAACAAAATAAAAAAGCCCCCCAAAATAAAAAAAAGCCCTACCCTACACTAATCCATCTTGGATGACGTCACTTAAAGGTACCTTCATTCTTCAGTCGTGGAAAGAAGAGGATGCTCCGCGTCGGATGTCTTGAAGATGGACCCGCTCCGTGCCGGATGGATGAAGATAGAAGATGTCGTCTGGATGAAGACTTCTGCCCGTCTGGAGGACCACTTCGCTCGGCTTGGATGAAGACTTCTCCCGGCTTTGTTGAGGACTTCGGCCCGGTTGGATGAAGACTTCTCCCGGTAAGGTGATCTTCAAGGGGTTAGTGTTAGTTTTTTTTAAGGGGGTATTGGGTGGGTTTTAGAGTAGGGTTGGTTGTGTGGGTGGTGGGTTTTAATGTTAGGGGGGATTTGTAATTTTTTACAGTTAAGAGAGCTGATTACTTTGGGGCAATGCCCCGCAAAAGGCCCTTTTAAGGGCTATTTTTAATTTAGTGTAGGGTAGGGCTTTTTTTTTGGGGGGGGGGTATTTTGTTAGGGGGATTAGATTAGGTGTAATTAGTTTAAAAATCTTGTAATTTGTTTATTATTTTCTGTAATTTAGTGGGGTTTTTTGTACTTTAGCTAATTTTATGTAATTGTATTTAATTTAGGGAATTAATGTAATTATAGTGTAGTGTTAGGTGTTAGTGTAACTTAGATTAGGTTTTATTTTACAGGTCAATTTGTCTTTATTTTAGCTAGGTAGTTTAATATAGTTAATAACTATTCTACCTAGTTAAAATAAATACAAACTTACCTGTAAAATAAAAATAAACCCTAAGCTAGCTACAATGTAACTATTAGTTATATTGTAGCTAGCTTAGGGTTTATTTTACAGTTAAGTATTTAGTTTTAAATAGGAATAATTTAGTTAATTATAGTAATTTTATTTAGATTTATTTAAATTATATTTAAGTTAGGGGGGGTTAGGGGTTAATACCTTTAGTATAGTGGCGGCGACGTTGGGGGCGGCAGATTATGGTTTAATAAATGTAGGTAGGTGTTGGCGATGTAAGGGACGGCAGATTAGGGGTTAATAATATTTACCTAATGTTTGTGAGGTGGGAGTGCGGCGGTTTAGGGGTTAATATATTTATTATAGTGGCAACGATGTCCGGTTCAGCAGATTAGGGGTTACATTTTTTATTTTAGTGTTTGTGATGTGGGAGGGCCTCGGTTTAGGGGTTAATAGGAAGTTTTATGGGTGTTAGTGTACTTTTTAGCACTTTAGTTAAGAGTTTTATGCTATGGCGTTGTAGTGTAAAACTCTTAACTACTGACTTTAAAATGCGGTACCAGTCTTGACAGGAGAGGGTGTACCGCTCACTTTTTGGCAGACTCGTAATACCGGCGCTATGCAAGTCTCATTGAAAAAAGAGGATACGCAATTTACGTAAGTGGATTTGCGGTATTTCCAAGTCTGGCCAAAAAAGTGAGCGGTACACCTGTACCTGCAAGACTTGTAATACCAGCGGGCGTTAAAAAGCAGTGTTGGGACCGACCAACGCTGTTTTTTAAGCCTAATGCAAAACTCGTAATATGTATGTAAATTACACAGGAATAAATTGTTTTAAATATGTACAGTGTAAATAGTAATTTAAGTGCACTGGATGTACGAAAAACACACACCTATATTTGTACTTATAAATACAAAATACAAAGTGTAATTGTTTTAGTAAAATGATCTGAACATGGGTGAATATGATATTGTCTCTCTAATCCCAGCATAATTCTGTAAAGATTGTCGCACTGCAGATCTCACAGTTTTTTCTCACAAATTAAAAGGTGGTGAGCTTTTCACAAATTACTTAAAATAATTATAACCCTAAAAGAAAAACACATACAAATATATAGGTAATTGTAAAATGCTATATGCAGAAAGCAGCATAATGTAATTTATATTGGCTGCAGGATTTACTTATTACTGCTAACTTTGCTCTACAGAGTGAAGCGTCCCTTTTCCAGTGATCTCCATTACTTTCAATGGGAGCCATCTTGCCACTCGCCCCTTTTTTAAAAAATTCCACTGGGGCAGCCCCTGGGAGGGTCTTTGAGAAAAATCCACGTCTGATCTGGCAAAGTTTAGATCATCGGGTGCCAAGACTGGCAGTAGAAAAAGTAGTTTTACTCAGCACAAAGGCATTAAATTAAATAAATAAATACTATAATATATTTTGAAATACCCTCTATAAAATATAACAAAAAAAATGAGAACACTCAATAGGTATAAATTAAATAATACATTAAAAAACTTATTTTGTATATTATTTTAGAGTACATATTCAGATTAAGCATTCTCTATAATGGGACATTAGGGTTGTGATAAAAGCAGTTTGAACTAGGGTTGCCACCTCAGCCATGTTTTCCTGGAAACTTATGAGTTACACATGCTGCAGGGTGTGCAGGGAGAAACATGTATTGTGTTTCTGGACAGCACTATTCATATTCCTCCCAGCACACCCTGCAGCATGTGTAACTTATAAGTATTTTGTATTTTAAGGGACGGGTGGCAACCCTAGTTTGAACATTACTGCTATAAGGCAATAGTGTGTGTCATTTTCATACAACACTTGTGGTATTGTTTTCTTGTATTTATCTTAGTATTTATTTTCTATTGAAACATTGTCTGGCACACAATTAGCTATTGTGTCATTCAGCATTATTCTGTTTTTATTAGGCTATCTGTATTTTCTACTTTTTTATTTTGTATCTACACATAGATTTATTGTGTAAACTTTACTTTTAAACAAAAATATCAATATTAATACTGAGCCAGCTGCAATACAGTGAATGGATACTTGCTTTGTCATTGATTCTAATGAAGTTGTGTGTCTGTTATTTTTCATTAAAGGGACATTAAAGTCAATATTAAACTTTTGTGATTCAAATAGAGTGTGCACTTTTAAACAACTTTCCAGTTAACATTTACTACTTAATTTGCTTTGTTCTCTTGGTATCCTGTATTGGAGAGCAAACCTAGGTAGGCTCGTGAGCAGGAATGCCCTGAAAGCTAGCTGATGATTGGTGGTTGCACATATATACCTCATTTCATTAGCTCATCTGATATGCTCAGCTAGCTCCGGTAGTGCATTGATTCTCATTCAACAAATGATACCAAGAGAATGAAGAATATGTAATAATATAAGTAAATTTGAAAGTTGTTTAACTTGTATACTCTATCTTAGTCATTAAATATTTTTGGGGGGTTTCATGTTCCTTTAAAATGGCATGCTCTATCTCAATCACAAATATTTATTAAAGGACCACTAAATACTGTAGAATTGCATAATTACAAAGTGCATAATAAAAAGACAATGCAATAACACCTATTCTGATTTTCAAAAAAGCAGTAGATTTTTTTGTTCTGGTCATTTTTTTCTCCCATTTTTCTGCCCCTGTAACATGTGACAGACATCAGCCAATCACAGAGTAGAATATGTATACCCTGTGAGCTTGTGCTCACAGGGTATACACACACACACACATATATATATATATATATATATATATATTTTTTTTTTTTTTTAAAAACTCTGCAATGTACTATAATTGTTTATTTTGTCCCCTTTTTCCTGTAATTCCATTCTGAAATTGTGAGCTTTTCAGATCCTGTTAGAAATGGAAGTGCAGAACACTGTTACATTTCACACAGTCATTAGCTGCACACTCTAGTGACCTATTTATAACTGCCCCTAATTGGCCACAGCTGAGAAGGTAACCTAAGTTACAATATGGCAGCTCCCATTGTTTTATAGGCACTAAAACTTTACACTTATTTTGTAAATATTTGAACAGCTAATGAAACGTTAAAAAATACATCTGCATGTAATTCTCAGACTAATCTTTTATTTGAAAGCATTATTATATCTAGCATTTATTTATTGTTTAATGTGTCTTTAATAAAACGCACAAGCATTACTGACAAGCTGATATGCTCCTTTTAACACCTTCCTTTTATTGCCTGTTCCCATTTTATGTCTATTTTAGTTTGCATAAACTTCTTCTGTGACACGTAATTAATGATAACTATTTATATAAGGGGATTTCTTGAACCTTTGCCTTCCATCATAATTAATTCCTACTGCATAATCACACTCCCCACAATTAATCCCTCACAGACCATGCAATTATAAACAACTTTCCAATTGACCTCTATTATAAAAGTTGATTTGTTGTCTTGGTATCCTTTGTTGAAGAGTAGGCTCAGTAGCAGCAATGCACTACTGGGAGCTAGCTAAACACATCTGCTAAGCTGATGACAAGAAGTTTATATGTGCAGCTACCAATCACCAGCTAGCTCCCAGTAGTGCATTGTTGCTCCTGTGTCTACCTGTGTACGCTCTTCAATGAAGGATACCAAGAAAACAAAGCAAAGGTGATTATAGAAGTAAATTAGAAGGTTGCTTAAATTGCATGTTTAATTTTGGCTGTAACATTTACCACTGAACCACTGTCCCTTTAAGTTAATGCCTCAAAAACTATTCTTTAATCTTTCCTTTGCATTTGCTTTAATAGGTGTCAGGAAAAAAATCTTACACTGTTTATAATGTGGCAAGTACTAAATGAAAAACGTACACCTTTGTAAATAACTGCAAGTTGTTATTGTTTTCACATTACAAGTTAACGACTACTGCCCTGGAGAAAAAGATTAACAACAGCAATGTAAATACAGATATATTATTTAGGGGAGTATATTGGTAGATATTTTATTTAGGTACACATACTTGCTCTTATAGTTTTTTACTTCTAAATTTAAAGGGACAGTCTCCAGAACTGTTTATTGTTTAAAAAGATAGATAATCCCTTTATTACCTATTACCCAGTTTTGCATAACCAACACTGCTATATTAATATACTTTTTACCTCTGTGATTACCTTGTATTTAAAGGGACATTAAACCCATTTTTTTCTTTCATAATTCAGATAAAGAATACCATTTTAAACAACTTTCTAATTTACTTCTATTATCTAATTTGCTTCATTCTCTTAATATTCTTTCCTGAAAAGCATATCTAGATAGGCTCAGTAGCTTCTGATTGGTGGCTCATGTGATTGGCTCACCAATGTGCATTGTTATTTCTTTAACAAAGGATATCTAAAGATTGCAGCAAATTAGATAATAGAAGTAAATTGGAATGTTGTTTAAAATTGTATTCTCTATCTAAATCATGAAAGAAAAATTTGGGGGTTACTGTCCCTTTAAGCCTCTGCAGACTGCCCCCCCAATCAGCAAGGACAACCCAGGTTGTGAAACAAAAATGGGCCAGATTCTAAACTTACATTCTTGCTATTTAAATAAAGATAGCAAGAGAATGAAGAAAAATTGATAATAGGAGTAAATTAGTAATTTGCTTAAAATTGCATGCTCTATCTGAATCATGAAAGAAAAATGTTGGGTTTAGTGTCCCTTTAAGGGAATGTAGTCAAACATGTTATGCAATAACTAGTTATATTGTGTATGGAAAACCTGTAAATATATACACAGTGAACATATTTTGTAAAAGCATCAAAAAGGTACAATCAAGTCTAAGATCAGACATATATTGCCCAATATAGCGAAGAAAGGATAGTAAGCACATTGTTTCCTTGCAATAGAATAATATATCAACAGTGAGTGAATGTTTTAAGAACAGATTAACACTTTTGTTTTCTGCAATTGTTTGTCAATAATCATAACTACCTACAACTTTCCTTAATAGGAGGAGGGAGCTAATCCAGATGTGTTACTGGAGTAGACAGGTCTTAGACACTATTTTATATTAGAATCTCAAATAATTTATTTTCCATTTTATTAAATCCAAATGGCCCATTTTTGGTTCAGCATCTGGGTAGCGCTTGCTGATTGGTGGCTAAATGTATCCACCAATCAGCAAGCGCTACCCAGGGTGCTTAGCCAAAAATGGGTTGGCTCTTAAGCTTACATTCCTGCTTTTCAAATAAAGATACCAAGAGAACACAGAAAAAATTACAATAGAAGTAAATTAGAAAGTTGCTTAAAATTGCATGCTCTATCTGAATCATGAAAGAAAGAAAAAATGGGTTTCATATCCCTTTAATACCCTAGCTGCCCCTTACACTAGCACTACTAGTCCCATATCTCAAATTTGAGATATAGAAAAGGGTAGAAGACAGGACAAACACAAGGGGAAAATAACAAATGTGACAGGACCAGAGTCTTGGACAATGTGATACATCCTAATATATCTTAGGAGCCATTGTACTTTAGTTGCATTGATCTGCTTACTAAGGAAGTGTTTTTCAGTACAGGTTATAGGCTGTTAGAAAAATGTTTAATTTATTTTTATCAGTGGCTGCTTATACAGAACTGCACCCCCACCATGCTAAAAGACTGTGTGTGAGGCAGGGAAATTTCCCAGTACACTCTAAAACCACCCAGTTTACTATAATTAACATTTTCTTTTTTAGTCAGACATTCTACTTCCTTAGAGAATTGTATCACTGATGTCAAGTATAGAAAATAACTGATTTAATTTATGTCCATCCTATTTTAGTAAAATAAAGGCACTATTTTCTATTTTACATTTTTCAATTTAATTAGTAATTGTTTGGTATTTTTTTACTCTTCTTCTCAAGACAAAAATGATTACTTTAGAGACCATCCTGGAGTCATTTGATAATCATCAAACTACTTTAGAAGTAATTTACAAATCATCAGACATCATCAGGCTTGTAAAGTCATCAGCTAAGGTAAAACATTCGGGGCGATGACTTCAGAATGATTAGCAGATTACTTTACTGATTACTGAACAGTCAGTGAATGAATCTGAGTCATCTCATTTAAATATTTTGGCCTGTGGGCATACTTCAGGATGGATTCTGATGATTAGTCTGGAGTCATCAATTACTTCAGAATGACTCCAGGATGATCATCCTTTATGACTAGGGTTTTCAAGTCTTAAAGGGATATGAAACCAAAACATTTTTTTTGTGTGATTCAGACAGAGCATACACATTGGAAAAACGTTTCCAATGTATTTCTGTTATCAAATTTGCTTAGTTCCCATGTTATACTTTAATGAAGAGATACCTACATATGTGTCTGGAGCACTAAATGGCAGGAAATAGTGCTGCCTTCTAGTGCTCTTGCAAATAGATAATATTCTAGTGCTCCAGAATCATAAATTAATTTCTAAGCTGTTGAAGGCTGCCTTTTATCTCAGTGTATTTTGACAGTTTTTCAGAGCTAGAGAGCACTAGTTCATGTGTGCCATATAGATAACATTGTGCTCACACCCGTGGAGCTATTTATGATGCAAAATGCAAGTTTGTCAGAAGAACTAAAATTAGGAGGCAGTCTTCAGAGACTTAGATACAAGGTTATCACAGAGATAAAAAGTATATTAAAGGGGCATGAAACCCAAATCTCTTCTTTCATGATTTATCAAATTTGCTTTATTCTCTTGGTATGCTTTGTTGAAGGAGCAGCAATGCACTACTGGTTGCTAACTGAACACATGGGTGAGCCAATGACAATTGATATATGCAGCAACCAATCAGCAGCTAGTAACTAGGTTCTTTGCTGCTCCTATGCTTTCCTAGATAAACCTTACATTAAAGGATAACAAGAGAAGAAAGCAAATTAAATAATAGAAGCAAATTGGAAAGTTGTTTAATATTGTATTCTCTATCTAAATCACGAAAGAAAACTTTTGGGTTTCATGTCCCTTTAATATAACTGTGTTGGTTATGCAAAACTGGGGAATGGGTAATAAAGGGATTATCAGAGAAGTAAGTTGCAGTCACTACTAGTTAGTCAAAGATAAAAATACAAAATGTATTCGTTTTAGTTTAAAACATGGTAAGTTCCAAGACAGGGGACAAAACAAAAGGGCTTATGCGTTTCACGCCCCCTAGTGTCGCTTCTGGGAACTTACCATGTTTTAAACTAAAACAAATACATTTTGTATTTTTATCTTTGACTAACTAGTAGTGCCTGCAACTTACTTCTCTGATGCTTTACCCTCCGGTCTGATCCGCTACATGCTATGGCACTCCGGGTATAATTGGGATAACAGCCGTTTTTTATTACCTCACTGCACGATCTGGAGTTTCTGACCGTCTACCGGCACACCCCTCCTGCTTTGCTCAATAAAGGGATTATCTGTCTTTTTAAACAGTAAAAATTCTGGAGAAGACTGTCCCTTTAAACAAGCAATTGTCCTACACTGTATATTACTGTGTGAAAAATGTATCAGTTCATATCAACCAGTGTGATTCTATTTTAGCCAAGCCTTTATTTGTTCATGTTATCTGAGACATAATTAAACTTTATCTCATGCATGCTTACTATGGATTAAAGGACCATTAACTACCATAGAATTGCATAATCAACAAAAGCATAATAAGATGACAGTGCTAAAAACATATTTTAAATGAGAAGCAGATTTTTTTTTCTGACAAATCTTAAATTGTCTCACATTTCCCTGCTCCCTGTACCATGTGGCAGCTATCAGCCAATCACAGATTCATATATGTATACTCTTTGAATTCTTGCACACTCCTTGCCCAGTGTGCTTAGAGGAATATGGCTGCACTTCACTGACAAGGCCCACAGAAGGCAGAAACAATCATCTAAGGTTGTCATGTTCCTTGTTCAGAGGAAAATTGCCTGGTATTTCGGGACTAGACTGACTTTACTTGGCGGATATAGTTCAGGAAAGTTTACCTCTGTGAAAAGCACAATTGGGCTAAAAGAGGCTGTTCCTAGGTGGTAACTTGGCATAGAACAATATGCTGAGATGTTGTTCATTCCCGGAAGATTGCTTCTCTCTTTGTATGCATTTGTATTATGTCCCTGGGGAGGTCTCCCTAAGGGTGATGGAGAAAACAGACACAGACTCCTTGCCCAGTGTGCTTAGAAGAATATGGATGCACCTTACTGATGAGGTCCATAGAATGCCAAAATGATCATCTGGAGATGTCATGTTTCTTGTTCAGAGGAGAATTGGCTGGTATTTCGGGACTGGACTGACCTTACTCTGCAGGATCAGACTGCTATACTTCAGGAAAGTTTTCCTCTGTGTAAAGTACAACTGGGATAAAAAAGACTGCTCCAAAGTTGTAACTCGCCATAGAACAAGCTGCTGAGCTGTTGTTCGTTCCTGGTAGAGCGCTTCTCTCTTTGTATACATTCTCAGTAGGAGCTGGTGCCTCAGAAAAGATGCATATAAAACGTCTGTGCAGAATTTAATAATGGAGGTAGATTGAATTTTTTTTAACAGCATGCTCTGGTGATTAGGGGGCTAGTTGCGGTAGGAGGTCCAGAAATTAGGGGATACTTGCAGTGTGGAAGTCCGGTGGTTATGGGGTTAGTAGTAGTTGGGGGGCCAGTGGTTAGGGGGCTAGTTGTGGTGGGGAGTCTAGTGTTTCAGGGGCTAGTTACGATGAGAGATCTAGTGGTTTAGGGGGTTAATTGTTGTGGTGTATTTCAGGGTGTTAATATTAGTAGGTTTACAGATTAAGTCTATGGGTTGTGGGGAATTCAGGTGTCAGGCTCCTAGGTCCCTACCTGTGCACTGTAGTGGCTATGCTAATCCAAAAGTTGGAGCCGCATTGAGGATTCAGGGTTGTGTTGTGAAGTGAGTTGTTAACACTGCTGGAGTCCAGGGCTGAAAGAGAGGAGAGTGCTGCTGATAGTTTGGGATGCTCTATGGACATCTCTAGATCAGAAGTGACCCTGCAATTGTTTTACTGCCAAGTCCTGTGGAGTATGTGTTAAAACGCCTCTGCTAGTGCCATTTAGTGCATGGCTATTATTATGGAAGAAACAGTTAAAGAGAAAAATAGAGCCAGGGATGTCCTTCCAATAAACAGTTATAGTGAAGGCTTAAAGTTCTTATTGATGAAGTGTACGTGTATATACATAAGGTGAGAGGAGCCCAATAGAGCCTTGCCCTGCAAGGAGTGAATCCAATAATAATCACTATTCATACAATGTCAGATCAGTGAGAGACCTCCAGGTAGGGGTATGCATATAAAATATATATATATGTATGTATATAGTACCAATTTAATTATAAAAAACTTCCACAAAGTAACCCTGGGTCTATCTCACCTCTTCAATGCCGTGAATGCAAATCCTTATAATGTGGCAGCAGGCTCCTCCGGTATGTGTAGAAACCAGTAGCTTCCTCACGGGCAGAACTCTCCTCGATGCTGCTGTTACGGAGTGCAGGCCTCCAGGCGCCAAGACGTGGGCGTGTTCCGGGTGTGTGCTACGCCAGCCAATCCGCTGCAAACTTCTCCAGTCTGAATGATAGCAGAAAGGCAAGACTTACCCAATGAGGGGGCTAGCACCCCGAAGGTGGTCTACAGTAATGAACCAGAAGGGAGTCCTTCCAATGAGAGGTACTTAGATACAAAGGATCTCCAAAACAAACAGGCAAAAAATCTTCAGGCAGGCTGGAAAGGGCAGCTTCATATTATTATGGAAGCCCTGATGTTTTTTGAGTCTGTTTTGCTTTCCTGGTTTTGACCACTCCTTATTTCCTGGTTTATACTCCAAGTCTTATCCTTGCATGTAACCTCAACTAAGGACTGATTTGCTGGCTGCTGACTTCTGGAACAGAACTTGTCACTATCCTTTTGCATGACCCTTCTACTGTGATGTTTGGTTCCTAACAGATACACTGGTATTGAAATTTGACCTGACATTTGTCCCCTTAGTGCAGATGCTTGGTTCTGCTTATCTTGTGATGACTTTGGCCTATTCCTGACATCCATATATATCACATCTCCTGCAAGCTTGGTTCCAGACACCCAACAAGGTAAATCCTTAATTGCCATGTACCAGAACATTTCACTTGTTAACAAACTCCATTAAAAAAAAAATGTTAAAGATTTTTTTCCAAAATGAATAAAGTGCCTAACAATATAGAGACAAAACAAAATTCTCTCCCATGTTACCACAAGCTTACACATTGTACAACAGCAATGGAAAACTATGACAGCTAAATTCTTCAATTAAAGTTGTAGTTTGTTCAAAGACATATTGAACTGTTTATTTGTGGCTTATAAAATTAGTTTCTAAAATGTTTCCATATGCAGACAATAAATGTAGTCTGCTAGTGAACTGCATACAGTGTATAAATATATTTAAAATAAAATAAAACCCTATTCATAGAGTGTGCTAATTGGCACCAGCCTCACTGTTTAAAAACCTTTTTTTTTTCTTTCATTTATTTTTTTGACATAGAAAATAATCATTAGTCACTGGAGAAATGTTTCAAAGTGAGAAATACATTACTATCCCAAAGCAAATAGACTTGAGATTCCTCTATAGAAAGAGGACAGATCCCTTCTTCAAACCAGTGTTATTTTTGACGGAAAATTTCCATTTAGTCTTAGTTTTAGTCTTTTGACTAAAATGCCATTTTAGTTTTAGTCGTTTTTTAGTCATCTGAATTGTTTTAGTTTTAGTCTAGTTTTAGTCGACTGAATCTCCAGTAGATTTTAGTCGACTAAAATCTAAGGGGTTTAGTTAAAGTGTAATGCATTTCTCTATAATTTGCAAACTGATTATATACTCCAGGAGTAAAAATAAAACCTGTTATTATTTATGGTATTAAGATTTAAACACGCAATACAGAAACAGATTTAGACGTTGTGATATGTAACATCTTTATTAAACTTTAAAATATAAAAAAACTAACTGTAAACTGTATTGGCTGTATTGCACATATTACCCAATATAAAAAACTTTAACAGTTCTCTGTTAATAATTAAAACAAGTATCAAGTAACTCAACACAACAAAAAGTTTCTGCAGCTAGCACAGGCACAGCATAATTTAAACCGATACTCGTGGGTTATTCTTATTTCTATAGGAAGAATCAATTAATTGTTCACAGATTCGAATTTCGGCAACGATATTAGCACTGCTCTAGAACTTCCAAACTCATTATATACTCCTGGAGTAAAGTTTATTAACCTGATTTTATTTATGGTATTAAGGTTTGAACATGCAATACAGATTTAACAGATTTAACTGTTGTGGTATATAATATGTCTTTATCTTAAAATTTTATAAATTAAGTTACGTAAATTGTACAAAAGAGCAGTAATTGGATAGGGATTGATTAACACCTTGCATAAAATGTTTTTGTCAGCAAATTTTGATTTAGTTTTAGTCACAGTCTTTTGACTAAAATGTAATTTTGATTTAGTTTTAGTCATAGACTTTTGACTAAAATTTCATTTTAGTTTTAGTTTTAGTCGTATTTTAGTCATCAGAATTTCTTTAGTTTTATAGTCATTTTAGTCTAGTTTTAGTCGACAAAATTAACACTGCTTCAAACTTGATGAAACTATAGACATTTTTTATCCATTTAAAGTCAAAATTAAACTTTTATGATTCAGATATGGCATGCCATTTTAAACAACTCCAATATTCTTTTATTATGACATTTGCATTGTTCTCTTGGTATCATTTGTTAAAAGCTAAACCTAGGTAGGCTCATAAACTGATTACCAAGCCATTGAAGCCACCTCCTATCTCAGTGCAATTTGACAGTTTTTCACGGTTAGACAGTGCTACTCTTGTGTGTCATATAGATAACATCTTTCCTGAGTCTGCAGTATACGATGACCTTTAAAGTCATCAATCTCCGGCCCCGTCATTCAAAAACTGGACTCAACTAGATACTCGTTGAGTCCGTAACCAACCACACCTCCACTTTAATAGGGGACCCCTTGCCCCTATAATAAACCAGTTGCCCACTCACCCCATGGAGAGGCAACTTATTCACAACACCCAATTCACTTGGCCATATTACTTTGATTCTCTGTCTGAGAACCGCACCCCCGCCTTGCTGCGACAAACCTAAAGAAAAGAAAAAACAACAAAAAACCAAGGGTGGGAGGGAGGGAGCTGCTATCAAAACAATTTCCTGTCAGATTGTTAATTGACTGTTCCTGCTCATTATTTAAATATACAACAGCTCGCGCTAGCCCCTCCTTCTTTTCCCACCTACCAATCCACAAGACGGGCCTATTCCTCCAAAGGTCAAGGCCCCTTCACGTTACTCTGCACTCCCAGGGGCTCCTTGACCTTTAAAGTCGTCAATCTCCGGCCCCATAAACTACCCACTTAAATCCCCACTTATCCTACTTAAATAAGACACATGACACATAACCATTGGTACAAGCGGTGCTAGTTCCCTAACTAATAAGCAACATGGCCGTCATTCAAAAACTGGACTCAACTAGATACTCGTTGAGTCCGTAACCAACCACACCTCCACTTTAATAGGGGACCCCTTGCCCCTATAATAAACCAGTTGCCCACTCACCCCATGGAGAGGCAACTTATTCACAACACCCAATTCACTTGGCCATATTACTTTGATTTTCTGTCTGAGAGCTAGCACCCCCACCACCGACTGGTCTGACAAAACAGCCCAGTCCCGCCAACCCCAAAATTTTTCCCAAGGATTCCTTGAGATCAAATAAGAACAGCTGTAGGCCAAATTGATTGAAATGTACCCCATCCTTTAAATAGAATTCCTCAGACCCCTCAACCTCAAAATCTGGATGAAAAGCCACCCCACCCCCAAGTCTCCTAACAAATGAACTTATTATCTTATACGGAATGAATGAGACCCAAATTCAGACGGAGTAAGTCCTAACATCCCAACTCACCCTTTTAATATAGCCCTAAACTGATATTGTGACAGAAAGGACCCATCTGAATGAATTAGCAACAGGCCCCCTTGTGTAGGCCGTATGACCCCATAGTGAGACAATATCTGACAAGGACAAACTACTGACCCACTAGGGAATAATACTATATTCTTCCCTTTCCCATAAATATCAGTTTTGCTGCCCCTCAATAAAATCTCAACCCTTTGCTCCCCCCTCAATACATCCTCCTTCTGCAAACCCCCAGGAACCCTCCTACTTGGGCTCACTAACTCAGATATTCGAAAAGGCCCCAAAAAAGGCTAAGACAAAGGCCGTGTGAAATAAAATTATTTTGAATGTTGAGAAACAAATATTAGGTAACACTCCCCAATTTTTTTTAAGTAATGTAAAAGTAATGGGCCTCCTATTGTCTATACTCTTACTCTTCTTTTTTAGGCCCTTAAGAACCTGACGAACCCAGAAAACTTTTGTCACATCACTCATACCCAACAATTTAAACCTAAAGGCTAAAGCAGCCAAACTCTTATCCATATTAGCTGCTGACAAACCCAAAAACCCCCAATGCCACAACCATTCAAGTAAACAGCCGGTAACATCATCAATTCCCTCCCTGACTCCAGCCTGTTTCAACCAAGTTTCCCATTCCCTCCAAACTGTTACATAAGCAGACCAAGTACCTGGGGCCAACGAACTCTTCACTAATTCAGCAAGTCCTCCTCCCCAAGCCTCCACAGCTGATCCGGACACCACCTCCCCACTGCATCCGCCTGAGGTGCCAGCTCCCGAAAACGAAACCACTGCAATCGAGATAAAGCATCTGCAATCAAATTATACTTCCCTGGAATGTGTTTGGCCCTAACCAAAACATTCATGCTAAGACATTTTAAAACTAGCACCCTCAGTAAATGCAAAACCGGCGGAGATGAAGTCGACAACGTATTAATAGCAGCGACCACACCCATATTATCCATATGGAACAATATAGATTTGTTCCCCAACTCCCCTTCCCATACAAGCAAAGCTACTAGTATGGGGAACAACTCCAAGAACACCAGATTACGAATTAAATCCAAACCGACCAAAAGCCTGCGGCCAAACCTCCGCGCACAAATGTCCCTGAAAATATGCCCCGAAACCGGTCCCCCCAGCCGCATCTGTCCCTAAATCTAAATCAACATTGGACACACGGGCATCCATGAACATCGAAGCCCCATTAAAATCTTTCAGGAAACGCAACCATACTCGCAAATCATCTTTGTGCCCTTTCGTTACCCTTACAAAGTGATGGGGTTTATGGACTCCAGCTGTGGAGAAAGACATTCTCCTGGAAAATACTCTTCCAATGGGAATGATTCTACAGGCAAAATTCAACTTCCCCAAAAGTGATTGCATCTCTCGCAAAGTCACCTTGGACAAGCCAAGGAACCACTGAATCATGCCTACCAAATTCACAATCTTCTCCCTTGGCAACCTACATTCCATCTTGGCCGAGTCAATAGTAATTCACAAAAATTTTAGGGCCGTCACCGGACCCTCAGACATCTCCGTGGCAATGGGAACCCCAAAATCAGATGCCACCAAAGAAAAACAATCCCTCAACATTACACAAACGTCTTAATTAGCCGGGCTCACAAAAAGAAAGTCATCAAGATAATGTACTATTAATGAAAATCCCGACCTGATCTTCACTACCTACTCCAAAAAAGAGCTGAAACACTCAAACAAGGAGCAGGAAATGGAACACCCCATAGGGAGACAAAGGTCCACATAATAGGCTCCATCAAAGCGACAACCTAAGAGATAATGAGAAGAAGAATGAACCGGCAACAAACGGAACGCCGCTTCAACGTCAACCTTTGCCAACCAGGCCAAATGACCCGCCTCCTTCACCATCTTGACAGCCCGGTCAAAAGATGTATAGGACACCGACGCTAAATCATCTGGAATGCCATCATTCACGGACACCCCTTTTGGGAAGGACAGGTGATGTATCAGCCTGAACTTCCCCGGGTCCTTCTTAGGCACCACACCTAAAGGAGAAATGCGCAAATGAGGCAAAGGTGGGGCTCTAAAAGGACCGGCCATGCGGCCCAACAAAACCTCCCTTTCTAATTTCTCTCGCACCACCTCAGGCCATTCCCTAGCTGACTTCAAGTTGCCTCTATAATGAACCACTCCCCCCGTGGATGGAATTTTAAAACCATATTCGAACCCATGCCACAACAACAATGCCTTTTCATTACAAGCCTTCTGCTTAGCGTAATGGGCGAGCCAACGCTCCATCCCGCTTACCCTCACCGGCGTTGATCCCTTTGTCAGACAATTCAGAAACTCCCCCTGTTCTGTTCTTCCGGAAACACTTGGAGTACGAATGTGCTCCCCCACACCCTGAACACTTGTGTCTAAATTTACAATTTGAACCCCATTTACATCCCTTATCATTGAAAGAGAAACAAAACCCATTTTTGACTGCTGCCGATGACCCACTCTGAGGCGACCCGCCGGCTCCCCCATGAAAAAGCTGAGATGATCGAAGCGGTGTCATGATCTTGAGCCATAGACCCAGGTCCCGATAATCCCACTTCATCTCAGGCTTAACTGACAATCGTACTGATAATGTACTATTAACTAAAATCCCGACCTGATCTTCACTACCCACTCCAAAAAAGAGCTGAAACACTCAAACAAGGAGCAGGAAATGGAACACCCCGTAGGGAGACAAAGGTCCACATAATAGGCTCCATCAAAGCGACAACCTAAGAGATAATGAGAAGAAGAATGAACCGGCAACAAACGGAACGCCGCTTCAACGTCAACCTTTGCCAACCAGGCCAAATGACCCGCCTCCTTCACCATCTTGACAGCCCGGTCAAAAGATGTATAGGACACCGACGCTAAATCATCTGGAATGCCATCATTCACGGACACCCTTTTTGGGAAGGACAGGTGATGTATCAGCCTGAACTTCCCCGGGTCCTTCTTAGGCACCACACCTAAAGGAGAAATGCGCAAATGAGGCAAAGGTGTGGCTCTAAAAGGACCGACCATGCGGCCCAACAAAACCTCCCTTTCTAATTTCTCTCGCACCACCTCAGGCCATATGTTATCGGTCCAAGAATCTTGTAGGCCATAAGCTTCCCTGCTTAGACCGTCCTCTCCCATCACAAGCGAACCAGAAGAAACCTCTGGCCGTGGCCCAGCTACATTCCCTTCTGAAATATAAACATTATTAGAACAAACATATGGTCCCCTGCCTTATCATTCCCACCCCTCTGCTCCAAGTCCGCCCCCCCCCCCCGAAAATGAATCTCCCAATGTCCTGACTGAGATCCTGGACCTGCAAGGAGGACTACCCCTCTGAGGTGAATGAGGCAAATATCCTCCTCAGACGAATCCAAATATAAGGTTAAATCCTCAAAGCCAATACCAGTCTCCCTTTCAGGTTGATCCCCAATTCTTTCCTCCCCCATCAACCTTTTTCCCACAACATATAACTGATGACCCCCCAAACCTCCACTAGGCCTTGCAACCTGAGCCGTGTGTACATGCGCTTCAACAAACTGTATCCTCCCCCCAGAGCTATTATCTCCGACTTCAATATCACCCCCAAATCTCTGCTTTTCAACTGGCCCAACATTTTTGTCACTTTCCCCCTCCACATTCCTAACCATTATTTTTTTTTTTTAGGCCTCGGTGGACCGTCATCTTTAATGATCTGCTTTCTGCCCTAATCAGGCCCCTTAAGGCCGTAAACGGCCGCCTTACCCTGAGCCATCGTAACACCGTCTTGTCTGGGGTGGGGCTCCTGATCTGGTACGATGACGTCACCACCATCGGAAACACAAGACTGACTAGTCCCCGCTGAAACCTGACGACTCACGGAGCTGGGACCTGCCTTCTTCTTCCCAACAGACTTGGCTCACTCTCCTGCAACCACCAGAACTCTTTGCGACATCCGGATCCAACCTCAACGGAGGCCTGGAATGTCTTACCGGCCTGGACAACGTCGCCGACTTCATCTCTCCTTCCCCAACATCTGGATCCAGCAAAGAACGAAGCCTCTCCTCCAACCAGGTAGGACCTCTTTTTTCAGCGGCGTCTTTAAGCTGTCCAAGCAGGGCATCCAACTGCACAATCCTAAATAATGAGCGGGAAAAGACACGCCACAACGACTGACAAAGCTGCTATCAAAACAATTTCCTGTCAGATTGTTAATTGACTGTTCCCGCTCATTCTTTAAATATACAACAGCTCGCGCAAGCCCCTCCTTCTTTTCCCACCAACCAATCCACAAGACAGGCCTATTCCTCCAAAGTTCAAGGCCCCTTCACGTTACTCCGCACTTCTAGGGGCTCCTTTTATTTCCTCCCCTAACCACCCTGGCATTTATTCATATCAGTTAATGGCAACATGAGTAAAGTTATTGAGTTATGCAGATCATTACAAAAATAAGTTTATATTGCAAGATGAAGTAAATTATCTACTATTAAATCAATATTATCCACAAAACAACTCAGTGACTATCTAAAGTAATCAATTTGTGTAACAGATTTGAGGGGGGAAATCTATTAGTTTGTGGAAGTTTTTACATCAAGTTGGCCAATGGCTAAATTTGTAGTGTGTGTAAAATGTAACTATTTTTTAAAATAATATCTTGATGATTTCCATTATATTTCCATGAGTCGGTGTTGGTTTCATCCAATATGGGTTAAAAGTTTTATCACAATGTGTTTTCGGTTGTTAAAGGAATATGAAACCCACAATTTTTCCTTTGTGATTGAGCTATAGAGCCAACCATTTAAAAAAACTTTCCAATTTACTTCTATTATCAAATTTGCTTTGTTCCCATGATATTCTGTGTTGAAAAGATACCTAGGTAGGCATCTAGAGCCCTACATGGCAGTAAATAGTGCTACCATATAGTGCTCCAGAAATGGGTCAGCACCCAAGCAAACAGTTCTGCTTTTCAACAAAAGATACAAAAAAAATGATATTAGATGTAAATTAGAAAGTTGTTTAAAATTGCATGCTCTATCTGAATCATGAAAAAAATATTTTGGCTTTCATACATCTTTAAGTACTTATTATTGAGAGTAAAACTGGGAACCCAACCGAAACAGATATATACAATGACCCTACAGAAAGATCTTTTGAAATAATACATTTGTGCTGGCCTGTGTGTAAGGAAAATATGAAGTGTGTACAAAGGTGTCCAAAAGTATCAACCGCTAACCACAGTAGTAAAGGGACACTCAGGTTTTATTAAATTTTAATGATTCAGATACAGCATGTAATTTTAAACAACTTTCCAATTTACTTCCATTAAAAAAAATGTGCACAGTCTTTTATATTTACACTTTTTTTGAGTCACCAGCTCCTACTGAGCATGTGCAAGAACTCAGACTATACGTATATGCATTTGTGATTGGCTGATTGCTATCACATGGTACAGGGGGAGTGGAAATATACATAACTTTAAAATGTGTTAGAAAAGAATCTACTACTCATTTGAAATTCAGAGTAAATGCTATTGTATTGTCTTGTTATCTTGCATTTGTTGATTATGCAAATCTGCTGTGTTTACTGGTCCTTAATGGATAAGTCAAAAGAACTGCAGTAGCCACAGTCTCCACCAGTGCAGGTCACACATGGTGGTATAAAGTAAACCTTCTCCATAGCTGAACAGGCAAAAACCCTGCGTCTCCAGTCTTGTGATCATGTGCGTGCTCCAAGCTTCAGCGTTCCAGTAAACATACTCAGAAAGTAACAAGAGCCCACATTAGAAGCCTCTATAGGACTTGTGTTGGAGAGTTGCAACCCTCAAGATCACAGAAGTAAGAAACAAGAAAATATTCCAAAACTTAGGCAAAATAGCTGCAAGGTGTTTTAATGTATTTTCATATAGGTAAATGGTGTTTGCCTGTTCATTTACCTATATGAATATACATTACATACCTCACAGCTACTTTTGCCTTAGTGTTGGAATATTTTCTTGTTTCCAACAATCATAACAATGGAAGTGTAAATTAAAAATAAACATTTACAGAAAGTTATTGCTCCACGCCAATTCTATACTTTGGGTTTGGGGTCCTGATATCACTGTCTTGTATGGGATATAACATATTAAATTCATATACATATGTAAATTAACAAATACATACAGTATGTACAAGTATGTCCTGTCGGTTGCAGACAGCCTATACAATAATGATGAATAGAGCTTTAAAGGGACAGTCAAGTCCAAAAAATACTTTCATGTTTCAAATAGGGCATGTCATTTTAAACAACTTTCCAATTTATTTTTATCACCAATTTTGCTTTGTTTTCTTGGTATTCTTAGTTGAAAGCTAAACCTAGGTAGGCTCATATACTAATTTATAAGCCCTTGAAGGCCGCCTTTTATCACATGCTTTTTTATTTGCTTTTCACAACAAGGGAAAGCTAGTTCATGTAAACCATATAGATAACATTGTGATCACGCCCGTGGATTGTAGCAGACACTGCACAAATTGGCTAAAATGTAAGTCAATAGATAATAAATAAATAAAATGTCATGTTATCAGGGGGCTGTCAGAAGATGCTTAGATACAAGTTAATCACAGAGGTAAAAAGTATATTAATATAACAGGGTTGGTTATGCAAAACTGGGGAATGGGAAATCAAGGGATTATCTATCTTTTAAAACAACAACATTTCTGGTGTTGACTGTCCCTTTAATGAAGCTTTAATGAATCTAGTATGTGTGAGACAAAATATACCTTTTCCAAATTGACTTGAAATACTTGCAAAGATATCAAAAATGCTACCCCCTGCTTTTATTGCACAGAAAATTATTATCAAGTATTTGTAGAGCGCCAACAGATTCTGCAGCGCTAATACTGGGTGTGACTTGATATAAGCTACCAGCAGCTGTTTCAGCAAATGCAGACTCTGAATGAGAGTTAGCTAGTGATATACATGCATACTTTGTATGTACTGTGCGTAGCAGTGGCGTATTTATGTTTTGTGCTGCCCTAGGCACTAAAAAATTCTGCTGCCCCCCCTTCAAAGGTTTTAAGCCCTTTTTTCCACTCAATATTTTTTTGAGTCCGTGTGTAAAAATGTTTTTGTTTTGTTTGTTTTTTCATATCTATTCAAAAGAAAATGGGCTAGCAAAACACTTGCATACAGGTGGGTTGAATTGCATGCATCTAATACCATTTTATCCCTGAGAGAAGGGAGAGAAAAGAAGGGGAGTGGAAAAAGGGGGGGGGGGGAAGCAGGAAGGGAGGGAGAGAAAAGAAGGGGAGGGGAAAAGGGGGGGAGGAAAGCAGGAAGGGAGGGACAGAGAGAGAGAGAAGAGAAAAGTGGTAAGGGAAAGAAAGGAGTGAAAGAAGGGAGCAAGGGGAGGGAAAGAAGGGAGGGAGTTCAGGGAGGGAGTGAGTTGATGAAGGGAAGAAGGGAGTGAGGAAGGGAGGGAAAGAAGAATACACTTTGAAACAACCACTGCCCTTTACATGCAATCACATACATTAATTACCATCATTCAAGTAATGAAACTTTTTAAGTGTGCGTTTACTATTTACTCAGTGGGTTCATGAATGCAGAGAAAGCTAATTATTAGTAGCTAACATACATTAGCACTGAGAGTTTATAATTGGGCATCACAAGCTGATCTAAGCAGTGCAATAAGATCTGCAATAGGCACTACACTCGCAGATCCACCACTGCTGATAAGGGGAGGCAGCATATCGGCACAAGGTCCTCACCTTGGAAGCATATCCCCGGTTAAGTTTCTCACCAGGCTCTAAATGAAGCAACGGCTTAAAGGAGCACTGCCTCTAAAGAGTGACCTTAATCAGCGCACGTGTCTTGTCTTTTCTTTATTGCACTTTATAGCTCACTGTACTGTGTGCTGACTTTTAAAGAGAGGATAGGACAGATGTGCTGCCCCTCCTAAATCTGCTGCCCTAGGCACCGGCCTTGTTGGCCTAGGCCATAATACGTCCCTGGTGCGTAGTAAAGGTTGTTGCTAACGCAGTGTAGGCTTTTAGTAACTAAAATTTAAATAGTTGTTTTCTTGGTAGCATATTTTTCCTTCTCCGGGTATAAAACTGGCTTTGAGCTTTGTAATAATATATAACATATGCTCCATATAACTTAAAATTACTTTTTCGTGCATAGCATAGAAACACTATTACTCATTTTTATCTTAGACCTTCATTTATTTCATGTTAAAGTTTTTATATAATACACATAGATAGTAACATATTGAAGTCCTCAATTTTCTACCCTAAAGGGACATGAAGCTTCATTTTCTTGGTTTCATTTGTTGAAGGAGCAGCAATGCACTACTGGTTTCTAACTGAACACATGGGTGAGCCAATGACAATCGGTATATATTTATGCAGCCACCAATCAGCAGCAAGAACCTAGGTTCTTTGCTGCTCCTGAGCTTTCCTAGATAAACCTTTCAGCAATGGATAACAAGAGAAGGAAGCTAAGTAAATTTGAAAGTGGTTTAAAATGATCACGAATGTCTAAGTATGACTTTACTGTTCCTTTAATAACACAAAGAGATAGTAATGTCAGAGTAAAAAGTAAGAGGATATAATATAAAACAAGTCAAGCTGCATTTTTAGCATTTGTATTCTCTAGGGTAGAGCGGATGTTTTAGAGCATTTGTTTCAAACATTGAATGCCGGCCACATTTGTTTGTTTAACCAGCATTCTAGCATTTGTTCATTTTGTGTATCTGAAAGATTTCTAAAGTAAGTCTATGAGAACCAGCATCTAAACGTAGCATTCTGCTTAAACATTGTATTATAACGTTCTTATTAAAAGTGTTACCTTATTTATAGGGATATTCTAATGTAAAAATGACACACTTTCTTTCTGGCAGAGCATTTTTGCATTGCTGATGCTGGCTATGTTTTAGCCCCATAAAAAAAGGTTAAACCCATAAATAAAGTTCCACTCAAGAGCTGGTAGCATTGCAGTCCCTGAGTAAAACACAGGTGGTGATTGGTGGTTACAAGACTACAAGATCTGGCTCAGGAACTACTTTGCTTGGGACTTTAGCTATGTGTTCAAAGCTCAGGGGTTGATCACAATATATTATTTCTTGATTATCTGCATGGTAACAACTATAGCTGTGAGATTGATATGATCACACTTTTATCATTAATGACTTGCTGAAAAATGGTTCTTTACTTAAAGAGACAGTCTAGTCAAAATTAAACTTTTATGATTCAGATAGGGCATGCAATTTTAAACAACTTTCCAATTTACTTTTCTCAAATTTTATTTGTTCTCTTGGTATTCTTTGTTGAATGCTAAACCAAGGTAGGCTCATATGCAAATTTTAAAGCTCCTCAAGGCCGCCTCTTATCTCAGGGCATTTTGACACTTTTTCAGAGTTTGAGGGAGTAAGTTCCTGAGTGTCATATAGATAACATTGTGCTCATGCATGTGAAGTTACCTTGGAGTCAGCACTGATTGACTAAAATGCATGTCTGTCAAAAAGAACTAAAATAAGGGGGCAGTCTACAGAGGCTTAAATACAAGGTAATCACAGAGGTAAAAAGAATATTAATATAACAGTGTTGGTTATGCAAAACTGGGGTCTGGGTAATAAAGGAATAATATATCTTTTTAAATATTAAAAATTCTGAAGACTGTCCCTTTAACATGTGCCAGTCTTGTTTGGCTGATCGAAATGTTAACCAGTAAATATATGCTAGATATGATGTATTTGAAGCAAAGATTAGCCTTAGAATAAAATGTAGATGCATTTTTATTGTATATTAGTTGTTTAAAATTTTAAAATATAAGTGCTAAAGGACCACTAAACACAACATAATATCATAATCAATAAATGCATAATAAAGAGACAATGCAAAATCACTTAGTTTTAATTTCAAATGAGTAGTAAATTATTTTCTGACAAAAGCCAGTTACATTTTCCTTCATAAGCTTTCCAACATCCAGATGTTAGGACACCCTGGACTTTCACTCAAGCCTCTAATTATTGACTTTGATCTTGTAATATCACAAAACTGGAATCACTATGTATTGAACTCTAGCAATGTTATTACACCAATTTTGCGCTCCTCTTATAATCTATAATGAATGTATAACACAATGTTATATTTTCATTACTTAAAGAGACACTGTACCCAAAAATTTTATCTTGTGATTCAGTTGAGCGTGAAATTTTAAGCAAATTTCGAATTTACTCCTATTATCAAATTTTCTTCATTCTCTTGGTATCTTTATTTGAAATGCAAGAATGCAAGTTTAGATGCCGGCCCATTTTTGGTGAACAACCTGGGTTGTCCTTGCTGATTGGTGGATAAATTCATCCACCAATAAAAAAGTGCTGTTCAGAGTACTTAAACCAAAAAAAGCTTAGATGCCTTCTTTTTCAAATAATGATAGCAAGAGAACGAAGAAAAATTGATAATAGGAGTAAATTAGAAAGTTGCTTAAAATGGCATGCTCTTTCTGAATTACAAAATAAAAAAAAATTGGGTTCAGTGTCCCTTTAAAGGGTCCTGAAAGCCAACATTTTTCTTTCATGATTCAGATAGAAATATATATATATTTTTTTAAAGGATAGTGTAGTCAAAATTAAACTTTCTAATTTACTCCTATTATCAATTTTTCTTCGTTCTCTTGCTATCTTTATTTGAAATAGCAAGAATGTAAGCTTAAGAGCCAGCCCATTTTTGGTTCAGAACCTGGGTAGCACTTGCTGATTGGTGTCT
The DNA here is from genome assembly GCF_027579735.1 of Bombina bombina. Lineage (NCBI taxonomy): Eukaryota > Metazoa > Chordata > Amphibia > Anura > Bombinatoridae > Bombina > Bombina bombina. The sequence continues at coordinate 239,989,652 of NC_069506.1, forward strand.
AAATGTAGCCACCAATCTGCAAGCACTACCCAGGTGATGAACCAAAAATAGGCCGACTCCTAAGGTTACATTCTTGCTTTTTCAAATAGATACCAAGAGAACAAAAGAAATTTGATAATAGGAGTAATATAGAATGTTGCTTAAAATGGCATTCTCTCCCTTTAAGTTTCTAATTTGCTTATATTATTAATTTTAATTAATTTTCATATTATTTTATGTTGAACAGTATACCTAGGTAGGTAGCATGATATGTGCCTGAATAACTATTTTGTAAAATTGCTCTTGAGCACTAGATGACAGCAGTGTTGTCACAATGTCTAATATTGTTTAAAGCCTTCTTGTAAAACTGCTGCCATATAGTGCTCTAGCACATGCATGTTCTTGAGCCTGCCTACCTGCTTTTTAACAAATTAAACCAAAAGAAAAAATGTAATTTTGATAATAGAAGTTTGGGGTTTTTTCAATTGTGCACTCTATCATGAAAGAAAAAAAAATGTTTAGAATGCATTGGGGAATTAATTGTGAAATGAATGTGTTGTTATGCATCAGTTGTAAATAGAAAGGCATTTCATGCAATGTCATTTTAAACAGCTTTAACCTTTTTCATATAAAGAGTAACATAATTTTTGTAATTCTTTCATATCCCTTATAAAACACATTTCAATTGAGTATCCCTATTGCAATTTAAGTTGTAAGCAATGAACTATTTCAGTGAGTTTTATTTGTAAACTTTATTTTTTTATTTCATTTTCATTCCTGTGGCTTCAGATTACAATTTAATACATGAAATGGCTTCTTACTGTGAGTGTTATCCCTCTGTGAGTCTTTCTTTCCCTCCCAATAATATATCTCAAAATAAAACAATGGTATCCAGCTGGTTTACTATTGTTTTTTTCTTTGTTTGACCAACATGTGGTCATTTGTAGGAACAATATGTTTCATTGGTAATTATAAACTGAACTTTTTTATACATTCTGCCTTTGGGTTTTTTTGTGATCCCATGTGTGAACTAGTGATAAGTGCTATGAACATGTGGCCAGTAATATAATTAACTTAGTTTAATGAATAAGAAAAAACAAGATAAAAATTAATCATATCTCCATGAGTGAGCTGGTGATGGCCGGAGGAACAATTGCTGGTTTATGCCACTAAGGTTTTGGTGTCAGTTATTCTTTCGTTAATTTTAATAGACTTGTTTTCAAGTCTTGGTCTTACTCCAAATACAGTTAATCATTATTTAATTAAATGTTACAATGTTTAATATCTTCACAAACTAAGTAGCAGTTCAGCAACGTGTTATATTTTTATATTATGGATAAGGATGTATTTGTGTAAAATACAAACTGCACAAACCAGGGGCGACTTCTTTTTTTTAAATTTATTTTTTATATATTTTTATTGTTTTGTAGAATAAGATTCTGACCAATATGTAGGTCATTATATACAAGCAAAAAGTGTATACATTAGGAGACATTCAAAACATTCAAATCGAACAAAGAATACAATAAACAGTAATTATCAAATTCGTAGATATCTAGTAGAATAAAAAAAAATTCTTACGTCTCACATTTTGACAAAGATATTAACATAAACCAGTGTGAATCGTGCTGCTAAAATTAAGCAGCCTATCGATTTAGGAAATATAAAAAAGGAGAAAGAAGAAAAAAGAAAACAAAAAGAAAAAGGGGCTCCTCTCTATCTCCCTCTCTCCTCCCCCCACCCTATAATCTTCTAAGAACGTCCATTGTCCTCAAAGCATATACTCCATCATCAGGGTAGTGTTTATATTTCTTGGGCTAATATAAATTTCTCCCACTTCTGTATAAATGCTCTTGTCTGATTTTCTATAAGGGATATGGTATCTATCTGTTCCGATATTGCTGAGCTCTGATTTCAGATTCCCCAGTCTAGGAGATTTTCTGGACTTCCATAATTTTAATATTATTTTCCTACCCAGCAGGATGGATACATTTAAGAATTTAGTATCTCCCCTGTATCTAATTCCATCTAAGAGAAATATGATATTGTGGGGTTCCTATTTTATTCTAGCTTGAACTATATTACTTAGCCAGACAGAATATTTATGCCAAAACTTTCACATTTTATGACAGTACCAGAGAGCATCTCCTGTTCTGGTTATTTTAACCATTCTATCTGGAGTTAAAGGGAAAGTAAATCCTAGCGTTTTACAAACGATAGGATTTACTATTGAAACAAATAAAGGGGACTTTCATTCATGAAGTATAAGATACTTCATGTAGAAATCTCTTTTATTTGTTTCAACCGATCGTCCTTTTTCCCTGGTACAGCAGCCCATGGCTAAAAATTTTTTTGGCTAAGAGGTGACATTTTCTCCTCTTAGCCAATAGCCGTGCGGTAAATCCGGCTTGGCGCCCATGGGAGCCGGATTTACCGCACAGCTATTGACTAAGAGGTGACGTTACGCTGTACAAGGTAAAATCGCTGATCGGTTGAGACAAATAAAGGAGCTTTCTACATTAAGTATCTTATACTGAAGGTCCCCTTCATTTTTCCAATAGTAAATCCTAGTGTTTGTAAAACGCTAGGATTTACTTTCACTTTAAATATGCCATATGAATTCATTTAACTTCTTGATAGTATGTTGCTAATGATGCTTTGTTTACTCTCCTTATACTTTGTGTTATTACATTATCCACTAAGTCTATACATAGGGGCATATTTATCAAATGTCTGTCCGACATGATCAGATCAGCGGATCATGTCCGACAGACCTCGCTGAATGCGGAGAGCAATACGCTCTCCGCATTCAGCATTGCACCAGCAGCTCTTGTGAACTGCTAGTGCAACACCGCCCCCTGCAGATTCGCGGTCATATTGCTTTCACGCAATCTCTGTCCGCCTCCTCAGAGCAGGCGGACAGATTATGGAGCAGCGATCTTTAGAAACTGGTGTTTCTGGCGAGTCTGAAGGCTCACCAGAAACACAGCCCTTCAAGCTCCATATGGAGCTTGATAAAATGGCCCTATAGTATTTCAGTCCATTTAGAGTATCTCCTCTGTATTACTTTTTCACTTTTAATTGTCATTAAAGACTTGTATATTAGGGAAATAGAATATATTCCACTTCTAAATTGAATGAAAAATGTTTCCTGAAATCTAGAATTCCAATTATATCCATGTTGCTGGATTAAGGTTATTATAAAATTTCTTACTTGATAATATGCAAATAGATGGCTATTGGAAAGCTCAAACTCTTGTCTGATATTCTGAAATGTTTTAATCAGATTATCTTGTTTATTTATTAATTGATAAAGATGTTTAAGTCCTAGTTCTGCCCACTCTATGAAGGTTTTTGTTGTATATCCCGCTATAAAAAGGTTTCCCTGTATGGGGAGATATTCCGATATTAAAAAGTTAGATCCGCTAATTAAACAAATATCCTGCCAAGCTTTAATAGATTTGTTCATTACAGGCATCTTTTTGCACAGTATAGGTAAATCTTTCACCTGAATGTGAGCCAGTGCCGAGAGAGTAAAAGGATATATTATTTTTTGTTCAAGCTCTGTATAATAGTTACCCGTTATAAACCAGTCTATCACAAATTTTGCTAGGGCTATTTTATTATATATTATTAGATTTGGTAATTTTAGTCCTCTTTTTTCCTTAGGCATTTGTAATTTTTGCAGGCTTAACAATGGTCTTTTGCCTTGCCAAAGGAATTTAATTAGATTTGTATTTATCATTCGTACGGTATATCCGAGTGATATAAAGGGAACGGAATAGTTTGCATTAGATAGAATATTTCAGGGAATAAGATCATTTTGAAAATGTTTATTTTGCCCATTAAAGATAAGGATAATTTAGACCATTTAACTAAACTGACTGATTTATTTTGTCTCTGTAATTTATCTCATACCAGACCTTTGGGGAAAAGGATATTTTTTATACCCAAATATTTAAAATTGTTTTGGACTTCTCGAAAAGGATGGTATATTGCAGAATGTTTACTAGTAAGCCATAATATTTCAGATTTTAATTAGTTTATTTTATAGCTATAAAAGAATCCAAAGTTTTGGATCAGTTTTAGCTAAATAGGTATGTAAATATCTGCCTTATTTATGAATAAGAGGAGATCGTCTGCGTAAAGAGAAATTAATACTTCTTTATCCATTATTTTGATTCCTTCTATGTTATCTCTTATCATAATGGCTAGGGACTCAATGGCTTAATCAAAAAGTAAGGGTGAAAGAGGACATCCTGGTTGAGTTCCCTTATGCAGTATAAAGGGTTCAGAAATAAAGAAATGAACTATTAAAGAAGACATTGGTTGATTATATAATGCTTGTATTAACTTGAGAAATTTATTTTTTAAACCAAATTTATTTAAAGTTGTAAATAAATGATCATAAGTTTTGGAGTCAAATGCTTTTTCAGCGTCTAGAGATAGTACTACAGGGTTTATATATTTGCCTATCTGTTCTTGGGCATTGAAAATGAGAGTAATGTGAAGTCCTTACATAGATTATAAATGGATGATCTGCCCTTTATAAAACCTGACTGATCTTTGTGTATACTATTTCTCATTAGATTTTGCATTCTATTAGCTATGATTGATATCAATATTTTGTAATCTGTATTCAGTAAAGCAATAGGCCTATATGACCCAATATTTTCTGGATTTTTATCTGGTTTTACTATTAATGATGTATATGATTGTATAATTTTTTTATATGGCTCATTTCCTTTTATGAGATAAAACATCCTTCATTTATTTACTGTGTCAATGGAAAAATCTTGAAAAACATTAAAAAAAATTCCCTTCAATGAGTGGGGTATTTTCTAGACTTTTGTATGTCCTCAAAATTTTAACCTTATCCTAGTAGTTCAAACATTTTATTATCACTGGCTTAGGGAGGGAATTCAGAAACAAGAAATATTCCAGCCTCCAAAATTCTTTGAAAGAACTTTTATTTCCACATGGGGTCCTCAGAAACAAACATACAACATTTCAAGCCTGTAGTGGCTCTTGATCATGTGATTAGGGAGGGAATTCCCTTATATGTTATTTCGTAAGACCCCTACTCTGTGTATTCTTTCAATCAAGATACCATTTGTCTCGAATGGGAGGCCTATTAATTTAGGTAAGAAATATGTGGCGAATTGCATTAGATCTTCGTTCATAAATTCTTCTGGAATGCCTATTAATCTTAAATTATTTTGTCTAGAACAATTTTCAAGATCTTCCATTTTGGTTTTTAATGCCACATATTGTTTTTTTTTTTTTTTTTTTTTTAATTTTTTATTTATTAATATGCAAACAATACAGAAAGTCTCCACATGAGATACTTAACAGTCATCATTACATTACAATACAATCTTGCCTGTGTATAATTCTCCTTAAGGAGTGCTAAAGTCTCGTCTGCACAGGCATTGGTATAGTTACCAAACTGTAAGATCAACACTATTCATCAATGTTCTCATGTTCAACGCAGTTCTTGAACCATCCGCAGATTTTACAAAAAGAAAACAATAACAAAAACAATCAACCAAAATTATTATAAGAAAAGTTCCAAAATGTAAGGATTTAAATAAAATCAGTGAGTGTTCTATATTTAAGTGTGCTATGTCTTGTAAGATCCAAAATTTCTATCCTACCAGATTAAACCATTTTCCAGCAATATAGAGTATTAGTTAGCTTTCTCATTGATCTACTCCTGGTGGGCCACTTATATCTCTATATTGTTTTTTTTTTAACTAATTTATATTAAATTATTGTGTATTTGCCCTATCTTCCACATCTGAGACTGTTTGCTCAACTTCAGTGATACGATTTTGAAAGGTTTTTACTTCAGTGGCCAATACGTCTAACCCTTGTCTAATCTGTGTAAAATGAGACATAAATATATCTGTTTTATTATGGTTTCTGAATCGGTAGGATTCTGTATAGGAGTAATTTTAATCGGAACCACTTCTAATTGATTCAGACAATCCTCTACTTATCTTCCTTTCTTGCCTACTTTTTGAAGCCATAGTGGGAGATTTATTCTTGCTAGATGTTACAAATCTTTCCATATATGTAAAAGAGTGTTGTATATAAGAAAAAGCGAGGAAGTGTTCAAGTGGAGAAATCAGAAGGGGGTGTATTTATTTAATTATATATTTAACGCCTGTATAGTGGCAGGCAGTGAGATACTGTAAGTCCCAATATACAATCATAGGAATAGATATAAAATTCTAACCACAGCAGTTATACGAAGTATATACAGATATAGCTTTGTTAAGGTGTTGGGTGCTCTGAAATGTCATCCCTTTTTTTAATTTTTAATTTTACTTTATCTATGCTTTTATGGCATGAATAAATTAGTATCTTTAGAAACAATAGATTGGATCATCATATTTGATTATGCCTCAGGTTATAAAGGATTTGACAGAGAACATTTAAAAGACGTATATGTAATTCTATATTACAACATATGGTTATATATCTGTTACTGCAGTTTTATCATAAACAATTAATCTATATTTAGACCAATCAACATAGCTCTCTAAGGCCTAGATTTGGAGTTTGGCGGTAGCCGTGAAAACCAGAGTTAGAGGTTCCTAACGCTGGTTTTAGGCTACCGCCGGTATTTGGAGTCAGTCAAAAAAGGGTCTAACGCTCACTTTTCAGCCGCGACTTTTCCATACCGCAGATCCCCTTACGTCAATTGCGTATCCTATCTTTTCAATGGGATCTTTCTAACTCCGGTATTTAGAGTCGTGACTGAAGTGAGCGTTAGAATTCTAACGACAAAACTCCAGCCGCAGAAAAAAGTCAGTAGTTAAGAGCTTTCTGGGCTAACGCCAGTTCATAAAGCTCTTAACTACTGTGCCCTAAAGTACACTAACACCCATAAACTACCTATGTACCCCTAAACCAAGGCCCCCCCACATCGCCGACACTTGATTAAATTTTTTAACCACTAATCTGCCGACCGCCACCTACGTTATCCTTATGTACCCCTAATCTGCTGCCCCTAACACCGCCGACCCCTATATTATATTTATTAACCCCTAATCTGCCCCCCACAACGTCACCGCCAGCTACCTACACTTATTAACCCCTAATCTGCCGTCTGAACACCGCCGCCAGCTACATTATAGCTATGTACCCCTAATCTGCTGCCCCTAACATCGCCGACCCCTATATTATATTTATTAACCCCTAATCTGCCCTCCCTAACATAGCCGACACCTAACTTCAATTATTAACCCCTAATCTGCCGACCGAATCTCGCCGCTATTCTAATAAATGTATTAACCCCTAAAGCTAAGTCTAACCCTAATACTAACACCCCCCTAAGTTAAATATAATTTAAATCTAACGAAATAAATTAACTCTTATTAAATAAACTATTCCTATTTAAAACTAAATACTTACCTGTAAAATAAACCCTAATATAGCTACAATATAAATCATAATTATAATATAGCTATTTTAGGATTTATATTTATTTTACAGGTAACTTTGTATTTATTTTAACCAGGTACAATAGCTATTAAATAGTTAAGAACTATTTAATAGCTACCTAATTAAAATAATTACAAAATTACCTGTAAAATAAATCCTAACCTAAGTTACAATTAAACCTAACACTACACTATCAATAAATAAATTAAATAAAATACCTACAATTACCTACAATTAAACCTAACACTACACTATCAATAAATTAATTAAATACAATACCTACAAATAACTACAATGAAATAAACTAACTAAAGTACAAAAAATAAAAAAGAACTAAGTTACAAAAAATAAAAAAATATTTACAAACATAAGAAAAATATTATAACAATTTTAAACTAATTACACCTACTCTAAGCCACCTAATAAAATAACAAAGCCCCCCAAAATAAAAATGCCCTACCCTATTCTAAATTACAAAAGTTCAAAGCTCTTTTACCTTACCAGCCCTGAACAGGGCCCTTTGCGGAGCATGCCCCAAGAAATTCAGCTCTTTTTCCTGTAAAAAAACACATACAATACCCCCCCAACATTACAACCCACCACCCACATACCCCTAATCTAACCCAAACCCCCCTTAAGTAAACCTAACACTAAGCCCCTGAAGATCTTCCTACCTTGTCTTCACCTCACCGGATATCACACAGATCCATCCTGGCTCCGATATCTTCATCTAAGCCCAAGCGGGGGCTAGACATCCATCATCTGACGGCTGAAGAAGTCCAGAAGAGGCTCCAAAGTCTTCATCCTATCCGGGAAGAAGAGTAGATCCGGACCGGCAACCATCTTCTTCCAAGCGGCATCTTCTATCTTCATCCGATGAGGACGACGACTTCCCGACGAATGACGGTTCCTTTAAGGGACGTCATCCAAGATGGCGTCCCTCGAATTCCGATTGGCTGATAGGATTCTATCAGCCAATCGGAATTAAGGTAGGAATATTCTGATTGGCTGATGGAATCAGCCAATCAGAATCAAGTTCAATCCGATTGGCTGATTGGATCAGCCAATCGGATTGAACTTGATTCTGATTGGCTGATTCCATCAGCCAATCAGAATATTCCTACCTTAATTCCGATTGGCTGATAGAATCCTATCAGCCAATCGGAATTCGAGGGACGCCATCTTGGATGACGTCCCTTAAAGGAACCGTCATTCGGCTAGTAGGCGTCGGGAGAAGAGGATGTTCCGCGTCGGATGGAAGATGATGGCTCCCGAAGAAAGAAGATTGAAGATGCCGTTGACAGAAGACTTCATCCGGATCATGGACCTCTTCAGCTCCCGCTTGGATGAAGACTTCAGCCGGATCATGGACCTCTTCAGGTCCCGCTTGGATGATGACTTCAGCCGGATCATGGACCTCTTCAGCTCCCCGCTTGGGCTTGGATCAGGACATCGGAGGAGCTCTTCTGGATCGATCGGTGAACCTGGTATGGTGAAGATAAGGTAGGAAGATCTTCAGGGGCTTAGTGTTAGGTTTATTTAAGGGGGGTTTGGGTTAGATTAGGGGTATGTGGGTGGTGGGTTGTAATGTTGAGGGGGGTATTGTATGTTTTTTTTTTACAGGCAAAAAAGCTGAACTTCTTGGGGCATGCCCCGCAAAGGGCCCTGTTCAGGGCTGGTAAGGTAAAAGAGCTTTGAACTTTAGTAATTTAGAATAGGGTAGGGCATTTTTTTATTTTGGGGGGCTTTGTTATTTTATTAGGGGGCTTAGAGTAGGTGTAATTAGTTTAAAATTGTTGTAATATTTTTCTAATGTTTGTAAATATTTTTTTATTTTTTGTAACTTAGTTCTTTTTTATTTTTTGTACTTTAGTTAGTTTATTTCATTGTATTTATTTGTAGGAATTGTATTTAATTTATTTATTGATAGTGTAGTGTTAGGTTTAATTGTAGATAATTATAGGTATTTTATTTAATTTATTTATTGATAGTGTAGTGTTAGGTTTAATTGTAACTTAGGTTAGGATTTATTTTACAGGTAAATTTGTAATTATTTTAACTATTTTAGCTATTAAATAGTTCTTAACTATTTAATAGCTATTGTACCTGGTTAAAATAAATACAAAGTTACCTGTAAAATAAATATTAATCCTAAAATAGCTATAATATCATTATAATTTATATTGTAGCTATATTAGGATTTATTTTACAGGTAAGTATTTAACTTTAAATAGGAATAATTTATTTAAGAAGAGTTAATTAATTTCGTTAGATTAAAATTATATTTAACCTAGGGGGGTGTTAGTGTTAGGGTTAGACTTAGCTTTAGGGGTTAATACATTTATTAGAATAGCGGTGAGCTCCAGTCGGCAGATTAGGGGTTAATGTTTGAAGTTAGGTGTCGGCGATGTTAGGGAGGGCAGATTAGGGGTTAATACTATTTATTATAGGGTTAGTGAGGCGGATTAGGGGTTAATAACTTTATAATAATAGCGGTGCAGTCGGCAGATTAGGGGTTAATAAGTGTAGGCAGGTGGAGGCGACGTTGTGGGGGGCAGATTAGGGGTTAATAAATATAATATAGGGGTCGGTGTTAGGGACAGCAGATTAGGGGTACATAGGGATAATGTAAGTAGCGGCGGTTTACGGAGCGGCAGATTAGGGGTTAATAATAATATGCAGGGGTCAGCGATAGCGGGGGCGGCAGAATAGGGGTTAATAAGTGTAAGGTTAGAGGTGTTTAGACTCGGGGTACATGTTAGAGTGTTAGGTGCAGACGTAGGAAGTGTTTCCCCATAGCAAACAATGGGGCTGCGTTAGGAGCTGAACGCGGCTTTTTTGCAGGTGTTAGTTTTTTTTTCAGCTCAAACAGCCCCATTGTTTCCTATGGGGGAATCGTGCATGAGCACGTTTTTGAAGCTGGCCGCTTCCGTAAGCAACTCTGGTATCGAGAGTTGCAGTGGCGTTAAATATGCTGTACGCTCCTTTTTTGGAGCCTAACGCAGCCATTCTGTGGACTCTCAATACCAGAGTTATTTTAAAGGTGCGGCCAGAAAAAAGCCAGCGTTAGCTACGCGGGTCGTTACCGACAAAACTCTAAATCTAGCCGTAAATCCTTGTATTATTATCTAGCTGTCTTCTACAAAGTATATAGATTTTTCAGCTAAATTCTAGTAACATGTGCCTGGGATTAAAGAAAGATTTAGCCCTGTATTTCTCACTTTGAGTAAGATAGGCCTTTGGAAGCTTTCTTTCTAGGCCTTAAAGAAAACCTGATAATATATTACAACATGCACAGCAATATTACAGATGTAACCAAAGAGATATTAAGACTCAACATAATATATGCTTGTATCTTTTGTATAACCATAGACATAGAGTCCAGACAAGTTTGAATGTTCTCAGTCAACAGTTTGGGCCTGGTAGTTAGGGTTAGGGCTGTTTTATCGCCATTAAAGCTTGATTGAGTGACCACTAATATGTAAGGAGTATAATAATCTTGAATGGCCCAGTACTATGTATATATATATACTTTTAGGCAAAATAGACAGTACTTTATTTATATTCTTTAATAATATAGGATTAATAGTTCCACCTTTTAGATGAAAAAATGAGGATTACGGGCCATTATGTTCCAACCCAAGAACTACTGATTTCTAGCTATTGTGCGTTAAGGTAGGTTGTGCGTTAAGGTAAAAAAGCAGCGTTATCAGGTCCTAGTGCTGCTTTTTTACACCCGCTGGTATTACGAGTCTTGCAGGTATAGGTGTACCGCACACTTTTTTGGCCTTACCGCAAACCTACTTACATAAATTTCGTAAAGGCTTTTTTCTATGAGACTTCCATAGCGCCGGTATTACGAGTTTGCCCTGGGAGGCCAAAAAGTGAGCAGTACACCCTCTATCGCCAAGATTCCTAACGCATTTTAAAGTCAGTAGTTATGAGTTTTACACTACAAAGCCGTAGCATAAAACTCATAACTAAAGTGCTAAAAAGTACACTAACACCCATAAACTACCTATTAAGCCCTAAACCGAGGCCCTTCCGCATTGCAAACACTAAAATAAAATTATTAACCCCTAATCTGCCGCTCCGGAACATCGCCGCCTCTGTAATAAACATATTAACCCCTAAACTGCCGCACTCTCGCCTCACAAACACAAGTTAAATATTATTAACCTCTAATCTGCCGCCCCCAACATTGCCGCCACCTACTTTATACTTATTAACCCCTAATCTGCTGTCCCCAACGTTGCCGCCACTATTCTAAATTTATTGACCCTTTAAACCTAAGTCTAACCCTAACACCCCCTAACTTAAATATAATTTAAATAAATCTAAATACAATTAATATCATTAACTAAATTATTCCTATTTAAAACTAAATACTTACATATAAAATAAACCCTAAGCTAGCTACAATATAACTAATAGTTACATTGTAGCTAGCTTAGGGTTTATTTTTATTTTACAGACAAGTTTGTATTTATTTTAACTAGGTAGAATAGTTACTAAATAGTTATTAACTATTTAATAACTTCCTAGCTAAAATAAATACAAATTGACCTGTAAAATAAAACCTAAGCTAAGTTACACTAACACCTAACACTACACTACAATTAAATAAATTACCTAAATTAAATACAATTAAATAAATTAAATACAAATAGCTAAATTAAAAAAACAAACAAACACTAAATTACACAAAATAAATACTAATAATAATAATTACAAGATATTTAAACTAATTACACCTAATCTAAGAGCCCTATCAAAATAAAAAAAAAAACCTAGCCTAAACTATCAATAGCCCTTAAAAGGCCCAAAGGAATCAGCACTTTTACCTGTAAAAAAAAATACAAACAACCCCCAACAGTAAAACCCACCACCCACACAACCAACCCCCCAAATAAAACCCTAACTAAAAAAACCTAAGCTCCCCATTGCCTTGAAAAGGGCATTTGGATGGGCATTGCCCTTAAAAGGGCATTTAGCTCTATTGCTGCCCAAAGCTCTAACCTAAAAAAAAAAACACACCCAATACACCCTTCTGCCGACTTCGTTGAGGACATCTTGTCGCTTGGATGAAGACTTCTCCCAGTAAGTGAATCTTCGGGGGTTAGTGTTTGGATTTTTTTAAGGTTGTATTGGGTGGGTTTTATTTTTAGGTTAGGGCTTTGGGCAGCAATAGAGCTAAATGCCCTTTTAAGGGCAATGCCCATCCAAATGCCCTTTTCAGGGCAATGGAGAGCTTAGTTTGATTTAGTTAGGGTTTATTTGGGGGGTTGGTTGTGTGGGTGGTGGGTTTTAAGGGCAATTGATAGTTTAGTTTAGGCTAGGGTTTTTTTTTTATTTTGGGGGGCTTTTTTATTTTGATAGGGCCCTTAGATTAGGTGTAATTAGTTTAAATATCTTGTAATTTGTTTTTTATTTTCTGTAATTTAGTTGTTTTTTTTTGTAATTTAGCTAATTGTATTTAATTTAATTAAGGTAAGTTTTTTAATTATAGTGTAGTGTTAGGTATTAGTATAACTTAGGTTAGGTTTTATTTTACAGGCCAATTTGTATTTATTTTAGCTAGGTAGTTATTAAATAGTTAATAACTATTTAGTAACTATTCTACCTAGTTAAAATAAATACAAACTTGCCTGTAAAATAAAAATAAACCCTAAGCTAGCTACAATGTAACTATTAGTTATTTAGTAGCTATCTTAGGGTTTATTTTATAGGTATTTAGTTTTAAATAGGAATTATTTAGTTAATGATATTAATTTTATTTAGATTTATTTAAATTATATTTAAGTTAGGGGGTGTTAGGGTTAGACTTAGGGGTTAATAAGTGAAAGATTAGGGGTGTTTAGACTCGGGGTTCATGTTAGGGTGTTAGTTGTAAACATAAAATGTGTTTCCCCATAGAAATCAATGGGGCTGCGTTACGGAGCTTTACGCTGCTTTTTTGCAGGTGTTAGACTTTTTCTCAGCCGGCTCTCCCCATAGATGCCTATGGGGAAATCGTGCACGATCACGTACAACCAGCTCACCGCTGACTTAAGTAGCGCTGGTATTGGAGTGCGGTATGGAGCTCAATTTTGCTCTACGCTCACTTCTTGCCTTTTAATGCCGGGTTTGTAAAAACCTGTAATACCAGCACTGTAGGTAAGTGAGCAGTGACATTAACTTGCAAGTTAGTACCGCACCCTTCATAACGCAAAACTCGTAATCTAGGCGAAATTGATTCCTGGTGCTTAAGTAGATGGTCTCAGGGGATCCATTAATTTCTTATGTCCCAATAAGAGAGCCACTATTCTTCAGCCAATATAACACACATCCAAACAACTAATTAATTCAGCATTATTTTAATGAACTCTGCATAGATTCAGATAGATACCCATGCAGATAAATATGTAGAGAAATCAAATCATCCACATCTGTTTAGGTTCTTATGTCCCAATAAGAGTGCCACTATTCTTCAGCCAATATAAGAAACAAAATAATTTCTGGCACTTAAGTAGATGGCCTCAAAAAGTCCCAATAAAAGAGTCACTATTCTTCCGTCAGCATAACAAACAACAGAATGGTTCAACATTGTGTTTAGCATTTTAATCGGGCTAAATAGCCATTAGTAGTGTACAACAATGGAAACACTACTTAGATTATGATGAATAGAGTGTCCTGGCCAGAGGACACACCTGCTCTATGTGGAGTTCCAACCCCAGTCTAGGGTAATCTGTAGTCACAGCTCTGTCTTTAGACCTCTCTGTACCTCTCGGTGCTGTACACCAACTTCTTAAGTAGAGCGTCGCTGTCAGCCGTGACTCGTTGTCCCCTTTAGTGGGCTATGCTGACCGTGTAGCAGATGTAGCCAGTTGTCCCTGCGGTTTCTCTCGCGCCTAGGGAATATGCAAGAGGGTTTGCTTGGGCTGCCAGGTCATTGTTTTAGGCAAAAGAAAATTGCTGTTAAGGAAGAAGATTCTCTGCTCAGCGTTTGGTGTTTGTAATGCACAGGGTTTTCACGCCTGCAACCAAGCTCCTCCTTCTACCGGAACTCCAATAAAACGCCCAAACCAGAAACTTCTAATTATGATCCTTGAGGGTCGGTAAGGTAATGATGTGGCTCCATCATAGCCTGTTTGATTTTTTATGAAGGCAGATTTTGGAACTTAGATTGGACTTTATATGATTGGGCACAAAAGTTATAATGAGATAATAAATTAAAAAAAGCCTTGAAATCAAATGAATAAAATAAATTAGAAAGGAAATTTTCACACCCAACTTATTTCAAAGACTGTAGCAAAACAATGAGACCTGGCAATGTAAAATGTTATAATATATATATATATATATATATATATATATAAAAATAAATATATATATATATATATATATATATATATACAGGGAGTGCAGAATTATTAGGCAAATGAGTATTTTGACCACATCATCCTCTTTATGCATGTTGTCTTACTCCAAGCTGTATAGGCTCGAAAACCTACTACCAATTAAGCATATTAGGTGATGTGCATCTCTGTAATAAGAAGGGGTGTGGTCTAATGACATCAACACCCTATATCAGGTGTGCATAATTATTAGGCAACTTCCTTTCCTTTGGCAAAATGGGTCAAAAGAAGGACTTGACAGGCTCAGAAAAGTAAAAAATAGTGAGATATCTTGCAGAGGGATGCAGCACTCTTAAAATTGCAAAGCTTCTGAAGCGTGATCATCGAACAATCAAGCGTTTCATTCAAAATAGTCAACAGGGTCGCAAGAAGCGTGTGGAAAAACCAAGGCGCAAAATAACTGCCCATGAACTGAGAAAAGTCAAGCGTGCAGCTGCCAAGATGCCACTTGTCACCAGTTTGGCCATATTTCAGAGCTGCAACATCACTGGAGTGCCCAAAAGCACAAGGTGTGCAATACTCAGAGACATGGCCAAGGTAAGAAAGGCTGAAAGACAACCACCACTGAACAAGACACACAAGCTGAAACGTCAAGACTGGGCCAAGAAATATCTCAAGACTGATTTTTCTAAGGTTTTATGGACTGATGAAATGAGAGTGAGTCTTGATGGGCCAGATGGATGGGCCCGTGGCTGGATTGGTAAAGGGCAGAGAGCTCCAGTCCGACTCAGACGTCAGCAAGGTGGAGGTGGAGTACTGGTTTGGGCTGGTATCATCAAATATGAGCTTGTGGGGCCTTTTCGGGTTGAGGATGGAGTCAAGCTCAACTCCCAGTCCTACTGCCAGTTTCTGGAAGACACCTTCTTCAAGCAGTGGTACAGGAAGAAGTCTGCATCCTTCAAGAAAAACATGATTTTCATGCAGGACAATGCTCCATCACACGCGTCCAAGTACTCCACAGCGTGGCTGGCAAGAAAGGGTATAAAAGAAGAAAATCTAATGACATGGCCTCCTTGTTCACCTGATCTGAACCCAATTGAAAACCTGTGGTCCATCATCAAATGTGAGATTTACAAGGAGGGAAAACAGTACACCTCTCTGAACAGTGTCTGGGAGGCTGTGGTTGCAGCTGCACGCAATGTTGATGATGAACAGATCAAAACACTGACAGAATCCATGGATGGCAGGCTTTTGAGTGTCCTTGCAAAGAAAGGTGGCTATATTGGTCACTGATTTGTTTTTGTTTTGTTTTTGAATGTCAGAAATGTATATTTGTGAATGTTGAGATGTTATATTAGTTTCACTGGTAAAAATAAATAATTGAAATGGGTATATATTTGTTTTTTGTTAAGTTGCCTAATAATTATGCACAGTAATAGTCACCTGCACACACAGATATCCCCCTAAAATAGCTATAACTAAAAACAAACTAAAAACTACTTCCAAAACTATTCAGCTTTGATATTAATGAGTTTTTTGGGTTCATTGAGAACATGGTTGTTGTTCAATAATAAAATTAATCCTCAAAAATACAACTTGCCTAATAATTCTGCACTCCCTGTATATATATATATATATATATATATATATATACTGTATATATATATAGATAGATAGATAGATAGATAGATAGATAGATAGATAGATAGATAGATAGATTTTTTTTTCACTTTTCATGATTCATTGGAAGTCTATGGGGGGAATACGTTAACACGTTCGGGATATTCAGAGTTGGGATTTTTGTGCAAAGTTTTTACTTTCAGTTTATAATATGAGAGCAACCTGACAAATCTCCCTCTAGAGATAAATTTAACTCCACTCGTTATCTGGACCCCTGTTTGCATGTCTATATTTATATGTGATAAATACTTAGTCACCTTCCATACTATGCCCGGATATAAACATATTATATGACATAATTATTTAAATGTACAACATGGTTTTAAGCTCCTCAAGTAGTAGAGATTTACATGTTTTGTATGTCTATGCTACTAGCCTATTGTCTTCCATTAATCTAGTTTTCATATTTTCAAAACTGAGAGCAGGTTCTCCAATATAGTTTTCTTCACTTCAAAGGCGTTAAAACAGTTAATACCTCACTCCTGGCAAACTGTTATTGGAATAAACCATCCAGGCAACCATTGCTTTCTATGTCTCTAATAAGGGGTTAATTGAGCATGCTATGCTATCAAGGTAGGGATTGAGTGTATATTGTTCTTTACCTCTCTCTTGTCAGTTATTTTAGTCTCCTGGAATTAGTTTAGTAGCAGCAACCATTTAATGGCGCATCTACAGAGAAAAATGTTATTCATTTACCAGCCATGTAATGAATTATTGTTTTTTAAGGATGTGATTAAAACCAAAAGCCACCCTTTGAGCTATTCACTGTTTGTTTCTCTGTCATTAGCCACTCCATTATCTTAAATAGCCTCTCCGTTACTTAAAGGGAAAGTCTACACCAAAATTTTTCTTAATTAAAAAGATAGATAATCCCTTTATTACCCATTTCCCGTTTTTGCATAACCAACACAGTTATATTAATATACTTTTTACCTCTGTGATTACCTTGTATCTAAGCCTTTGCAGACAGCCTCCTTATCTAAGTGCCTTTGACAGACATGCAGTGTAGTCAATCAGTAAAGACTCCTAAATAACTTCACGGGAGTGAGCACAATGTTATCAATATGACACATGTGAACTAGCACAGTCTAACTGTGATAAACTTTCAAAATGCTCTTAGCTAGGAGGCGGTTTTAAACTGTTTAGAAATCAGTTTGAGCCTAGCTAGGTTTAGCTTTTCAAAAATACCACCAAGGGAACAAAGCAAATTTGATGATAAAAGTAAATTGGAAAGTTGTTTAAAATGGCATTCCCTATCGGAATCATGAAAGTTTAGTTTTGATTTTACTGTCCCTTTAAGACTGCGTGACCTTCAGCTACTTTAAGACTGCGTGACCTTCAGCTATATACTCACAGTTTTTTATAGCTGTAGCAATGCCTAGGTTGGATACCAGATAATTATCTTTTTAGCAAATTTGACCATTTAACTATGTCCACCCATGTGATGATCTGTTTTGGAGTTTTTAAGTGTTACTCATATTTTAGATCTAATTGTAGGTCAATTTTCAGTGAGAAACACATTATTTATTGTTGTTGGGGGATTTTTTTTCAGCAGACCTAGCAGATTCACACTATGGCCTCTAGTTATCAAGCCGTCAACCTCAAATACCCTGGAATTCCGCAGTGTATTTGTGGCGAGGCTGATTCGCCTAAGTTATCACGACCTACACACCGGCAAAAGTAGAATTTAGTGACGCAAGCTTCGATCCGCCGGACTCACTCCGACACAGATCGATTCTTGCGTCACTCCAGATGTTCCGCACACAAGTTCGGCACAAACTGACTACTTTTGCTAGTTATCAAAAAAACTAGCAGGTACGCTCGGCACTTTTCCGGCCCAGCGTACCTGATCGGAACAGCCAATAGAATGCGAGCTCAATCTGATTGGCTGATTGGATCAGCCAATCCGATTGAACTTCAATCTGATTGGCTGATTTAATCAGCCAATCAGATTTTTCCTACCTTAATTCCGATTGGCTGATAGAATCCTATCAGCTGATCGGAATTCGAGGGACGCCATCTTGGATGACGTCACTTAAAGGAACCGTCATTCGTCGTTCAGTTGTCGGTGGAAGAAGATGTCTCCGCGTCGGCTCGTCTGAAGATGGCTCCACTCCGCTCCGGATGGATGAAGATTGAAGACGCCGGATGGATGATGACTTCAATCGGATGGAAGACTTCTTCAGCGCCCCTTGGATGAAGACTGCGGCCGCTGGGTGTTAGGGTTAGACTTAGGTTTAGGGGTTAATAATTTTATTATAGTTGCGGCGGTGTAGGGGGGGCAGGATAGGGGTTAATAAGTTTAATATAGGTTGCGGCGGGGTCCGGGAGCGGCGGTTTAGGGGTTAAACTATTTAGTTGCGGCGGGGTACGGGATCGGCAGGATAGGGGTTAATAAATTTATTATAGGTGGCAGTGGTATGGGGGGGGCAGGATAGGGGTTAATAGGTATTATGTAGGTGGTGGCGGGGTCCGGGAGCGTCAGTTTAGGGGTTAATCAGTTTATTAGAGTGGTGGTGGGCTCCGAGAGCGGCGGTTTAGGGGTTAATACATTTATAAGAGTTGCGGCGGGGTCTAGGAGCGGCGGTTTAGGGGTTAATAACTTTATTTAGCTGCGGGGGGCTCCGGGGGCGCCGGTATAGGGGGTAGAACAGTATAGTTAGTGTGAGTGCTTAGTGACAGCTTGTCAATAAAGCTGTCAAAACGCCGAAGAGCAGCGAGATCGCATGAGTGATAACTATCACAGTCCGCTGCTCATCGCCCCGTACTTGGTGCACGGCTTTTTGACAGCTTTTTTGATCACTTTGGCGAGATTTTTCAGGTCCGCGGCAGCGATGGTAGGCGAGCTTAGGCTGGCGTATTGGGCCGGCAAAGGCAGGTAAATAGACACATTGATAACTAGGCCTCTATACCATTATTTTATGCATATATCCTGACATGTCAGAGCTCAACAACAAAAGGCCAGATTACAAGTGGAGCGCTAATTTATAACTCGCCCGCAAATGGGCTATTCTGTTTTAACTCTCTTATATAGTATAAGAGTTCACCATGAAAAATGTAAAAGTACATATTCAAATAAACAGCAACATAACAATAAAATATCTTAGCATAAAATATTAGAGATGTGTACACTCTCATAAAATATTAAATGGACGTCCAAATAAGTACAGATTTTAAGTTCTGGTTGTTGGCCAAACTGTATTAGTAGTTTTCCAAACAAATCAATACTTCAGGTACCATAGATGTATAAACTCTCACATACATTTCCGAGTGGGAGCATGTATTCACCTCTGTATAACAGTTACTTACAGTTACTGATAGCGGGTCAATACCCTGTACTGTTCCCTTATCTGTCTTATCTGATTCCTGACTTTGGGAAGTGACTTTAGTAACACAATCCCAGCATGGAGGGTAGAACCCAGAACGTGACTAAAATAGTAGTAGAGAGGATAAGGCAAAAAGCAAAGTCGGTAAACAGGCCAGAGGGCAGCAATGTGTGGGCAAAGGCAGTACAAAATCATCAGGCAAAGACAAACACAGTTCAGGCAATAGGTCTAAGGCTTCCAGGCAAAGGCAGGCAGAATCAAGTTCCAGCATACTAGGCTTAATGTGCTGCACCGGCTAGGATCAGGATAGGATCATACTATTAGATCCTGCCCACCAGCAAGAGACATGATAATTGTAATTGTACAGCTGATTAAAAGGGCAGCCCTGACGATCCTACCTCTGTGCCCTGGTGCGCAAATCACCCCTCCTACCTCTGCTTAGCATGAACCCCTTGGTCCTTCTTACCAGGATCAAGCACATTAAAAAAACACCACTGAGTCATTGACCTGGAATTGCAGCTTCTACGTTAATCTGCCACTGGAAGTGGTGTCACCCCATGGAGCGTGTCACCCGGTGCGATCTGCACCCCCCCCCCCTAGTCATGCCACTGACTTCAGGTCTTAAAAAACAACATTTTTCAGCTCTATTCTGTGTTCTGCTTAAGTGCAACACTTTATATGAGAGATAATATAATATCCATCTCTAAAAGTATAGGGCATGCTTGAAAAATGTAGGACACATTTAGATTATCTGGTAAACTTTTTATCATCCACTTGTAATACCAGATTGTGTGCTTCTCTGTGCACATGGTCAAGCTAAGGATAATGCACCCTGTATAACCAGTTGAGCTCCACTTGTATCGCTATTTCAAAGCTTAGAAGGTTGTCTCAATTTTATTTTGATTTTTCTTTATTTTGATTTTTCTTGAACTGCTTTAAAGTTTTCTTTTTTGTATATGTAAGAGTTGACTGTTTTAAAGATGGTGTGTTTTTTTTTCATTTTTTGACAGAGGAATTCCAATTAATCAGAAAACCCTGTCTTCTCACATAGTGGATAATTACCATACATAATTAATCAATTAGCAACAATTATCTACTTATTACTCTGGTATATATTCCTTCAGTAAATGTGTGCAGAAACCTCTGCAAAAACACATTGAAAATCCCCAGATTAGCGTTATTAGCAAATTAGCAAATTTCCTTGTCATATAGCATCTTTAGTAAATATATCAACTGCATTACTAATGTTTTAAAATGCCATAGAGAAGATATATTTTATCCCTTATAGAATTGTTTTTATATATATATATATTCTGATGTCTTGCATAAAATGACTATTAAAATAAAATATAATATTAATATTGAAGTATGTTCAATATAAAACAATGTTGAATATTTGCTTATCTTTTCCTTTTTTTGGCAATCCCTTTTCGAAATCTGAGTAAAACATTTGGGGCCAAATTACAAGTGGCACAATAAAAAAAAAATTTCGGCTTGTGCACTAACTGTGCTCAAGTTAAGTTTTAGAGCCGCTGGATTACCACACGTATAACAAGTTGAAATTATAGGATTCATGTGTGCTAACTTCAGGACTTCAGATGTCGCCACTGCACTAACTTCTTCTATCCACAGAATTCTTTGTGGCTCACAATTCTTTTTTTTTTTTTTTTTTTTTTTTTATATAACTTGCGTGCAATCCCTACTATGCACTAGACTGTGCTAAAGCCAAAGGTGTGTTAGGAAGTCTGTAAATTCTTATGTTCTTCACACAAAATTTTCATTGTATTTAAAAAAAAATTATATATATATATATATGATAGATAGATATAGATAGATGATAGACAGATAATTAATAGATAGATATACATGTAATATATTTACTGTATATAGTATATAAATATGTAGATATATATATTTATTTTAATATAAAAAGAAAAAAAAAATCTAAGTGAAGAACATGGGAATTTCAAGTATTTCTATGCAAACACATTAAAACACATATATTATATTGCTTGTTTTAAGGTATTTGACTAGGAAGGGCTCAAAGGTATGTGTGTATATGTGTGTGTGTGTGTGTGTGTGTGTATATATATATATATATATATATATATATATATGTATGTATATAGTATATATATATATACAAAACACTCTCAGACTGAACTGGGTACACATCCTATGACCCTGCAACATGCACAGCCCTGGGTGCTCAATAGCACTCTCAGGCATGCTGCACTGTTCCCAGAGTCACAGGCAGTTAACCCCAGACAGGTTTGGGTGCAAGGCCCATAGGGAAAATTACTAAACAAATTAATATACATTTTTAAAAAGGTTACACGCAAATTGAATTTAAACATTCCTTCTTATGGATGGGGCAATGAATGTTTTTTTTTTTTTCTCATTCTAAATCCAGCTCAAAAAAATACTTCATGCATGAGGTTAAAAAAGTAGTTAAATTCAATATTATTATTTTCCTTCCAAAATCACATCCAGCTTAAAACAAAAACAATAACCACAATTCTCTAGCTTTGCAAGAAGATAAGAAAAGAGTTATTTTGTTCAAGACAGGAATATGTGTTAAAGACCATATGACTTCTAGGAATCCACTTCTATTAATGTAAAATACATTTCTCCTCCACATTCTAAATTTAAAGTCTCTGATTCTCCATGTCCTTTTCTCATAAAATCTGCTTCACTTGTCATCTTTGGCAAACCCCTTGACATATATATAAAAAAAAATGTAAAAGCTTTATGAAATTTTATGAAGCCTTTTCCAAAAGAGAACAGTTAATTTTATTCCCTTGAATTTCCTTAACTTACATTTCTCATAAAATAAAATGAGAGAAATGTTTAACTGTCATCTCATATTTCTATCACTTGATGTGATATTTTTAAAGTTTTATAACTGACAAATTATCTACATAAAATATATGGTTTTGGTCCTACAGATTTTGAAAAGCTGTTCTTTATTTGGGTATATAGCTGCATTTTTTTTTAACACAGAAAATAAAAATGAAAAAATAAAAAAATTATTTTATTTTGTATTATTCAAAGTCTTATAAATGTGCTAGCATTTGTTGGTTGAGTTACACCATAGCAATAGAATGCAGGAATTTATCCAGAAAATAACTGTTGATTTGTGAAACTCAGCAAATACTAAAATTAATAACACGCATAACAAGTTTAAAAATATATATTTTGCAATAACCTCCCCTGCGATCTAGAGATTTTACAGAGATAAATTCATAACAATTGTCATTCACAACTTACATAAAATGCTTGAAAACAAAAGTTATTGACAGTAAACTATTTTTGAGTATTTTTTTTCAAAGGACATTCAATTAAATGGTCTTTGTGGTTAAGGCTAATTGAAGATTTGAATTTAATGAGAGATGTTGCACAATTAATTATTTCTAAACTTGTCTTAAATTATTACTTCCTTTATTTTATAAGACTGCTTAGTAAGGGGAATTTGCCCTTAAAAATTGCAGTTTTATTGTTTGAATTCTGTCACATCCTCACATTCCATTCATAATAATTTATTGAAAAAATATTAAAATGGTCTAGCACTCCACACACACGTTTATGCTAAAAATCACTTAAACTCAGTGATTCTTTTGTAATCTTGATGTTGCCCTGATGTATCAAATGCTAGTAATGTATCTATATTTTTCCTAATTGATAAGCTCCCGCTATGCTGAGAGTCTGAGTTGCAATAACTCTATTCCCTGGATGTAATGCTATCTACGGCTTAGCTACTTCTATAACGGAAGCTAATATTACTTTTATACTATCTATGCTTCTATTATTACAGCAAGGCAAAATAATGGGTTTAATAAAGACTATGGGCGCCATGTACTAAGGCGTCAATTTTTTTCTCACAGACCGTATCGAAATAACCCGCCGGCATTCGCACCATGCGGATGGCACTTCGTTACATGAATGTACTAAAAACCAAGCCGTAAAATTTCGCGTCTATTGTGTGTCGAAGACAATCGGATTATTGATAACTTTGAAGCTTTGTTCGGCGCGAAAGAGCAAAGTTAAGAAGCAGTCTGCAACCTGATTGGTTTAGTTCTTTACCCACGTGACGATCTAGGTGTCATAATCGTCAGACAAGCGGCAACGTCTGGCTGCTGACATGTATAAGAATGTGCATTTTCCCAGAAATCTTAGAATATTGTTTATTTACTTTTCGGTATTCACTTTGACAAGATGGCTTGCTCCGGAGATTCTGCTACTTCTAAGAAGACTCGCAACCCTAACTTCTCGCATCAACAGAATGTTGTACTTGTTGTACCTCTCCTTCTTTGCAAGCTGTCAACCGGTGCCTGTATAGCCCTTCTTCCTCGTAATTGAATTAATCGTAAAAGAAACATGTGTAAAAGTGTCTCCATCTTCATTCAGTGATCCAAAAACCAATAATGCTACAATAGTAGTCTAGTCCTTTCACTTTAGTACTTCTACCTGGTGTCAGGTTGATACCCCCTATAGTTTTCTATTGTATTCGCTACCTAAATGGTCGCAAAGCAAATCACGCAAAGTTACAGTGAAAGTTGGAGCGGACGGATTAGTTGTAATATTCATAATTTCTGATTACAGCTAATTTACGTGCGATCGAACATGTAGTAAGTGGAAAAAGGCTTCGGAACGATGAGTTGCATAAAATTACGATCGCTGATGAAAATAGTGGTTTTTCGAGCCGATCACAGATTGGTACATACGAGAAGCAGATCATGAGCGAATTTTGACGCGGAAATACAGACGGACGGTCACTTCAAAGCTTAGTACATGGCGCCCTATGCTGTCACGGGTGTGCCCCTAGGGCTAACTGTAGTTTGGGGAAGCAGGACAGCTGAGCTGCTGTTAAAGGTCTACATGTATCTATGTTTGCCATTTTGGACACAGAAAATAGCATTTTAAATTCCAGTCAAAAATAAGTGTTTGTTAATGTTTGACTTTTAACCCCTTAACGACCAACGACGTATGGGGTACGTCCTGCAAAAAAATGCAGTTAATGACCAAGGACGTACCCCGTACGTCGTTGGTCTTTGAAAGCAGTGGAAGCGATCCTGATCACTTCCAACTGCTTTCATGTTATAGCAGTGATGCCTCGATATTGAGGCATCCTGCTATAACATTTTTTAGCCGTCCGATGCAGAGAGAGCCACACTGTGGCCCTCTCTGCATCGGCCATCGATGGCTATGTTCGTTGGTGGGTGGGAGCTGATCCAGGGAGGCGGGTGGGTGGCCATCGGTCGGAAGGGGGGCGGGATCGAGTGCGAGTGTGCACTCGAGTGAGCGTGTGTGCGCGCGCGCGCGGGTGTGGGAACCCTA
Source organism: Bombina bombina (assembly GCF_027579735.1). NCBI lineage: Eukaryota > Metazoa > Chordata > Amphibia > Anura > Bombinatoridae > Bombina > Bombina bombina. The sequence goes on from NC_069506.1 coordinate 240,014,763, forward strand.
CACCATGGAACAACAAGTAAGGTGGTACTTGGTGGGAGAGAGGGTGGGAACATTATACATTTTAAGGATCTGGGAGGGTGGGAGGTTGGGGGTTGAGGGGGGGCAGCTACACTACAGAAAATAGTAGTTTTAAAATAATAAAATAAAACATTTGATAAAAAACATTTGATTTCAAACTGGGTACTGGCAGACAGCTGCCAGTACCCAATATGGCGCATAATAAGGCAGAGAGGGTGGTTAGAGAGCTGTTTGGGGGGGAGCAGGGAGGTTGGGGGCTAAGGGGGGATCCTACAGAGCAGAATTATTATTTTTTTATTTTTTTAAATCCCCAAAAAACTCTTATTTTAGTACTGGCAGACTTACTGCCAGTACTTAAGATGGCGGGGACAATTGTGGGGTGGGGGAGGGAAGAGAGCTGTTTGGGAGGGATCAGGGGGTGTGATGTGTCATGTGGGAGGTTGATACCTACACTAAAGCTAAAATTAACCCTACAAGCTCCCTACAAGCTCCCTAATTAACCCCTTCAATGCTGGGCATTATACACGTGTGGTGCGCAGTGGCATTTAGCGGCCTTCTAATTACCAAAAAGCAAAGCCAAAGCCATATATGTCTGCTATTTCTGAACAAAGGGGATCCCAGAGAAGCTTTTACAACAATTTATGCCATAATTGCACAAGCTGTTTGTAAATAATTTCAGTGAGAAACCTAAAATTGTGAAAAATTTAAAGGGACAGTCTAGGCCAAAATAAACTTTTATGATTCAGATAGAGCATGTAATTTTAAACAATTTTCCAATTTACTTTTATCACCAATTTTGCTTTGTTCTCTTGGTATTCTTAGTTGAAAGCTTAACCTGGGAGGTTCATATGCTAATTTCTTAGGCCTTGAAGGCCACCTCTTTTCAGAATGCATTTTAACAGTTTTTCACCACTAAAGGGTGTTAGTTCACGCATTTCATATAAATAACACTGTGCTTGTGCACGTGAAGTAATCTGGGAGCAGGCACTGATTGGCTAAACTGCAAGCCTGTCAAAAGAACTGAAATAAGGGGGCAGTCTGCAGAGGCTTAGCTACAAGGTAATCACAGAGGTAAAACATATATTAATATAACTGTGTTGGTTATACAAAACTGGGGAATGGGTAATAAAGGTATTTTCTATCTTTTAAAACAATAAAAATTCTGGTGTAGACTGTCCCTTTAACGCTTTTTTTTATTTGTTCGCATTTGGCGGTGAAATGGTGGCATGAAATATACCAAAATGGACCTAGATCAATACTTTGGGTTGTCTACTACATTATACTAAAGCTAAAATTAACCCTACAAGCTCCCTACAAGCTCCCTAATTAACCCCTTCAATGCTGGGCATAATACATGTGTGGTGCGCAGTGGCATTTAGCGGCCTTCTAAATACCAAAAAGCAATGCCAAAGCCATATATGTCTGCTATTTCTGACAAAGGGGATCCCAGAGAAGCCTTTACAACCATTTATGCCATAATTGCACAAGTTGTTTGTAAATAATTTCAGTGAGAAACCTAAAGTTTGTGAAACAATTTGTGAAAAAGTGAACAATTTTTTTTATTTGATCGCATTTGGTAGTGAGATGGTTGCATGAAATATACTAAAATGGGCCTAGATCAATACTTTGGGATGTCTTCTAAAAAAAAATATATACATGTCAAGGGATATTCAGGTATTCCTGAAAGATATCAGTGTCCCAATGTAACTAGCGCTAATTTTGAAAAAAAGTGGTTTGGAAATAGCAAAGTGCTACTTGTATTTATTTCCCAATAACTTGCAAAAAAAAACAAAGAACATGTAAACATTGGGTATTTCTAAACTCAGGACAAAATTTAGAAACTATTTAGCATGGGTGTTTTTTGGTAGTTGTAGATGTGTAATAGATTTTGGGGTTCAAAGTTAGAAAAAGTGTGTTTTTTTCCATTTTTTCCTAATATTTTATAATTTTTTTATAGTAAATTATAAGATATGATGAAAATAATGGTATCTTTAGAAAGTCCATTTAATGACGAGAAAAACGGTATATAATATGTGTGGGTACAGTAAATGAGTAAGAGGAAAATTACAGCTAAACACAAACACTGCAGAAATGTAAAAATAGCCTTGGTCCCAAACGGACAGAAAATGGAAAAGTGCTGTGGTCCTTAAGGGGTTAAAGTATTGTTTTTATCAGACATCAGTAGGTAAATTATTGAAAAACCTGGGACAGATCACTTTAAGGTACTTTTATCAACAACAAACAAGGACTTAAATCCAAAATCAAGACTTTAACCCATATTGGGCCAATTTACGAGTGGCGGGTTAACAGTTACACGCAAGCAATAAGGGGGTTATCACAGCTGTGTCAGGTTTTCTGCTCGTAATACAAGTTGAAAGTAAACGCGATTGCCTGAGTGCAATTAAAGTTAATGACCTCAGAGCTCTGGTCAACTGTTTTGCGAAACAAGAAAGTCTCACAAAACACAGAAAAAAATACATTACAAACTACAGTTACACTCATAATAACACTATGTAATAAAAATGTATTAAAAAAATTCACAAAAAGTTATAAAGGCTCAAAGAAAAGATATGAGGTCAAAGGTGTTAGAAAAAAAAGGCAGTCAATGGACTTTAACATTGAGATACATATATAAACATGTCTGTCTAAAGATGGATATATACTGAATATATAAATATATATATTTATGTGTGTACATATGTATTTACTTATTTATAGGTTATATATGTATTTACAGACATATATACACATATAAATACATATGTACACACACACACACACACACACACACACATATATATATATATATATATATATAGACACATATATAAGTGCAATGGAGCCCTTTGCAGTTATGTAGATACAAACATGTAAAAACATGTTTATGCGATATTCATCTTTGCCAAAGGATAACAAGAGAATGAAGCAAATTTAATAATAGAAGTAAATTAAAAAGGTGTTTAAAATTGCATGTTCTATCCAAATCATGAATGAAATATTTTTGGTTTCCTGTCCCTTTAAGATAAACTTCTTACATTTCTAAGATTAAAGCATATTTGTCCTTTTCTCATGGATAAAATATCCATATTCCTTATGGGATATAACTTCAGAAACTTTCTTCCACATAACCAAAGAAAGACAATCAGAACACTTCCAGTTTTTAGCTATGAAACCGTTATGCAAAATTTGTTATAAAGATTTATGAGTGGCATTTCATTTTTAGAGATATTTATATGTGGTGACAAATTTCTATTAGGATATTCACTGCATTCCTATTGGCTAAAGTTTTCAAATCAGCCAATAGGATGAGAGCTCTTGAAATCCTATTGGCTGATTTGAACTTCTTAAGTTGACAAATGCAGTTATGTGTGATCCCAATGTAGACTAATAATATAATGGTAACTAGTTAGGGGTGTGTCACCCATCCTGGTATGACCGGGTCAGAAATGGAATCAGGAGGTTAAACCAAAGTTAAAAGTAACTTTAAAATATTTTCTGCAATATTTAAAATGCACAGTTTATAGAATTTATTTTTACTGTTAATTGTAAAAATGTTATATTATGAACATTTAGTGTTTATGCATATTTGAAACTGTGCACATTAATATGATTTTAGTACAAACATGTGAAGTCATGCTCAGAAATCACATCCTCCTCACAAACATATACCATACCACTTCAAATTGAGTCCTGGAAATAGCTGGTCAAGAGGATGCAACCCTACAACTAGTGTACCTATTGTGATGTCACCTTATCTTACAACCACTTTTAGATTTTGTTCATTGTTTGATAAGTCAGACTGGTCATTATGACATCTTAAGTGCCTTACTAGAAAGGTCAGAGTTTAGTTACTTCTACTTCATTTCCTTCTTAGCTGATGAGAGTCTATAGATTTATAACATGTGGGATATATTCCAGCCTATCAGGAGGAGGTCAATAACCCACACAGAGCTTTAGCCCCTCCCACCCCCTCTCTAGTTTATTGGCCTCTGAGGAGAGAGGTTATAGATTTCAGAGGTTCTCTACTATCAAGAGTTTATTATTTTTTTTCATATGATTTGTGGGTTCAGACCTGACTTGGGACCCAGTACACCTTGGCAACTTCACTCCAAGAAGATTTAAGAAGACTCTGAGTGAAACAGGGATGATGATTACCTCTGTTATGTTCTTTCCAGAACCCTAGTGGGTAATTTAACAGCCATGACTTCCCTCAGGCATTGCAGGGACTGGTTCTTGCCTCCCCCTGAGGGGTTAGGTATATCCTCATTATCCTCTGCAATATAGTTACTTGCACTGGATGTGCTCTCTACTGGATCAGCAACCTGTGAGTGAGAAAGGCTTCAGCATGCTAGTAAGACAGTGGAGGGGTGCTGCAGTCCAGGTAAGTGACTCATGCAATACACAGCCCAGGAGCTATCCAATAGTACTCTCCTTTCAGGTACTACATAGCTGGGGCCACAGCCTTACACCTGATTAGCTTTACCTATGTGTTTAACATGTGAATTTAGGGGAATGAGGCACAGGGTAGTTCTTATCTAGCATCCTTAGGTCTCCTTAGCAGCTCAATTTACCATTTATTACCTCAAAAACCTTATTTATGCATTTTTCTACAAATGAGTACCATCTCTGCTAACAATGGCTCTGAGCTGTCGCAAATTGTCCCAGTCAGGTGCTGACGACGGCTCAGAATCGACCCTAGCACTCACCCACCTTGAGGGCAATCTGGGGGCTCCCACTGACTCCCACCCTGGCGTTCTGGCCTGTCTAGTGACAGGCATCGCCGGGGATTTATGTTTTGTGCGGTGACGTCACTCGCAATGACGTGATGACGTCACTGTGCAACTTTATTCAACATTTACAATGTACAATATAGGGAAATGGGGGCATGCTCCTTAGAAGCTTGTATCTCAGGCATCTAAGAGGTACAGACCCCCCAAAACCCACCGCTGGAAAGGTAATCGCCTAACCTTTCCAATGGTATGAGTCTTGGGGATCTGGTAAAAAAAAAAAAGTAAAACAAGTAAGGGTTTATAGAGCCAGTAACTGCCTTGTGCAGTTATCAGTTAAATCTCTGACATTGCAGTTGAGCAGGAAGACACAGGGGCCTTAGGAGAGGTGTTTTTTGTTCACAATTTTAAATTTTGACAGTTTATTTAAAAATACTGCACAAGCCTTGGGCCTGCATATTGTTATGGTGATAAGCCACACCCCCTCTCCTTGGCAACCTTTCCCTTCTCTGCTTCAGCTTTAGCTGCTGGGAATTTATTTGAATGGATTCAAAGGCATTTTGGTGTTTTATTCTAACAAGTTTAACCCATTTTGTGCCCTATAGGTAAGAGCTGCTAGGGGTGCTGGGTGTAGAAGTTTTACTATGCTACTTAATTTTCATTCTCTTTTATGTTCTGAGGTGTGCTGTGGGCTAGTACTGGTGTTAAAGGGACATAAAACCCAATTTTTTTCTCTCATAATTTAGAAAGAGCATGCAATTTTAAACAACTTTCTAATTTACTTCAATTATCTATTTTACTTCATTCTTTTGATATCCTTTGCTGAAAAGCATATCTAGATAGGCTCAGAAGCTGCTGATGTCTTGTGTGATTGGCTCTCCCATGTGCATTGCTATTTCTTAAACAAAAGATATCTAAAACATGAAGCAAATTAGATAATAGAAGTAAATTGGAATGATGTTTAAAATTGTATTCTCTACTTGAATCATGAAAGAAATGTTTTGGGTTTAGTGTTCCTTTAATAATTTAAATCTTAATTTTTGAACAACAGTACAACTCCATTTTATGCAGTGCTGCCAATCCTGTAATACCACAACTTGGTTTATTTTAATATAGCAAACTGATCATACTGCCCAAACTGATCATACTGCCTTACAGCTAGATTACAAGTTTTGCGTTATGGTGCAGTACGGCTATACCGTGGAAAAATTGGCCATTGTGCGGAGAATTGCAGGTCTCTCGTATTACAAGTTGCGTCGAAATAGCTATACTTCATGCATTTTAGCCTGAACACAACAATCCATTCCGCTGTATTACAAGTTGTTTGGGCAGGCTATAATGCTAGTGTTATAGCTTATACCACCGCCATCCATTACGCAATCTGAGACCAGTAGTTATGGATTTTTTGCGAAACACAAATGTTTCACAAAACTCATAACTAAAATGTTACAAAGTATACTTACACCCATAAACTACCTATTAAACCCTAAACTGCCACCCTCCCGCATTGCAAATACTATATAAAACTTATTAACCTCTAAACTGCCACCCACCCACATCGCCAACACTAAATAAATCTAGTAACCACTAACCCGTCGGCCCCCCACATCGACAACACTATAATAAAACTATAAACCCCCTAAACCGTTGGTCCCCCACATCGCTACTAATAAACTAAACCTATTAACCCCTAAACCACGGCCCCCCACATTGCAACACACTAAATTAAACTATCAACCCCTAAACCTAACACCCCTAACTTTAAATTAAACTTACAATACAACTAACTTTAAATAAATAAAAACTTACCTGTGAAATTAAAAAAAAATAAGTATAAACTAACATTACCAAATTATAAAATCCTAACACTAGGAATAAAATAAAAAACCTAACATTACAAAATTATAAAATCCTAACACTACGAATAAAAAGATAAAAAACAAAACATTACAAAAAATAATAAACGAAATTATCCAAAATAATAAAAATTACACCTAATCTAATAGCCCTATAAAAACAAAAAAGCCCCCCAAAATAAAAACACCCCCTAACCTAACAATAAACTAAAAATAGCCCTTAAAAGGGGCTTTTGTAGGGCATTCCCCAAAGTTAAACAGATCTTTTACCTACAAAAAAATTACAAAGTCCCCCCAAAAGTAAACGCCCCCCTACCCAACCAACCCCCCAAAATAAAAAACCTAAGTCTAAAAAATTCTAAGCTACCCATTGCCCCTAAAGGGGTATTTGTATGGGCATTGCCCTTAAAATGACATTCAGTTCTTTTACTGCCCATCCCTAATCTTAAAAAAAAATACCCCAAAAAAAACTAAATGTATGCTTCCCTGATAAATTTCTTTCTTTCCAGATATGGTGAGTACACAACATCATCATGTACTGTTGGTAATATCACTCCTGGCCAGCAGGAGAAGGCAAAGAGCACCACAGCAAAGCTATTAAGTATCACTTCCCTTCCCACAAACCCTAGTCACTCGACCGAAGGGAAAGGGAAATCGAAAAAAGAATATTACAAAGGTGTAAAAGTGCCTGACATTTAGTCAAAAATAACTGTCTTAATACAAAGGGTTGGGTCGTAAACTCACCATATTCAGAAATAAATACATTTATCAGGTAAGCATAAATTTTGTTTTCTTTCCTAAGATATGGCGAGTTCACAACGTCATCATTTACTGTTGAGAATCAATACCCAAGCTAGAGGACACAGATAGCTAGGGAGGGACAAGACAGGTAGACCGAAACCTCTGCTTGAAGAACCCTTCTCCCAAAAGAAGCCTCAACCGAGGCAAAAGTATCAAATTTGGAAAATTTGGAAAAAATATGTAGAGATGACCAAGTTGCAGCTTTACATAGCTTCATTCTTGAAAAGCCCAAGAAGAGTAAACAGCCCTCGTGAAAAGAGCCGTAATTCTCTCAGGAGGCTGCTTACCAGCAGTCTCTTAAGCAAAAGAATAATACTTCTCAACCAGATAGAAAGAGAATTAGCAGTAGCCTTCTGACCTTTATGTTTCCCAGAGAAAGAAACAAACAAGGCAGAGGACTGGCAAAAATCCTTATTCACCTGTAGGTAGAATTCTAAGCACGCACAACATCCAGGTTGTGCAACAAGCGTTCCTTATGAGAAATAGGATTAGAACATAGAGAAGAAACAACAATTTCCTGATTAATATTTCTATCAGAACCCACTTTAGGTAGAAAACCCAACTTCGTACGAAGAACCGCCTTATCAGCATATAAGATAAGATGAATCACACTGCAAAGCCGAGAGTTCCAAAACTCTCCGAGCAGAGATAAAGCAAAAAGAAACAAAACCTTCCAAGATAATAACTTAATAGCTATGAAATGCAAAGGCTCAAACGGAGCCTGCTGCAAAACTATAAGGTTAAGGCTCCACAGAGGAGCAATAGACTTAAACACAGGCCGGATTCTGAACAGGGCCTGACAAAAACATTAAACATCTGGCACATCTGCCATACGTTTGTGTAAGAAAACAGACAATGCAGAAATCTGACCTTTACAAGTACTGACTAACAATACCTTCTCCAGACCTTCCTGGAGAAAAGACAAGATCCTAGGAATCCTAACCCTACTCCAAGAGTAGCCCTTGGATTCACACCATACCTTATGGTAAATCTTTCAAGTGACAGGTTTGTGAACCTGAAACATGGTCTCAATGACCCACTCAGAAGAGCCACGCTTAGATAGAAATAAGCGTTCTATCTCCAGTCAGCTTCAGAAAAATGAGATTTGGATGAAGGAAAAGACCCAGAGTTAGAAGGTCTTTCCTCAGAAGCAACCTCCAGAGTGGAAGAAATGACATCTTCACTAGGTCTGTCTATTAGATACTGTGAGGCCATGCTGGAGCTATTAGAGTTACTGAAACTCTCTCCTGTTTGATACGAGCAAAGACTCATGGAAGGAGAGTAAACTGAGAAAACAGAAATACTAGACTGAAGTCCCAAGGAACTGCCAGATCAGGGCAGCCTGTGGAATTCCTGACCTTGAACCGTACCTTGGAAGCTTGGCGTTCTGTCGAGAAGCCCTCAGATCCAACTCCGGCACACCCCATTTTACCTGGAGAAAACACCTCGGTATGGAGAACCCACTCCCCAGGGTGAAATATCTGTCTGCTCAGGGAATCCGCTTTCCATTTGTCCATTCCTGGAATGTGGATGGCAGATAGACAGCAATTATGAGCTTTTGCCCACTGAACAATCCAAGCCACCTCCTACATGGCTAAGGAACTCGGGGTTCCTCCATGGTGGTTGATGTAAACCACTGAGGTGATATTGTCCGACTGGAACCTGATAAACTGGGCTAAGAACAACTGAGGCCAAGCCATCAGAGCATGGTAGGTTGATCTCAACTCCACAATATTAATGTGGAGATCAGACTCCTTCCGAGTTCATAGACCCTGTGCCTTTAACGAGTCCCAGACTGCTCCCCAGTCCAGCATGCTGGCATCCGTGATCACAAACAACCAGGAATGTCTCCGGAAGCACCCGCACTGAGACAGATACTCCTGAAAAATCACCACAGGAAAGAGCCTCTTAATGCTGAACGAGATCTAGCCTCTGAGAGAGATCCGAATGGAACTGCTCCATTGACTGAGAATGCAATACTGCAGAGCTCTCAAATGGACTCTAACAAAGGGAATGATGTCCATGGAACCATCAGACCAATTCCCTTCATACATTGATTCACTGAAAAGTGAAGGGAAAATCAGCTGCAACTGGATTCAAACTCCCAACCCTCTGGTTGCAAGATGGTTAAGCTATATACTGGACCACTAGAGCTTGCTGTTGGCCGAACAGTAGACTGCAGAGAGAGGTAAGAGGAAGAAATCTCATTATCTGACCTCTGTTAGAAATATTCTTATATATAAGAATCTAATAAGGTCCTTAAGAAAATAACCCCTGAAGAAAATAACCATGAAGAAGAGACAAGATCCTCTTGAAAGAGTTTGTTCGAAAAAAGGATGGCACCTGGACCAAATATAGTCCTGAAAAACACCCCTGCAACTCCCCGAGACCTGAAAGAGTCTTTTGAGGATGGCAAATCGCAGGAACTTGAGAAGATCCCATTGAATGGGACATAAAGATACACATCCTAGACCCTTAAACAGACGATAACACTCCCCAGGTATAAGGAGATATCTTAGATGGGTAGAATCTCTGCATTCAAAATGATGATCCTACCGAAACTTATTTGTGCCTCCCACTTAAAATCCCAACTACATACCTAAATACCTGTCAATCCATTCTAAATAAATATGTCTGGGCGGATTCGCATCCTCTTATAGCAAGTAGAATACTTCACGCCCCAATTGAAAAAAGAGGTTTAGGCCTCCCCAATCTCAAATTATACTATGAGGCAGCCATGCTTACCGATATCTTGTGATGGGACCCTTCTAGGGAACCACCCAGATGGTATAACATCGAACAAGCCTCGCTCCCCCATGGTATCCTTCTACCTGACCTGATATGGATACCCCAACATTGCAGGACCCTTCCCTCCCCTTCTAATGCCATCATTAAGTATTGCCTTCCTATGTGGCACAAACTACGCCACTCCTCAATGGTTGTCCCACACCCCTCTCCAATCCACGGTATACAAGGACTCCTTAAAGGCCCTCTTGACTCCAATGCCACTGGCTGGACCTCCCTAAACATAACTACAATACATGACTTCTATGTCGAGAATGCCTGGGCCTCCTACCAAAAACTACTCTCGCAGTATACAGTCCCACAGAAAATGCATTTTGAGGTGCTCCGCTTTAGGTCCCTGCTGCACAGCTGGAACTTCCTTAAAACTCCACCACGCACCAACACACCATGGGAGCCACGCTGGACCCTGGGGTTACTGGGGCATAAACCACTTACAACACACTACCAATGTCTTTTACAGTGCCCTACTTTACAAAAAACATGCAATAAATTTGGCATGGGAGAGAGACTTAGATAGAGTATTTGACACTAAGACATGGATGAGAGCAATTGCTGACACTAGACAGGCAATTCAATGCGTAACTCTCTTTGAATTATACTATAAATTGCTTACAAGATGGCATTGGGTCCCCAATAGGCTGCACAGAATCTCACCCGCTACCCCAGATAGGTGCTTGTGAGGATGTGGCTAAAGAGGAGATGACACTCAATTGGTGGGGGTGCCCAGAAATACACAAACTATGGTCTAAAATTTTCATTGTATTCAGACATCTTTGCCTCCCAACTAACAAAGGTCCCGAAACCTACTTACTCCACCTAGATATCCCCAAACTTCCTAAGCCCCGAAAACACCTCTTGATTTACCTTTTGATGTCCTCTAAATTAGCTATTGCATGATACTGGAAACAACAGAGTGCCCCATCTATTCATAAGGTAATAGAGATCCTCTCCAACATTAGGACAATGGAAGAAGCTGTATACCTAAACAGAGGAATTATAGATCTACACACCAACATTTGGGCCCCATGGGATGCGCTTCCAAAGAATATGGCTATTATAATCTAATCACCAATATCTGCCTGCTACACCTCTCCCCTCTCTATCCTGCCTCTTCTTACCCTCCTCCTTTTCTCTTTCTCTTCTTTCTCATCTTTTATTGTCTCTCTCGATGTGATGACGCAAGATGTCTTATATTGTTGTTGATACACACTACTGTTTTGGTTGAGACATTATTAAGTCTTTCGCTGCATATTTTGTACAGAGCTGTATACTACAGCTGCACTTAGTTCAAGCTGGGCACACCACCCTCATATTGTATAGGACTAAAGAGATGGACTAGATCAATGATTGCCTGGAAACCAGTTTTCCATGTTTTTTCTTCCTTTTCTTTATATATTAAAAAAATTATGAGGTACGTGAAGTGTAGCTGATCCTTTATGGAGGAGAAGCGAGATTTCCTATGTAAGATGTTTTTCATCTGGTATGTCTGTGTACTATGTAACATGGAAAGAAACACCTACATATGTCTTACTTTTGTAACTCTGTTTGATGTAACTTCAATAAAAGATGATTGTTTAACCCCTTAATGACAGATGACTTACCAGGTACGTCATAGAAAAAACTTCCCTTAATGACAGTTGACGTACCTGGTACGTCCTCTGTTGTCTGAAGTGCTGGAAGCGATCTCGCTTCCAGATGCTTACATGGGCTTGTAGTGATGCCTCAATATTGATGCATCACTACAATCCCCCATTTTACATACCGATGCAGAAAGGGCCACTCTGTGGCCCCATCTGCATCGGCTATTTATGTTTACAAAGTAGTTGGTGGGTGGGAGCTGCTTTTACCAATGATTCCCTTACTTGTTTATTTCCCAAGCGATCTACCAATGTCTGCTTTTTGCTGCCCGGTGTGTCGGTTGTTGCGGTTGCGGTTGCGGTGGGGGGGGTGGGATGTCGGGTGCGCGCGCGCGTGCGCGCGCAAGCAAATTATGCAGCCCACTTGGAAAAAAAAAAGATCGATGTAGATGTAGGGGCATCTCTGTTCTTTAGTAAGGGATCTGGGAGGGGGAGGGATGTAGATTATTTAGGGGGGCCAGCTACACTACAGAAAACAAATATTTTAGATTAAAAACGTAAAAAAAAAAGTATTTTGGGGGGCAAATTGGGTACTGGCAGACAGCTGCCAGTACCCAAGATGGCAGCAAATAGAGTGGGAGGGTTAGAGAGATGTATGGGGGGATCAGGGAGGTTGTGGGGTAAGGGGGGATCCATCACTGCAGACTGTATGACAAAAAAAAAAAAAATACATTATTTTTATTTCAGTAATGGCAGACTTTCTGCCAGTACTTAAGATGGCAGTGACAATTGTGAGGTGGGGAGGGAAGAGAGCTGTTTGAGGGGGGTCAGGGGGGGATCAGGGGGTGGGATGTGTCAGGTGGGAGGCTGATCTCTACACTAAAGCTAAAAATTAACCCCACAGGCTACCTAATTAACCCCTTAACTGCTGGGCATATTATAAGTGTGGTGCGCAGAAGTATTTAACGGCCTTATTATTACCAAAAAGCAACACCAAAGCCATATATGTCTGCTATTTCTGAACAAAGGGGATCCCAGAGAAGCATTTACAACCATTTGTGCCATAATTGCACAAGCTGTTTGTAAATAATTTCAGTGAGAAACCTAAAAGTGTGAAAAATTTAAGTTTTTTTTTTTTATTATTTGATCGTATTTGGCGTTGAAATGGTGGCATGAAATATACCAAAATGGGCCTAGATCAATAATTTGGGTTGTCTACTACACTACACTAAAGCTAAAATTAAACCTAAAAGCTCCCTACAAGCTCCCTAATTAACCACTTCACTGCTGGGCATAATACACGTGTTGTGTGCAGCGGCATTTAGCGGCCTTCTAATTACCAAAAAGCAACGCCAAAGCCATATAGGTCTGCTGTTTCTGAACAAAGGGGATCCCAGAGAAGTATTTACAACCATTTATGCCATAATTGCACAAGTTGTTTGTAAATAAATTCAGCGAGAAACCTAAAGTTTGTGAAAAAAATTGTGAAAAAGTAAACAATTTTTTTTATTTGATCGCATTTGGCGGTGAAATGGTGGCATGAAATATACCAAAATGGGCCTAGATCAATGCTTTTGGATGTCTTCTAAATATAAATATATACATGTCAAGGGATATTCAGGGATTCCTGAAAGATATCAGTGTCCCAATGTAACTAGCGCTAATTTTGAAAAAAAGTGTTTTGGAAATAGCAAAGTGCTACTTGTACTTATTGCCCTATAACTTGCAAAAAAAGCAAAGAACATGTAAACATTGAGTATTTCTAAACTCGGAACAAAATTTAGAAACTATTTAGAATGGGTGTTTTTTGGTGGTTGTAGATGTGTAACAGATTTTGGGGGTCAAAGTTAGAAAAAGTGTGTTTTTTTTCAATTTTTTCCTCATATTTTATATTTTTCTTATAGCAAATTATAAGATATGATGAAAATAATGGTATCTTTAGAAAGTCCATTTAATGGCGAGAAAAACGGTATATAATATGTGTGGGTAAAGTAAACGAGTAAGAGGAAAATTACAGCTAAACACAAACACTGCAGAAATGTAAAAATAGCCATTGTCATTAAGGGTAAGAAAATTGAAAAATGGTCCGGTCATTAAGGGGTTAAAAAAAAAAAAAGATACACATCCTTCAGGTTTATGTTTGTCATGAACTGACCCTCTAGATAATGTAATTCTATTTGAAGGAAGCTGCTCTGAGAAAATGTAAAATAAATACCTTGATCCCGTCCCTTACCGGAACTGGAACTAACATTCCCAGGGAGGAAGGTCCTGAACCCAGTTCAAGAATGCCTCTCATCATACCTGGACTGCAGATACTCAAGAAAGGAGAATCCACTCCTGGGAAGAAAGCTAGATTGCTTTCCCCTGGACTAAGACTGATTGGGTATCCCAGCAGACTAAACTGACCCAGCAGTAAGTGGAAAGGGAAGACTTTCCTTTAGTCTTTTCCTCTTGATGGATGGTAGAAAAGACCCTTTCCCACCCATAATACTGAAGTTAAATCTGCCAGACCAGGTCCATACAAAGTCTCAACCTTCTAAAGAAGTGCCAGAAGCTTGGACTTGGAGTTAACTTTAAATATGGCCCCAGTTGACACAAGTATTGGACAAATAGAATATTGAACCTGCATCTGCAGATTCACAGAGCCTAGGCTGTATCACTAAGCCACAGGTAGGCTTCTCAGCTGATTAATAATTCAGCCACAACACCCCGCAGGCTAGGCAGCAAGAGAAATTAGACAAGGCATCACACCAAAAAGATGCCGCTCTTGACACAGTGGCAACACAAACTGTCGGTTTCCATAAAACCCTAGAGGATCAAACCAACCTCCAACTTCTGGTTCATGGATACATAAAGGAGCAGCTATCCTCTATAGGGATCGAAATTATTTGAGCCATAGTAGAAAAGCTCCCTTCTACTTGAGGCACTGTGCATTTTAATTGAGTCAGCGACAGGAAAATCCTTCAAGGATGGGAGACAGGGAAAAAGAGATCCCTGGCTTTTCCTATTCCTGTGAAAATATCCATAGCACATCTAGAAACACTTCCTCAGAGGAAAGAACTTCATGGGTTAAAAAACTTCTACGGTAGACGACAGGAGTATCAGTGTCGTTTAAGTAGCCAAAACCTCCTTTAAAAATACATGAGGTATTCAAGCATACATCTGAAGGCAACCTCTTCAGCATCATATGAAGGAATCATACTGTCCAAATCTGAGATTTCATCTTCAGAAACTACCAGCGAATTCTCCTTAGCAGGCTTAGGAGAGAGTGCTATTTGTGTAGCAAAATGTGGAGCAGAAACATTATTATCTGAACATTGAAATGTCCTCTTGCGTTTTCCCAGTAGGATAGGAAAAAAAACAGATAAAGCTACAGATACCGCAGAGTATATCTGAAAATCTGCAGGCAAATACACTCCTCCAGAAGATTGAGAGGAACCGTAGGGCACTGCATGTGACGCTATTGAGGCTTGGGATGTTTAAGGAGAAAGCTGTGGCAATGCCTGAACAGCATCATCCTAGAAACAAAACTAGGTGTACATTGCATAGCTTTGCCTAATATATGCAGCACCGAATTGCATAGACAAATGAAACTGTCTAGAACTTTGTTATGAGGAACAAGAGGCTCAAGAAAAAATATATCTTAATTTTAAAAGAATTTTTTTTTAAATATAAGGGACATAAATGTTTGCCACAACAATGTGTCCTCAAGAGCCATAATCATATCCCTGTTCCAAGACCAATTGAATGTCTACCACTAAACTAAAGTGGTATATAACATCATTAAATATGAAATATTAAATATTCACTCTTTATTAAGCTATTCAAACACTGTATGGCATATACATATAAGCTTATAGAAAAATGTGTGAAAACGTTGTACTAAACTTTAAGCAATGGCCTCTTAACGAAGAGAGAACATAGCTTCTTCATTGGAAGATAAAAATACAATTAGAACTAAAACGCTGCTCTGTTCTCATGCCAGAGAAGAGGCGGGGATACATTCTAGCCTTAGCAAACACCCAAAATTGTGCCGCTCCGCTTTGAGGAAGAAAGGAGACATGAACATAAACGCAGCAAGGAAATGAAGCTCGTATATGCATCAAGCCTCATTCCGCCACCAATATCGGCTGAAAATGAGGAGTTCTAAACATTTTCCTTTTAGACATTGTCACAGCCGCCTCCATGCACTCCTGTTAGAGCTTAGAAATTAAATTAATAAAAATCACTCAGCTCCGCTTAACAAGTGGAAGATAATAACACACCTGAAACTGCCCCATAAGAATGGCGCCTCGAAAAGAGCGCGCCCTCCTAACAGACTCTGTGTGGGACCTAGAGTGGCTGCCTACAGACAGACTAGGCAAATAAATCAATTAGGGTATGATTAACCCCTGATGCCCACAAACAACAGTGTTATAGATTTAAAGCAAATACAATTTAGACTGAGTCTCCATAAAAGGTTACCCCCTCCATGCCGTGAAGGAGGTTAAACCTTAAGTCTCCATGTCACATACAATTGTAGTGCCTGCCGACTGCCATAAAACATCCTTCTTAATGATTTAGGGTTCCACACTAAGTACAGGGTGTCCTTAACCCCTTCAGTGCCAGCCTCCTAGCCCCAGAAGACAAAAAAGGCACTTACCTACACCTCTAGCTGTCCGGTAGGAGGACAACTCACACGGTATGAGAGGATGCCACTCCTCACAGAGACCTGTGGAAGAAAGAAAGAACAGAGTAAACCAACTCTGGCTTTCTGTACCAGGGCAGCAACATGTTAGGAAAACGCAAGGAGGCCCACTTCACAAGTTCCTAACTGCTTTAAAGCCACCACTACCTTACTGAAGAGATTGACGTGGAATACGGCTATACCCAATCCTTGAAAAAAGGGAAAGAACAGAGTAAACCTACTCTGGATTTCTAAAATATTGCTTGTAGCAAAAGAAATCCTTTTTTCTTCAAACACCAAAACTTCACCTCCTCCATGCACCAAGGCAAAGGGAATGACTGGGGTTTGTGGGAAGGAGGGAAGTGATACTTAACAGCTTTGCTGTGGTGCTCTTTGCCTTCTCCTGCTGGCCAGAAGTGATATTCCCAACAGCAAATGATGACGTTGTGGACTCACCATATCTTAGGAAAGACACTAACACTTATCCCAGGAAATCTACTAACGGTTCCTGAAGTCCGGACATCCATCTTCATCCAGGCGGCAAGAAGTCTTCATCCAGGCGACGACATCTTGATCTATTGCGGGGGCATCTTCTATCTTCATTCCGGCGGCGTGAAGCTGTGGAGGTGCGAAGCATCTTTGCCGCGGCACAGACAACCATCGTTGAGGATCCTCTTCATGCAATCAATGTCGTACACTGAAAACGATAGGGGGTGGAGGTGAGCGCCAAAGTAGGCTGAGGAAGGGAAAGGGGGACAACTGTAGCCCACAATGTGGGTCCTCCTACTAGTAGTTATGGAGTGAATGTACAAAAGATATATGCTAAAATGGGTATACAAGTTAAAAATGTATATCAATATTTATTCCACACAATCGGTTAAAAATATCGGTGATCTTCTAAAACATACAGTCAAAAAGATATATTACACATTCATAAATAATCATGGATCCATGTTACAATAACGAAATGTAGAAAATGACATAAAATCTGAAAAAATAATAAAAATAAAAATAAAAATAAAAGTAAAAATGACCTGGTGCACCTAAAAACGTCTGACAATGAATGACCTGATAGGCCAAGTGTCTTAGTATGGGTGGTACTCTATGGTACAATCCGGATATTGATGAGTGTTCTTATGATTGTATTTATCCAAACAGATAATGGTGTGAAAAAAAGGAAAAGTGTCTATATTATATATCCAATTCAGAAAAATTCCAAAATAGTGTGTATCCTGTGATTAGAAAAATACAAACTAGAAAATGTGAAAACAATGCGATCACTGGATATCAAAAAAAGTGGAAAAAATTAGTCCCAAATGTGAAGAAAATATAAGTAACTTTGCAAAAAATGTGGAAATCCTCAAATTGGTGAAGCAAAAAGAAATTAGTCTTTCAAAAGTTAATCAATAAGTGTCCAAAATGATATAGTGGATTCTGTGCAGTGAAGTTGTCTCCCAGTTGGATACAATAAAACAAAATAAAACTGTGCAAAAACCTGCAAAGAAAACAAACAATACTATAATATATATAAACTGTTCAGTGGATATATCAGTATTATGCTTACTCAAATCAGTCGACGCGTTTCGGCCATATCCTCCTGGCCTTTATCAAGACTAACATTGTGAGTAAGCTAAGGCAATTTATAAGAGCTGTAATTGATGTTTGGGCGCCAAAACCTAATAGGCCACGCCCCTTCCTGTTAAGTGCATTATGGGTATGGGCAAAATGTTTCGATTTAAATCGTGCTATTAAGAAATTTTTTTATTTTAACTACTTGCTGTTACTGTTTTCTCAGGGTCAATTCTGTCTGGGCTATTGCTTTTACATATAAGCCCTTGGTTAGCATATTTAAGGTTGATTAGATTGATATCGACCTACACTTCCGGTTTCGCTAATGTTTACTGTGTTGACTTCCGGTTTCCCTTCTGTATACTAATTATGGCTTATGTCCTATGAGTGAATTTTAGTGTCTTGCTTGAAATGACTCTCTATTTGTTTATTAAACATGAACCCCCTTTTGTTTATTTATAGATAAATTAGAAGCTTCCAATTTATGTTTCTGTTATCTCTATATGTTAGTATCATAGGTGCAACTTTCACTTCCGGTATCGCTGTTTTATAGCACTTCCGGTTTATCTTTCACTTCCGGTATCGCTGTTTTATAGCACTTCCGGTTTGTGTTGTTTCATATTTTCGCTGCTTATGAGTGTTGATCATTCTAACCTTAAACCATGACACATTGTGTAATGTCAAGTTTCCACTCTAACTCTGCTTTGGCTAGTTAATGGGTATAGTGCATATAGCGTCCTTTCTTATTGCTGTTTGCACCAATTTTACACTTCCGGTATCGTTGTCTAATACTTCCGGTTCCGGTGTTTATTGACGTAAAGTCATAGGGACCAGATTTAACAATCTCAGCTGCCTTTAGATAATATCTGAATATAGTGGGTAACATGTTCGGTACATAAGTCAATAGTTTACCAGGATCGTGTGTACACCTCACTGTAGTTAATGTGTTACAAGTGAATAATTAATGTACTTATATCAAATCTTATATCAAATTTTAAAGGATTTTAATTGAATCTGGGGTTATTAGTTATTTTAAAGTATTTGTCCACAATCCTATTGGGACTGAAACTGCCTGATCATGATCTAACACCATGTTTCGACATGAGCTATGAGCTACTATTTGCACTAACTGGCACTTTGATTTTAGGAGGCACCCATTACAATTCAGCCAACATTATATATATGGCAAGTTTGGACTTCACTAGTATAACCATCAATTTGATTTTGATTAGATGCTGTTTTATACACCACATATTGGTTTTTACTTTTAACGGATCGTATTTTTAATAAGTTTTTAATAAGATTGCATTTTTATCAGATTTTTATCAGATTGTATTTTTATCAGATTGTATTTTTTATAGACTGTTTTTAATGGATTATATTTTAGAACTGTTCAACATATCAGTATGTGTCTGTATTAGATTATACGAGATATATCAAGATTTGATATAAGTACATTAATTATTCACTTGTAACACATTAACTACAGTGAGATGTACACACGATCCTGGTAAACTATTGACTTATGTACCCAACATGTTACCCACTATATTCAGATATTATCTAAAGGCAGCTGAGATTGTTAAATCTGGTCCCTATGACTTTACGTCAATAAACACCGGAACCAGAAGTATTAGACAACGATACCGGAAGTGTAAAATTGGTGCAAACAGCAATAAGAAAAGACGCTATATGCACTATACCCATTACCTAGCCAAAGCAGAGTTAGAGTGGAAACTTGACATTACACAATGTGTCATGGTTTAAGGTTAGAATGATCAACACTCATAAGCAGCGAAAATATGAAACAACACAAACCGGAAGTGCTATAAAACAGCGATACCGGAAGTGAAAGATAAACCGGAAGTGCTATAAAACAGCGATACCGGAAGTGAAAGTTGCACCTATGATACTAACATATAGAGATAACAGAAACATAAATCGGAAGCTTTAAAGGGGGTTCATGTTTAATAAACAAATAGAGAGTCATTTCAAGCAAGACACTAAAATTCACTCATAGGACATAAGCCATAATTAGTATACAGAAGGGAAACCGGAAGTCAACACAGTAAACATTAGCGAAACCGGAAGTGTAGGTCGATATCAATCTAATCAAACTTAAATATGCTAACCAAGGGCTTATATGTAAAAGCAATAGCCCAGACAGAATTGACCCTGAGAAAACAGTAACAGCAAGTAGTTAAAATAAAAAAATTTCTTAATAGCACGATTTAAATCGAAACATTTTGCCCATACCCATAATGCACTTAACAGGAAGGGGCGTGGCCTATTAGGTTTTGGCGCCCAAACATCAATTACAGCTCTTATAAATTGCCTTAGCTTACTCACAATGTTAGCCTTGATAAAGGCCAGGAGGATATGGCCGAAACGCGTCGACTGATTTGAGTAAGCATAATACTGATATATCCACTGAACAGTTTATATATATTATAGTATTGTTTGTTTTCTTTGCAGGTTTTTGCACAGTTTTAATTTGTTTTATTGTATCCAACTGGGAGACAACTTCACTGCACAGAATCCACTATATCATTTTGGACACTTATTGATTAACTTTTGAAAGACTAATTTCTTTTTGCTTCACCAATTTGAGGATTTCCACATTTTTTGCAAAGTTACTTATATTTTCTTCACATTTGGGACTAATTTTTTCCACTTTTTTTGATATCCAGTGATCGCATTGTTTTCACATTTTCTAGTTTGTATTTTTCTAATCACAGGATACACACTATTTTGGAATTTTTCTGAATTGGATATATAATATAGACACTTTTCCTTTTTTTCACACCATTATCTGTTTGGATAAATACAATCATAAGAACACTCATCAATATCCGGATTGTACCATAGAGTACCACCCATACTAAGACACTTGGCCTATCAGGTCATTCATTGTCAGACGTTTTTAGGTGCACCAGGTCATTTTTACTTTTATTTTTATTTTTATTATTTTTTCAGATTTTATGTCATTTTCTACATTTCGTTATTGTAACATGGATCCATGATTATTTATGAATGTGTAATATATCTTTTTGACTGTATGTTTTAGAAGATCACCGATATTTTTAACCGATTGTGTGGAATAAATATTGATATACATTTTTAACTTGTATACCCATTTTAGCATATATCTTTTGTACATTCACTCCATAACTACTAGTAGGAGGACCCACATTGTGGGCTACAGTTGTCCCCCTTTCCCTTCCTCAGCCTACTTTGGCGCTCACCTCCACCCCCTATCGTTTTCTGTTTACATCGGGTACACTAGGGTATCCGTTGAGGAGAGCTAGAGGTATTCCCAATCCCCTCCCCCCATCTGTCTTCTGCGCAGGATCTACATTCACTCTCTTTATTGTCAATTTACCTAGCCCGTAGACCCAGCAGCAGAACAGATTCTATCCAATCTAGCCCATTTAGTTTAAATATGGAAGACCTACACTTACTAAGAAGAGAAATTAGTTTAGATATCCGTACTGATATGGAAAGCTCACCTGACACAGACCCAGATAGAATAGACATGCTTTCAATATTCAGAGATCTAGAGAAATCTTTAGTCGCTGAAGTAAGATACAAAGCAGAAATTTCGTTTTTAAGAAAATGTCTAGAATTAGACCTCATTCCCCGAGGTCTGAGGATACACAAAGACTGTGCTTTCCCAATATCAGATCCATTATATGTTGAAAAATGGACAAATATTCTCTTGGAGGCGTCTAGGAATCTAATTAAGCTTATCATAGAATACAGAAGCTCTCTTTTAACGAATTTAGACCTAGACATTAAAGATGACGAAACAATGCTAAACAATATTGAGGTTACAGAGGCAGAAGGAAAAGAGATCACTGAAAGAAAGAATACGATGTTTAAGAAAGTCACTAAAGTGAGAGAAGACATAATTCCAAAGAAGATGAAAAAGCTAAATAGAGAATTGGAAGACACTAAGAAAACAGATTCCACTGAAGCCCAACCAAACACATCATCTCAGACTGTAAAATTGAAGGAGACGACATCACACCAAGCGGGAAACGATATGGATAATGATACAGGAAATGGATGGAATGTAGTGAAATACGGAAAGAAACAAACGTATAA
Organism: Bombina bombina; assembly: GCF_027579735.1. Taxonomy (NCBI): domain Eukaryota; kingdom Metazoa; phylum Chordata; class Amphibia; order Anura; family Bombinatoridae; genus Bombina; species Bombina bombina. The sequence goes on from NC_069506.1 coordinate 240,036,889, forward strand.
CCATAACAAATCGAACACCAACTACCAAGAGCCAAACAGACATAAGACAAGGAAAAACTCATATAATGTACAATTCCAAGAAAGGAATCGTGAAACTTGGGACAGACCCGCTTGGCAACACGACAGGCGTGGCCACCATCAGAACACCTATGGCCACAACCAATATTATCAAAATAGGAAAGACAAGGGATATTACCCAACTTACGAGAATAAACACAATTATTACTCTAATTCCTATTATCGTCCGGATCACTATAGAGGTAATCGACACATACCAGACTATGTGAACCGCTATCAATATGAAGAAAGAGAACCTTACAGACCCAGATTCCAATCAAGGTATGAAGAGGACAGAAGAGACCGCTACCCGGGAAATAGAGATGATGTGTTTGACTACAGAAGAAGAGATATTTACCAGAGAGAATCGAGAGGTAATTTCGGTTACAATTACCAGAACAGAAGCCCAGACTATAGCAGGGATAGAAGAGGAGTATACCATGACATCGTAGATCAGAGAGACCATCACCAGGATAAAGAGAGAAGGAAATCATGGATGCATGGTCCAAAACCACAAGAAGAAAATAACAAAGTTTCAAAATCACAAGAAGGATATGACAAAGTGACACACACTACAGAAGTAAGAAATATGCCAGCCTCTACCTCAGAGCCAGCTTTTTTAGGGGAAAACCCCTTGCCACCAAGAGTAAAAGAAAAAACACAGAGAAAGAGGAAAAACACAGACTCGGAAGACCAGGAAACTGCTACACAACAAAAAAGAAGACCCGTAGAGGAAAGAGAAGTGGTACAGCACTAAAGAAACGAAAAACAACACATATGACGGAAGAAACGTGTACACATAAAGTGACTGCTCACACATCGCACACTGATCCCTCAGTTACAAAGAAGGTGACCAAGGGTATATACAATCTAAGTTCTAGAGAACTAACCAGACAAGAAGAAGCAATCTTATCTCATGGCCTAAGTTTTGCACCAACTAACTGCCTGAACAAGTTTCAGGCGTTTATTAGTACGAAAGAATTTGTGAGGAAGTTAACATTAAAACGGTACTTCCTCAAGTCTCCAATTGAACGTAATTACATAGCTCCAATTGATAATGATCAATTTTTACACACAGGTCTAAGACCGAAATCCACATTTTATCCAGTGGGAAGTAAAGGGACTGCGATTGAAACCTTTGAAACGAATGTCTGCAACGACATCAGGAAACTAAGTGATAATACACTTAAGAAAGTATGTTTCAATCTATCCAGATCCCAGATGAGCACTATTAAAAAGCTTGAGAAAGATCATCAATTAACCATCAAACCTGCCGATAAAGGCGGAGCTATCGTTGTGATGGACAAGTGCAAATATGAAGAAGAGTGCAACAGAATTCTGAGTGATTCCAAGACCTACAAGAGGTTACTAAGTGACCCAATAGGTAAATTTACAAAAGACTTGGAAGATTTGACCACTAAAGCGAAATCACTGGGGATACTCAATCAGAAGGAGTACAACTACATTATGGTCAAATACCCCATTACCCCAGTGTTTTACCAACTTCCCAAGATACATAAATCGGTGGTCAACCCCCCGGGGAGACCGATTATTTCAGGAATTGGGTCAATATCAAGTAACATGTCAGAATACGTAGATAAAATCCTTCAAAAACAGGTCACCAATCTCCCATCTTATCTGAGGGACTCTACACAAATTCTGACAATATTGGATAATCTGAAATGGGAAGAATCGTTCATTATGGCAACCTGCGATGTAGTTTCGCTGTACACGAGCATACCACATGAAGGAGGCATCGAAGCTGTCAAGTTTTTCCTCTCTAAGGATCCATGTATCCCTGAAGCACAGTGCACTTTTGTTTTAGACAGTATTTATTACATTTTAACCCACAACTATTTTAATCATGACAAAAAGTTTTATCATCAACAATGTGGAACAGCGATGGGGACCAGGTTCGCGCGGAGCTATGCTAATCTCTATATGGGCCAGTGGGAGCAAATCTTCTGGGACTCGTGCCCAGCCAGCGCGGACCTGGTCCTCTACGTGAGATATATTGATGATATCTTCCTCATTTGGAAGGGCTCTATGGAAGATCTGCATCACACCATAGAAGTCATGAATATGAATACAAAAAATCTAAAATTCACCTATGAATGCAACAAAAAGTCGATACACTTCCTAGACCTTAAGATAGATATAGAGAATGGTCAATTTGTTACTTCGACCTTCTTTAAGGAGGTCGACTGTAACAATTACATTCACAACGAAAGCTGCCATCACAAGACTTGGAAGGAAAACATACCCAAGGGGCAACTCTTGAGGCTCAAAAAGAACTGCTCAGATCCGACTAAGTGGGAAGAACAAACCCAGGTACTAAAACAAAGATTCATCGATAGAGGATATAAAGAGACACTACTGGAAGAAAAAATCAAAGAAGTCCAAGCCATTGATAGGAAAACCCTCCTAAAATATAAAACCAGAGACAAGACAGTGACATCTGAGGACAATATAGATGTCCCTTTTATCACAGAATACTGTGAAAACAAACACATCATAGAAAAGATCTACAGAAAGCACTGGCCACTTTTAAAAGACGACAACATTTTGGGAGAACTTCTAATGCCACACCCGAAATTTATCTACAGGAAAACGAACAATTTAAAGAACAGACTAGCCCCGAGTGTTCCTAAACAAAAAATGGGTACAGTGGTAGGCCAACACAACAAGAAGATTAAAGGTTTTTTCACGTGCCCGAATTGTAAGGCGTGCAGAAATGGCTGGAAAACAACCTCATTTTCATCTGTGCACACTAGAGAAAAGTTTATGATTCACAATCTTATAAGATGTGGTGATCATAATGTTATATATCTCATCGAATGTCCTTGTAAATTACAATATGTTGGACAGACTTCCAGGCAATTGAAAGACAGAATGAGGGAGCATATACTATGTATAGAGAGAAAAAGTGTAGATACAGCACTATACAAGCACTTTACAACTAAGCACGGAGGAAACATCAGAGATATGAAATTCTGTGGAATAGAGATAGTGAGAAAAAATTGGAGAGGGGGTAACCACGAACATAAATTACTTTTACATGAGTCCAAATGGATATTTACCCTGAATAGCTTGTATACAAAGGGCCTAAACAATAAAGAAGATCTCTCACACCTGTTCAGTCTCACAAAATAAAGCTTAACCATTGGTTAGTAGAGACACCCACTCCCCTATTCTCCATCTAATCGCATATCACCTCCATTCAATAAGTGTAGGCTCACTGTAAGCATAGACTCTCCTCTGTAAGACTGTAGATCTGGATAACTCATTTATGTGCACATCAGATAAGAGGCCTCCACTGTCTTCTCAGCCTTCACCCATTTTTGGAGCATCTCATATAATAGCCCGATCTAGATTTTATGGCCCGATTTGCTTTTTAGACTTTCTATATCCAATGTTTTTAAAGACAGTGTTTTTAAACACAGTGTTTTTAAATATAGAGATTTTTGTAATATAGAAATTTACGACTATAGAGATATAAAAATTTTAAAGGATTTTAATTGAATCTGGGGTTATTAGTTATTTTAAAGTATTTGTCCACAATCCTATTGGGACTGAAACTGCCTGATCATGATCTAACACCATGTTTCGACATGAGCTATGAGCTACTATTTGCACTAACTGGCACTTTGATTTTAGGAGGCACCCATTACAATTCAGCCAACATTATATATATGGCAAGTTTGGACTTCACTAGTATAACCATCAATTTGATTTTGATTAGATGCTGTTTTATACACCACATATTGGTTTTTACTTTTAACGGATCGTATTTTTAATAAGTTTTTAATAAGATTGCATTTTTATCAGATTTTTATCAGATTGTATTTTTATCAGATTGTATTTTTTATAGACTGTTTTTAATGGATTATATTTTAGAACTGTTCAACATATCAGTATGTGTCTGTATTAGATTATACGAGATATATCAAGATTTGATATAAGTACATTAATTATTCACTTGTAACACATTAACTACAGTGAGATGTACACACGATCCTGGTAAACTATTGACTTATGTACCCAACATGTTACCCACTATATTCAGATATTATCTAAAGGCAGCTGAGATTGTTAAATCTGGTCCCTATGACTTTACGTCAATAAACACCGGAACCGGAAGTATTAGACAACGATACCGGAAGTGTAAAATTGGTGCAAACAGCAATAAGAAAGGACGCTATATGCACTATACCCATTAACTAGCCAAAGCAGAGTTAGAGTGGAAACTTGACATTACACAATGTGTCATGGTTTAAGGTTAGAATGATCAACACTCATAAGCAGCGAAAATATGAAACAACACAAACCGGAAGTGCTATAAAACAGCGATACCAGAAGTGAAAGATAAACCGGAAGTGCTATAAAACAGCGATACCGGAAGTGAAAGTTGCACCTATGATACTAACATATAGAGATAACAGAAACATAAATCGGAAGCTTCTAATTTATCTATAAATAAACAAAAGGGGGTTCATGTTTAATAAACAAATAGAGAGTCATTTCAAGCAAGACACTAAAATTCACTCATAGGACATAAGCCATAATTAGTATACAGAAGGGAAACCGGAAGTCAACACAGTAAACATTAGCGAAACCGGAAGTGTAGGTCGATATCAATCTAATCAACCTTAAATATGCTAACCAAGGGCTTATATGTAAAAGCAATAGCCCAGACAGAATTGACCCTGAGAAAACAGTAACAGCAAGTAGTTAAAATAAAATTTTTTCTTAATAGCACGATTTAAATCGAAACATTTTGCCCATACCCATAATGCACTTAAGAGGAAGGGGCGTGGCCTATTAGGTTTTGCCGCCCAAACATCAATTACAGCTCTTATAAATTGCCTTAGCTTACTCACAATGTTAGTCTTGATAAAGGCCAGGAGGATATGGCCGAAACGCGTCGACTGATTTGAGTAAGCATAATACTGATATATCCACTGAACAGTTTATATATATTATAGTATTGTTTGTTTTCTTTGCAGGTTTTTGCACAGTTTTATTTTGCTTTATTGTATCCAACTGGGAGACAACTTCACTGCACAGAATCCACTATATCATTTTGGACACTAAGGCCTAGATTTAGAGTTCGGCGGTAGCCGTCAAAACCAGCGTTAGAGGCTCCTAACGCTGGTTTTGGCCGCCCGCTGGTATTTGGAGTCAGTGATTAAAGGGTCTAACGCTCACTTTTCAGCCGCGACTTTTCCATACCGCAGATCCCCCTACACCATTTGCGTAGCCTATCTTTTCAATGGGATCTTTCTAACGCTGGTATTTAGAGTCGTTTCTGCAGTGAGCGTTAGAGCTCTAACGACAAGATTCCAGCCGCCTGAAAAAAGCAGGAGTTAAGAGCTTTCTGGCTAACGCCGGTTTCTAAAGCTCTTAACTACTGTACCCTAAAGTACACTAACACCCATAAACTACCTATGTACCCCTAAACCGAGGTCCCCCCACATCGCCGCCACTCGATTAAAATTTTTAACCCCTAATCTGCCGACCGCCACCTACGTTATACTTATGTACCCCTAATCTGCTGCCCCTAACCCCGCCGACCCCTATATTATATTTATTAACCCCTAACTTGCCCCCCACAACGTCGCCGCAAGCTACTTAAAATAATTAACCCCTAATCTTCCGACCGCAAATCGCCGCCACCTACATTATCCCTATGTACCCCTAATCTGCTGCCCCTAACATCGCCGACCCCTATGTTATATTTATTAACCCCTAATCTGCCCCCCACAACGTCGCCGACACCTACCTACACTTATTAACCCCTAATCTGCCGACCGGAGCTCACCGCTATTCTAATAAATGTATTAACCCCTAAAGCTAAGTCTAACCCTAACACTAACACCCCCCTAAGTTAAATATAATTTTTATCTAACGAAATTAATTAACTCTTATTAAATAAATGATTCCTATTTAAAGCTAAATACTTACCTGTAAAATAAATCCTAATATAGCTACAATATAAATTACATTTATATTATAGCTATTTTAGGATTAATATTTATTTTACAGGCAACTTTGTAATTATTTTAACCAGGTACAATAGCTATTAAATAGTTAAGAACTATTTAATAGTTACCTAGTTAAAATAATTACAAATTTACCTGTAAAATAAATCCTAACCTAAGATATAATTAAACCTAACACTACCCTATCAATAAAATAATTAAATAAACTACCTACAATTACCTACAATTAACCTAACACTACACTATCAATAAATTAATTAAACACAATTGCTACAAATAAATACAATTAAATAAACTATCTAAAGTACAAAAAATAAAAAAGAACTAAGTTACAGAAAATAAAAAAATATTTACAAACATAAGAAAAATATTACAACAATTTTAAACTAATTACACCTACTCTAAGCCCCCTAATAAAATAACAAAGACCCCCAAAATAAAAAATTCCCTACCCTATTCTAAAATACAAAAATTACAAGCTCTTTTACCTTACCAGCCCTGAACAGGGCCCTTTGCGGGGCATGCCCCAAGAATTTCAGCTCTTTTGCCTGTAAAAAAAACCATACAATACCCCCCCCCCAACATTACAACCCACCACCCACATACCCCTAATCTAACCCAAACCCCCTTAAATAAACCTAACACTAATCCCCTGAAGATCTTCCTACCTTGTCTTCAACATCCAGGTATCACCGATCCGTCCTGGCTCCAAGATCTTCATCCAACCCAAGCGGGGGTTGGCGATCCATAATCCGGTGCTCCAAAGTCTTCCTCCTATCCGGCAAGAAGAGGACATCCGGACCGGCAAACATCTTCTCCAAGCGGCATCTTCTATGTTCTTCCATCCGATGACGACCGGCTCCATCTTGAAGACCTCCAGCGCGGATCCATCCTCTTCTTCCGACGACTAGACGACGAATGACGGTTCCTTTAAGGGACGTCATCCAAGATGGCGTCCCTCGAATTCCGATTGGCTGATAGGATTCTATCAGCCAATCGGAATTAAGGTAGGAATATTCTGATTGGCTGATGGAATCAGCCAATCAGAATCAAGTTCAATCCGATTGGCTGATCCAATCAGCCAATCAGATTGAGCTCGCATTCTATTGGCTGATCGGAACAGCCAATAGAATGCGAGCTCAATCTGATTGGCTGATTGGATCAGCCAATCGGATTGAACTTGATTCTGATTGGCTGATTCCATCAGCCAATCAGAATATTCCTACCTTAATTCCGATTGGCTGATAGAATCCTATCAGCCAATCGGAATTCGAGGGACGCCATCTTGGATGACGTCCCTTAAAGGAACCGTCATTCGTCGTCTAGTCGTCGGAAGAAGAGGATGGATCCGCGCTGGAGGTCTTCAAGATGGAGCCGGTCGTCATCGGATGGAAGAACATAGAAGATGCCGCTTGGAGAAGATGTTTGCCGGTCCGGATGTCCTCTTCTTGCCGGATAGGAGGAAGACTTTGGAGCACCGGATTATGGATCGCCAACCCCCGCTTGGGTTGGATGAAGATCTTGGAGCCAGGACGGATCGGTGATACCTGGATGGTGAAGACAAGGTAGGAAGATCTTCAGGGGATTAGTGTTAGGTTTATTTAAGGGGGTTTGGGTTAGATTAGGGGTATGTGGGTGGTGGGTTGTAATGTTGGGGGGGGGGTATTGTATGTTTTTTTTTACAGGCAAAAGAGCTGAAATTCTTGGGGCATGCCCCGCAAAGGGCCTTTTCAGGGCTGGTAAGGTAAAAGAGCTTGTAATTTTTGTATTTTAGAATAGGGTAGGGAATTTTTTATTTTGGGGGTCTTTGTTATTTTATTAGGGGGCTTAGAGTAGGTGTAATTAGTTTAAAATTGTTGTAATATTTTTCTTATGTTTGTAAATATTTTTTTATTTTCTGTAACTTAGTTCTTTTTTATTTTTTGTACTTTAGATAGTTTATTTAATTGTATTTATTTGTAGCAATTGTGTTTAATTAATTTATTGATAGTGTAGTGTTAGGTTAATTGTAGGTAATTGTAGGTAGTTTATTTAATTATTTTATTGATAGGGTAGTGTTAGGTTTAATTATATCTTAGGTTAGGATTTATTTTACAGGTAAATTTGTAATTATTTTAACTAGGTAACTATTAAATAGTTCTTAACTATTTAATAGCTATTGTACCTGGTTAAAATAATTACAAAGTTGCCTGTAAAATAAATATTAATCCTAAAATAGCTATAATATAAATGTAATTTATATTGTAGCTATATTAGGATTTATTTTACAGGTAAGTATTTAGCTTTAAATAGGAATCATTTATTTAATAAGAGTTAATTTATTTCGTTAGATAAAAATTATATTTAACTTAGGGGGGTGTTAGTGTTAGGGTTAGACTTAGCTTTAGGGGTTAATACATTTATTAGAATAGCGGTGAGCTCCGGTCGGCAGATTAGGGGTTAATAATTGAAGGTAGGTGTCGGCGATGTTAGGGAGGGCAGATTAGGGTTTAATACTATTTATGATAGGGTTAGTGAGGCGGATTAGGGGTTAATACATTTATTATAGTAGCGGTGCGGTCCGCTCGGCAGATTAGGGGTTAATAAGTGTAGGTAGGTGTCGGCGACGTTGTGGGGGGCAGATTAGGGGTTAATAAATATAACATAGGGGTCGGCGATGTTAGGGCAGCAGATTAGGGGTACATAGGGATAACGTAGGTGGCGGCGGTTTACGGAGCGGCAGATTAGGGGTTAAAAGTGTAATGCAGGGGTCAGCGATAGCGGGGGCGGCAGATTAGGGGTTAATAAGTGTAAGGTTAGGGGTGTTTAGACTCGGGGTACATGTTAGAGTGTTAGGTGCAGACGTAGGAAGTGTTTCCCCATAGGAAACAATGGGGCTGCGTTAGGAGCTGAACGCTGCTTTTTTGCAGGTGTTAGGTTTTTTTTCAGCTCAAACAGCCCCATTGTTTCCTATGGGAGAATCGTGCACGAGCACGTTTTTGATGCCGGCCGCGTCCGTAAGCAACTCTGGTATCGAGAGTTGCATTTGCGGTAAAAATGCCCTACGCTCCTTTTTTGGAGCCTAACGCAGCATTTGTTTTAACTCTCGATACCAGAGTTAAATTTATGGTGCGGCCAGAAAAAAGCCCGCGGAGCGTTAACAGCCCTTTTACCGCCGAACTCTAAATCTAGGCCTTATTGATTAACTTTTGAAAGACTAATTTCTTTTTGCTTCACCAATTTGAGGATTTCCACATTTTTTGCAAAGTTACTTATATTTTCTTCACATTTGGGACTAATTTTTTCCACTTTTTTTGATATCCAGTGATCGCATTGTTTTCACATTTTCTAGTTTGTATTTTTCTAATCACAGGATACACACTATTTTGGAATTTTTCTGAATTGGATATATAATATAGACACTTTTCCTTTTTTTCACACCATTATCTGTTTGGATAAATACAATCATAAGAACACTCATCAATATCCGGATTGTACCATAGAGTACCACCCATACTAAGACACTTGGCCTATCAGGTCATTCATTGTCAGACGTTTTTAGGTGCACCAGGTCATTTTTACTTTTATTTTTATTTTTATTTTTATTATTTTTTCAGATTTTATGTCATTTTCTACATTTCGTTATTGTAACATGGATCCATGATTATTTATGAATGTGTAATATATCTTTTTGACTGTATGTTTTAGAAGATCACCGATATTTTAACCGATTGTGTGGAATAAATATTGATATACATTTTTAACTTGTATACCCATTTTAGCATATATCTTTTGTACATTCACTCCATAACTACTAGTAGGAGGACCCACATTGTGGGCTACAGTTGTCCCCCTTTCCCTTCCTCAGCCTACTTTGGCGCTCACCTCCACCCCCTATCGTTTTCTGTTTACATCGGGTACACTAGGGTATCCGTTGAGGAGAGCTAGAGGTATTCCCAATCCCCTCCCCCCATCTGTCTTCTGCGCAGGATCTACATTCACTCTCTTTAATGTCGTACACTGAAGCTTGAATGCAAGGTACCCGTTTAAATATGGGGTACCTTGCATTCCTATTGGCTGACATTTTCAAATCAGCCAACAGGATTAGAGCCCACCAAGCCCCCCAAAATAAATAAACCTAACCCTAAAAAAAACCTAAACTACCCATTGCCTCTATATGGGCATTGCCCTTAAAAGGGCATTCAGCTCTTTTAAGACTGCCCATTAAAACCCTAATCTGAAAAATAAAATCCTAAATCTAACCCCCAGATAGGTGCTCACGGTTCCTGAAGTCTGGCGCTGCAATCTTCTTCCAAGCAGCGATATCTTCTATGTTCTTCTAGGAACAAACCAGAGTGGAGGGCTGAGCTGAAAACTGGTGACTGCAGAACTCAAGACCGGCGACAGCGGAACTGAAGACCTTCGACCGCTGAGCCATGGAGCATGAAGATCCTCTTGGTACGATCACCGCCGCACACTGAGGATTGAATTCAAATATGGGGTACTTTGAATTCCTATTGGCTGATTTGAGGCTTTTTTGATACCTGTTCAATACTCGATTTTGAGTTTTTTATATTTTATTATTTTTTAAAATGTGGATATACAAGGTGGTATAGATTCTTATATTTTTTATATGTCTTTTTATTGTATAAACATATTTCTGATATATTCCTGATATATTTGCGTATTTGAAACTGCTGTAATTGTCACAATTTTCATACATAAGATCAGAATAAGTAAAGTTCTCTTTCTGTTGTAAAAATAATAATATATATTCTCCTATTTAGGATACTCAGATTACTCCTAGCCTAGTGCGCTCTTTTCTTCTTCTTTTTTTTCCCTTTGTTTAAATTGGTACTAAGGGGCCCAAAGTGTTCCAAGAAAATATCCCCCACACCATTACACCACCACCACCAGCCTGAACTGTTGATACAAGGCAGAATGGATCCATACTTTTATGTTGTTTATGCCAAATTCTGACCCTACCATCTGAACGTCTTAGCTAAAATTGAGACTCATCAGACCAGGCAACGTTTTTTCAAATCTTCTATTTTCCAATTTTGGTGAGCCTGTAGCCTCAGTTTACTGTTCTTAGGTAACAGGAATGGCACCCATTGTGGTCTTCTGCTGCTGTAGCCCATCTGCTTCACAGTTCAATGTGTTGTGCATATAGAGATGTTGAATCTTCGTGGCATAGATTCAACAAGGTGTTGGAAACATTCCTCAGAGATTTTGGCCCATATTGACATGATAGCATCACGGAGTTGCTGCAGACTTGTCGGCAGCACATACGTGATGCGAATCTCCCGTTCCACCACATCCATTGTCATGTTCAAGAAATCAGTTTGAGATGATTTGAGCTTTGTGACATGGTTCATTATCCTGCTGGAAGTAGCAATCAGAAGATTGGTACACTATAGTCATAAAGGGATGCACATGGTCAGCAACAATACTCAGGTAGGCCGTGGCATTTAAACAATGCTAAATTGATACTAAGGGACCCAAAGTGTGCAAAGAAAATATACCCCACACCATTACACCACCACCAGCAGCCTGAACTGTTGATACAAGGCAGGATGGATCAATGCTTTTTTTGTTGTTTATGCCAAATTCTGACCCTACCATCTTAACGTCTCAGCTAAAATTGAGACTCACCAGACCAGGCAAGGTTTTTTAAATCTATCCAATTTTTGTGATCCTGTAGTGCTGCCCTGGAAGAAGATCTTAGCCGCCTGGATGAAGACTTAACTCCACTTGGGCTTCCGGACTTCAGGAACAGTGAGTATATTTTTGGAGTTTGTGTTAGTTTTTTTTAATGGCACTAAAGAACTGATTGCCCTTTTAAGGTCAATGCCCATACAAATGCCCCTTTAGGGGCAATGGGTAGCTTAGGTTACTTTTAGACTTAGGATTTTTTTTATTTTGGGGGATTTGTTGGGTGGGGGTTTACTGTTAGGGGGGAATTTTTTTTTTTTTAGGTAAAAACAATATTTATGCTTACCTGATAAATTTCTTTCTGTATATGGAGAGTCCACAACGTCATTCAATTACTAGTGGGAATATCACTCCTGGCCTGCAGGAGGAATCAAAGAGCACCACAGCAAAGCTGTTAAGTGTCACTCCCCTACCCATAATTTCCAGTCATTCGACCAAAGGCAAATGGAAAAGGAATAACACAAAGGTGTAGAGTTGCCTGAGGTTTAGTAAAATATAACTGTCTATATAAAGGGTGGGGTCGTGGACTCTACATATCAAAAAAGAAAGAAATTTATCAGGTAAGCATAAATTTTGTTTTCTTTCCTAAGATATGGAGAATCCACAACGTCATTCAATTACTAGTGGGAACCAATACCCAAGCTAGAGGACACAGAATGAACAGGGAGGGAGAACAAGACAGGCAGACCTAAAAAGAAGGCACCACCATTTGAAGAACCTTTCTCCCAATAAAAGAGGCCTCAGCTGAGGCAAAAGTATCAAATTTGGAAAATTTGGTAAAAGATAAGTAGAAGTAGCCTTCTGACCCTTACCCTTTCCTGAGAAACAAACAAACAGAGCAGAAGACAGGTGAATTTTAGAGCATGCACAACATCCAATTTGTGCAACAGACGTTCTTTATGAGAAGAAGGATTGGGATAGATAGAAGGAACAGCAATTTCCTGATTAATATTTCTATCCGAAACCTTTTAGGAAGAAACCTTAATTTAGTACGAAGAACCGCCTTATCTGCATAAAAGATAAGGTAAGCTGAATCACACTGCAAAGCCGAGAGTTCTGAAACTCTCAGAGCAGAAGAGATACCAATAAGAAACAAAACCTTCTAAGATAGCAACTTAATATCTATGGAATGCATTAGCTCAAACTGAGCCTGCTGCAAAACTTTAAGAATAAGATTAAGGCTCCAAGGAATAGCAACAGGTTTAAACACAGGCCTGATTCTGACGAGGGCCTGACAAAAAGATTGAACATCTGGCACATCCGCCAGACGCTTGTGTAACAAATAGTTAATGCAGAAATCTGACTTTTCATAGAACTGACTGACAACCCATTCTCCAGACCTTCCTGGAGAAAAGACAAAATTCTAGGAATCCTGACCCTACTCCAAGAGTAGCCTTTAGATTCACACCAATAAAGGTATTTACGCCATTCCTTATGGTAAATTTTTTGATTAGCAGGCTTGCAAGCCTGGATCATGGTCTCAATGACCGACTCAGAAAATCCACGCTTAGACAGAACTAAGCGTTCAATCTCCAAGCAGTCAGCTTCAGAGAAACGCGATTTGGATGGAGGAATAAACCCTGAGTTAGAAGGTCCGTCCTCAGAGGAAGCCTCCAAGGCGGACAAGATGACATCTTCACTAGGTCTGCATACCAGATCCTGGGAGGCCATGCAGGAGCTATTATAATTACATATGCTCTCTCTTGTTTGATACGAGCAATAACTCGTGGAAGGAGCGCAAATGGAGGAAACAGGTATGCTAGACCAAAATCCCAAGGAACCGCCAGAGCATCTATCAGAGGGGCCTGAGGATCTCTCTACCTTGAACTGTACCTTGGAAGCTTGGTGTTCTGCCGAGATGCCATCAGATCCAACTCCAGCACCCCCCATTTGAGGGTTAACCTGGAGAACAACTCCGGATGGAGAGCTCACTCCCCGGGATGAAATGTCTGTCTGCTCAGGAAATCCACTTCCCAGTTGTCCACTCCAGGAATGTGGGTGGCAGAAAGACAACAATTGTGAACTTCTGCCCACTGAATAATCCATGCCACCTCCTTCATGGCTAAGGAACTCTGAGTTCCTCCCTGGTGGTTGATGTAAGCCACTGAAGTGATGTTGTCTGACTGAAACCTGATAAACCAGGCTAAAGACAATTGAGGCCAAGCCTTTAGAGCATTGCGAATCGCTCTCAACTCCAAGATGTTTATTGGGAGAGCAGACTCCTCCCGAATCTCTAGTCCCTGTGCCTTTAACGAGTCCCAGACTGCTCCCCAGCCTAGCAGGCTGGCGTCTGTGTTCACAATCACCCAGGAAGGTCTCCAGAAGCATGCGCCCTGAGACAGATGCTCCTGACCAAGCCACCATGGGAGAGAGTCTCTTGTTGACTGGTCTAGATCTATCATCTGAGACAGATCCGAATGGTCTCTGTTCCATTGTGTGAGCATGCATAATTGCAGAGCTCTTAAATGGAATCAAGCAAAGGGAATGATGTCTATAGAAGCGACCATCAGACCAATTGCCTCCATACATTGAGCTGCTGATGGCCAAACTGACTGAAGAGAGAGGCAAGAGGAAATAATCTTGGATTTTCTGACCTCTGTCAGAAAAATTTTCATAGATAGGGAATCTATTATGGTTCCTAAGAAAACCACCCTTGAAGCTGGAACAAGGGAACTCTTCTCCAGATTCACTTTCCATCCGTGGGAATGTAGAAAAGACAACAAGATCTCTGTATGAGAGTTTGCTTGTTGAAAATATGGCGCCTGATCCAATATGTCATCTTGGTAGGGCACCACTGCATTTCCCAGAGAACTGATCACCGTCAAGAGAGCCCCCAGAACCTTTAAGAAAATTCTGGGAGCTGTGGCAAGGCCAAATGGAAGAGCCACTATCTGAAAGTGTTTGTCTAGAAAGGCGAATCTCAGGAACTTGTGATGATCCCTGTGGATGGGAACATGAAGATACACATCATTCAGGTCTATTGTCCTCATGAACTGACCCTCTTGAACCAAAGGAAGAATGGAACAAATGGTTTCCATTATGAAGGACAGTACCCTGTGAAATTTGTTGAGACAATTTAGGTCTAAAATGAGTAGAAAGGTTCCCTCTATTTTGGGAAACACGAACAGATTTAATTGAATTCTAGACCCTGTTCCCTCACTGGAACTGGAACAATCACTCCCAGGGAGGAAAGGTCCTGAATGCAGTTCAAGAATGCCTCTTTTATTACCTGGTCTGCAGATAATCTTGAGAGGAGGAATCTGACCCTGGGAAAGAAAGTTTTGAATTCTATTTTGTAACCCTGAGATACTATGTCCACAGCCCAAGGATCTGGGACATCTTGTATCCTTGCTTGACAAAATATGGAAAGTCTGCCCCCCACTTGATCTGATATCGGATCGGGGGCCGACCCTTCATGCTGACTTAGACTTAGCTAAGGGTTTCTTTAATTGCTTCCCCTTATTCCAAATTGATTGGGTTTCCAAGAAAACTTGGACTGCTCCTGCTTGGAAGAGGGAGAGGAAGACTTTTGACCTTTGAAGTTATGAAAGGAACAAAAATGACTTTGATGTCCTTTAGGTCTGTTCTTCTTGTCTTGTGGTAATATCAGAAATTATTTCTGCCAGACCAGGTCCAAACAAGGGCTTACCCTTGTAAGGAAGCGCCAGAAGCTTGGACTAGGAAGTAACATCAGCTGACCAAGATTTTAGCCACAAAGCCCTGTGGGCTAGGACAGTGAAGTAAGACATCTTGGCTCCCAGTCTAATAACTTACATGTTAGCATCAGAAATAAAAGAATTGGCTAGTTTTAGAGCCTTAATCCTATCTTGGATCTCCTCCAATGGAGTCTCTACTAATATTGATTCAGACAAGCCATCACACCAATAAGATTCCGTTCTTGCTAATGTGGCAATACAAACTGCAGGTTGCCATTAAAGACCTTGATGAACATACATCTTTTTTATTTTCAAATAAGCCTCCAGCTTTTGTCAATGGGATCCTTAAAGGAGCAGCTATACTCTATAGGGATCGTAGTTCTCATAGCCATAGTAGAAATAGCCCCTTTTACTTTAGGCACTGTGCGCCATGAATCTTTAATGGAGTCAGCAACAGGAAACATTTTTTTAAAGACTGGAGATGGGGGGAAGGTATCCCTGGCTTCTCCCATTCCTGTGAAATAATCTCCATCACATAGACTGGGACAGGAAACACTTCCACAGAGGAAGGAACATCATAGTATTATTATGTTTACTAGACTTCTTAGGGTTGACAATGACAGAAGTATCAGAGTCGTCCAAAGTAGCCAATACCTCCTTTAACAGTACACGAAGGTGTTCAAGCTTAAAGGGACACCAAACCCAAATTTTTTTCTTTCGTGATTCAGATAGAGCAGGCAATTTTAAGTAACTTTCTAATTTACTCCTATTATCAAATTATCTTCATTCTCTTGGTATGTTTATTTGAAAAGCAAGAATGCATGTTTAGATGCTGGCCCATTTTTGGTGAACAACCTGGGTCAACCAATAAACAAGTGCTGTCCATGGTTCTGAACCAACACTTTGCTGGCTCCTTAGCATAGATGCCTTCTTTTTCAAATAAAGATAGCAAGAGAATGAAGAAAAATTGATAATAGACGTAAATTAGAAAGTTTCTTAAAATGGCATGTTCTATCTGAATCACAAAAGAAAAAATCTGGATTCAGTGTCCCTTTAAATCTGAAGTTTACTTCTTCAGTATCAGATGAAGGAATAATACTGTCCGAATCTGAGATTTCACCCTCAGAGGCTACCGACATATCCTCCTCATCAGACTTATGAGGGAGGGCAAGTTGCATAGTAGTAGGTGGAACAGAAACCTTAATATCTGAATGTCTAATTTTCCTCTTGCCTTTTCCCAGCATAGTAAAAGCAGATAATGCCGCAGATACCGCAGAAGATACCTGTGCAGCAAAATCTGCAGGCAAAAAAACTTCTTCCGGAGGCTGAGAGGAACTGCAGGGTACTGTATGTGACGCCATAGAGGCTTGGGACGTTTGAGTTGAAAGCTTTGGCATTGCCTGAACAGCATCATCCTGAGAGACATTGGGCTCAGAGGGCAACAATTTTCTTTAAATTGAAGTGTTCTACTAAGCATGCAGCACAGAACTGCATAGGCAAAACAATTTGTGCCTCAAGGCATAACAAACATTTGTCAAAAGACACAGAGGGGGATATTTATCAAAGGACTGTCGGACCTGATCCAACATTGCGGATCAAGTCCGACATACCTCACTAAATGCGGAGAGCAATACGCTCTCCGTATTCAGCATTGCACCAGCAGCTCTTGTGAGCTGCTGGTGCCACACCACCCCCTGCAGACTTGTGACCAATCAGCCGCCAGCAGGGGGTGTCAATCAACCCGATCGTACTTGATTAGGTTGAATTCCGGCGATCTCTGTCCACCTGCTCAGAGCAGGCGGACAACGTTATGGAGCAGCGGTCTTTAGATCGCTGCTTCATAACTGGTGTTTCTGGTGAGTCTGAAGACTAGCCAGAAACACGAGCCCTCAAGCTCCATTCGGAGCTTGATAAATGGGCCTCAGAGTCTTGGCCCATGTTCATAATACTAAATAAAAATTCCCCAAATTGTAGAATTTTTTTAAATACACTACCACTTTAAGAATTTTTAATACCACAGCAGCTTAACGTTAATCTTATCTTTAAAATAATAAACCAATCAGGTCCCTTACACCCCAGACAGGCTGAGGTGCGTTACCATCACACTTATACACAATTTGGCTGCCAGAAGTTTCTAAAACGATCATATAGTAGATGGACACTGAAGAGACTGATATTCAAATGCTCAAACAGTCGGTCAGTTAGGGGTCAATTTATCAAGCTCTGTATAGAGCTTGATGCCCTGTGTTTCCAGCGAGCCTTCAGGCTTGCCGGAAACAGAAGTTATGAAGCAGCGGTCTAAAGACAGCTGCTCCATAACCTATCTGCCTGCTCTGAGGTGGCAGACAGAAATCAAACCAATCAAATATGATCGGATTGATTGACACCCCCGAATCTGTAGGGGGCAGCATTGCACCAGCAGTTCACAAGAACTGCTGGTGCAATGATAAATGCTGACAGCATATGCTGTCAACATTTATCGATGTGCGGCGGACATGATAAGCTACATCGTATCATGTCCATCCGCACTTTAATAAATATACCCCTTAGCCATTTCTAGCTAAGCAAGCAAAGAAAACCAACTGCCAAATTTTACGTTTATACATAATTCCCTGTATAAACCATAAGTTACACACATACTAATAAAGTGTTTCAACAAAATTAGCCCAAAGAGGAAAAACGTCCCAATAAAGGGAAGATTAACCCCTAGGGGCATATTTATCAAGCTCTAAAGACCGCTGCTCCATAACCTGTCCTCCTGCTCTGAGGCGGTGGACAGACATCACCAGAAATAAACCCGATTGAATACGATTGGGTTGATTGACACCCCCTGCTAGCGGCTGATTGGAAGTGAATCTGCAGGGGGCGGCATTGCACCAGCAGTTCACAAGAACTGCTGGTGCAATGATAAATGCCTACAGCGTATGCTGTCAGCATTTAACGATGTGCAGCGGACATGGTCCGCAATGTCGGATCATGTTCATTCGCACAATGATAATTCAGCCCCTTAGTCTCAACATTCATCATGTGCCTGCCCACTGCCAAAAAAAATCCTGTATAAAGGATTTTAAAAATGTCCCCATGTACTGCATATGACATATTCTTCTGAACTGCAAGTCTCCAGGACTACCTCACAAATTCCTAACTGCTTAACTGCTTAAAAGCTACCACTACTCTACTGAAGAGATTGACGTGGACTCAGCTAAACCCAAATCCTTGCTTGCAGGGAAAAGTACCCGAAAAAGGAATACATTTCTTCAGACACCAAGCTTTACCTCCTCCACTGACAGAGGCAAAGAGAATTACTGGGGATTATGGGTAGGGGAGTGACACTTAACAGCTTTGCTGTGGTGCTCTTTGCCTCCTCCTTCTGGCCAGGATTGATATTCCCACTAGTAATTGAATGACGTTGTGGACTCTCCATATCTAAGGAAAGAAGGGCTATTGGTAGTTTATTATTAGCTTAGGGGTTGTTTTTATTTTGAGGTGGCTGATTTGTTTTTATAGGGCTATTATATTAGGTTAAATTTGTATTATTTTGTATAATTTAGTTTATTATTTTGTAATCTTAGTGTTTTTTGTATGTATTTTTTGTAATTTTAGTGGGGGGGGGGGGTTGCTGATGTTAGTTTTGTGGGGGGGGGGGTTGTAATTTTAGTGTTTGTTTTTTTGGTAATGTTAGTTTTTTTTTTTTTCTTAGTGTTAGGCTTTTATAATTTTGTAACTTATGTTTTTATTTTTATTTTATTTTAGTTTTAAAAATAGCTATGTTAGGTTTTTGTATAGTTTAAGTTTCATCTTTTATATATAGATACTATCATTGGAATTTGTATTGGTAGTAGCGACCTGTGGTTAAAGGTGTAATCTCCCACTCATATTACATATCCCTATTGAACCAGTTCACTGCTAGAGATCACTGAGATAATAAATAGAAAGTATTCTGTTGATACAGCAATACTGTTAATAAACTTTATATCAATAGTAGCAAACTGTGGTTACAAATATAATCACCCACTTATATTAGACACCCTTATTTAGCCGTAATAATTAACTGCTCAATTGCAATATAAAGATAATAATAAACAGGTTTCGTACTAATAGAATTGGCATGGATATAGACAAACCAGAATTTTGAAGGACATATTGAGTCCAAGTCACTAATTCCAAGATTGTATCTATATATAAAGATGATACTTATAGATTTTTTATTAAAATGTATAAGTGAATTATAACGTCTATCATTGGTGGTTACCATAAGTGGGTGGTCACAGTTCCTACCATATACTCTTATGAGTGTGTACTTACACAAATAATTTAGTACATACCACGGCACCCTATAGTGGCCTATGTTTTGGAGACTCACAAATAGAAATTCACCCTCTTTGTTGCATTAGTGACCTTTTTTAATATTCAAAGAGCAATATATATTGTTCTGAGTTTGCACCCAAGGACCATTATTATACAATCGCTAACTACTAGCGACATACCAGCTCAACCTTTGCCATATGATATTATCACCCCACTGTGAGCTAGATTTCGCCAGTTGAATGACTGGTGATTCCATTTTAGTGGTTTCATAAACTTATTAGTATACACAATTTGTATCTACCCCATACAATACTTAAGCCAGAACTCCACTGCAAGTTAATGTGATCTATTGAAGGGATTGAAAAATACTTATTGGAAAATTTATCAAGATGAATTTGCAACTTCTAAGAACTTGCAGCTGAAGATTGACACAACCCCACATTTTAGAAACAATCTTTGCCTATTTTCCTAAGTCACAAAGATGAATCACCACAAACTCGGTTGTTTGGGGTGATTGTCAGGCCCTGCTTTCACATGATTGGTTACCCAAGAGCAGGGGGGTGGACTGAACAACAGAGCGCTTCTACAGTCGTAAACTCTGCCAAGTTGCGATTGAAGATAGAGATGTTTTCTGCTTGAGAACTTGCCGTCTGCAGCTTGATACATTTTCCTGTTAGGCATGCTAGCATCAGTCTAGTACAATGGTGAAAAAGAAAGAGGTCATCCTGCTTCTATGTTTGTGTGTCTTATATATTGTCACCACTTTGATTCACTATGCAGAGCCACCACTGATTTGCTATGCTGTGAAGAGCCACCAATTTGGTACAATATGCAATGCAGATATTAACCATTATAGCTATTTAAAAGGACATAAAACCCATTTTGTTTCTTTCATGATTGAGATTAAAGGGTCGATTTATGAAGCAGCGGATGCTGCTTCCAACCCATTCCTCTTCAAGTCCACACTATTTCAGGCTCGCCGGAAACAGGAGTTAAGAAGAAGCGGTCTTATACCACTGCTCCTTAACACGTCCACCCCCTCTGAGGCTGTGGACAGCAATCAGCCTGATCAGATACGATCCGGCTGATTGACACCCCCTGCTAGTGGCTGTGAATGTGCAGGGGGCGGTATTGTGCAATTATAAATGCCGACAGCGTACGCTGTCAGCATTTATCCATGTGCGGCAGGCATGATCCGCTTCAGCGGATCATGTCCACCCGCACAATAATAAATCGTCCCCAAAAGCATGTAATTTTAAACTTTCCAATTTTCTTCTATTATCTAATTTGTTTTCTTTTCTTGATATCCTTTGTTAAAGAAGGATACCAAGGTAGACTCAGGACTGCTTATTGGTGGCTGCATATATATGCCTCATATTATCGATTCACCAATGCATTCAGCTAGCTCCTAGCAGTGCATTGCTGCTTCTTCAACAAAGGATACCAAGATGATGAAGCAAATTAAATAAAATAAGTTAATTGAAAAGTTGTTTAAATTCTTTTTTAGTATCACGTCCCTTTAATGTGATAAAACAGATAGATAAAATAGTTATCTATAGCTGCTTAAAACATGACTAGAACACTTTCTTTGGAAGCAGTAATGGCAGGGTATATAATTTCATTGGGGTGGGCAGCAACATGTGTCTTTGCCTGTGTAGCCAAAAATCCTAGCACCGGCTGTGCCTCTGATTAGCATAAGGTGTAGGAAATGTATTTAGTGTTTAGGGTTCCTTTAATTTCATTCTGACAGTAAAGACCTTAAGATTATAATATAAAAAAATAGTGTGCAAATTGATATTACAAATCTACTATAATAATATATAAAGATAGGGATGGAGGAGAAGAGTCCTGGGGTCCATTTTTGAAGCAGTGGATGCTGCTTCCGACCCACTCGTCTTCAGTTCCGCCTGAAGTGGAAGTTAAGAAGCAGCAGTCCAAAGACCGCTGCTCCTTAACTCGTCCGCCACCTCTGAGGTGGCGGACAGCAATCAGCCGATTGAATACGATCGTGTTGATTGACATCCCCTGCTAGCGGCAGATTGGCCGCAAATCTGAAGGGGACAGTGTGCTGTCGGCATTTATAAATGTGTGGCGGACATGATTCGCTATAGCGGATCATGTCTGTCCGCACCATGATAAATTTGCCCGCTGGTCTAACCAGGAAATTCCCTGTTCTCCACCTCTACCTCACCTAAAGGTTAGAAAGTGTAAGACAAACTAGGATATAATACTCCTTGAACCGTCTTTATCTACATATTGATTGTAAAACAGAGAAAATGTACAATTGGAGTAGAAAGCAATTTTGAATGGGATCAAATTCTACTAAGTTATCACCAATAGTTAAATATACAACATCTTAAGGTACAATCCTTCCTTTACATATCTTAGGTATATCTAGACATAGGTACTCATATTCAGTTGTTTAGAAAGCCAGCAGAGAAAAAAAAATAGGACTCTCAATGAACCATTTTGATGATGTATACAAGCAGTAATTATTGTGAGCCTAATAACATATGTATCTCTTAATCCAAGGAGTAATACTACTATTCTCTTATGGTTACACTTCAAGTACTCATGTCACAATAATGTAAAAAAATGTTTTCTTCCTTTTCTATATATAGAACTGTTGTTTTAGGAAAAAATAAAGATCTTTGCCAACAATCTAAATGACCAGGCTCTATGCAAGACAAGCACAGTAACAAATTACTTATTTCAGATAAGATAAAAATATGATTTCTAACAGTTCACAAAGAGATACATTTCTTATGCATTAATCAATCTACTACTTCTAGGATGACATAATGCAGTATGTCAGATTATCATCTACTTCCAGCAGTATTAAGATGTTGAAACTAGCAAAATAATAAGCCCTGTGAAGAGTATAAGTCTTCAAGTTACTTGATGACGAATGTTATTTTTTTCCTGGAAAGTTAATCTTCCTTATTGTAGATATTTATGTTTTTAAAACTTTACAATTTCATGAGACATCTTAGGAAAAAAACAAAACAATTCAGATCAGAGAGTTTCCCATATGCAGATAAAATATATGTATTAAGAAGAGTATTATGCACAAACACCCATTAATCACAGTAAGGAGCACATAGGTTGTTGCAATCTGGGTATGTAAGAAATCTTCACCTAAGCAGGTGTCTTCACTGGAATTATGACAAAGCATATATAAATGTGGGTACACAAGAAAGTCCAGTGTATAACATGCCTTCCCCCTTCTTCCCTGTTCCAAAGAGAGAATAAAGTAAGGCAGTACCTGAAAATGATGTCCCACACTTCCAGACTCGGTTACCTCACTTAGGGCTTACCTTCTTCTTGGTATTTCCCTCACTTGCGAGACATCCATACCGTTGTCACATACCCTGAGATAAGCTCCTATGCTTCTATTTGGTTCACGGGTTCTGATGATTCGGGGCAGATTTCTGCTATGGGGCATATACTTGACCAAATCACTCCTTCTAAGGACCATCAACATTGGGAACTGCCCAGCGCTAGCAGTTCAGTTGAAGGACGCTGCATGGGAGTGGAATGCCGGGTTCTTTTCTCCGGCCGCCGAAAAGCCAAACTAGGCGAAATCCAGGTGACTAGGCCCACGCCAAGGATCAGCAGAGTGTAGGGCATTCAGACAGGGAACGCCAACATCAGAAGCGTGCAGCGTGCCTGCGTGTTGACAACAACTCCTCCCCCCGAAAACCAGATATTACAAGTCCATGGTAAAAAAGATTTACCAGAGAAGGTTTAGTGCGGCCAGCACCCCATACTTTCAATGGATATCGCTACCGTGCTAAATATCACTCATTACAAGTTGAAAGCTATTGCTTGTGCTTGAGTGCAACCAACCTAAAATAGCGCTAGAAGAATTAGCCTGTCCTGAGACCTGAATTAAAGTGCTACGGTTCAAATAAAAATTTTACAAAACACATGTAAAACATATTAAAATATATTGTTACACTCATAGATAATAATTTTTAATAAATATATCAGTTTTATGTTGAAAAATCGTGTAAAATAATTAAAAAGGGCTATGGCAAGGTGTTTTCCTGGCAATGGCTTAAAAGTATATATATTATCTATACTATAATCGCGTTTGTAATGCTTCTGTCGGTGTCGCCAGTTGTGTACGCATCCTAAAAGGAATGTTGGCTGCGTGCACAGCCAAAAGAATCCCCCTTGATGCAGCGAAGGCAAACCCGAAGCCTTAAAAAAAAAAAACATGCCGGCACAAAATAACGAAAAAACACATAACCGCCTGCAAGAAATAAATAAAAAACACGTAACTGCCCGCACAAAGTATAACAAGAAAAACCTAACCTCCCACACAAAGTATTAGCAAACCTCTAAACCGCAAACCCCCACATCGCAAAATAATAAAGTAATTAACCCCTAATCCACAAATAACATAATTAAAATATTAACCCCTAAACCGCCAACCCCCCACATCGCAATAAACCTAATTAACCTATTAACCCCTGAACCACCAAACCCCCCACAACACAAATAAGTAATTTAATTACTAAGCCCCCTAACCTATCAACCCCTAAATTAAACCCAATACTAAGTTACACAGTAAAAAACCCCACCCACCAAACCACCCAAAATAAAAAAGCCTAACACTAAAAAAAATCTAAACTACCCATTGCCCCTAATGGGGCATTTGTATGGGCATTGCCCTTAAAAGGGCATTCAGCTCTTTTACAGCCCATTAAAGGGGCAGTCTAGTCAAAATTAAACTTTCATGATTCAGATAGGGCATGCAATTTTAAACAACTTTCCAATTTACTTATATTATCTAATTTGCTCAATTCTTTAGATATCCTTTGTTGAAGAAATAGCAATGCACATGTGTGAGCCAATCACACAAGGCCTCTAGGTGCAGCAACCAATCAGCAGCTACTGAGCATATCTAGATATGCTTTTCAGCAAGTGATATCAAGAGAATGAAGCAAATTAGATAATAGAAGTAAATTAGAAAGTTGTTTAAAATGACATGCTCTTTCTAAATCACGAAAGAAAAAAAATTGGCTTTCATGTCCCTTTAAATCCCTAATCTTAAAAAAAAAAAAAAAAACTCAAAAATAAAAATCCTAAAACTAAGCCCCAAATAGGTACTCACTATTCCTAAAGTCTGGTGGAGAAGGTCTTCTTCCAGGCGGCACATCATCTTCTATCTTCATCTGGAGAGAAGGCAGCTCGGAGGTGCGGAGCTGGTGTCCTCGATATACGGATCCTCAGCGGTTCCTGAAGTCTGGCGGAAAAGGTCTTCTTCCAGGCGGCTCTGTAGCGGAGAGCAATATTAAAATACTCCCAATAACCGGACGAAACACAGTTTGGGAGTCAATAACTCACGACCCAGCCAGTTTTCAGGTTTAAAACAGAATGAACTTTATTAAAAAGGCTATGCCTAGTATTTATGCAGGTCTGACCTCCCAGATGGGGGGTTGAAAAGAATGTTGTAGATTAGATGGATGGAACACGCCTTTTGACATGATACAATAGAATACCTTGCTCAAGCTGATAACAACTTAACCACAGGACACACACTTGGCTCTTCTTATCACTAAGGCGTCGTCTCTCTAGATGTGATTGAACAATGGAATGGTAATCACTAGCTTTAATGAAAGTACACAATAGCTGAGACTAGTAACCTTGTCGTTCAAGAATAGTCTTCTTAAAGCTAAACACATTTAACTCCTTCAGTACTGCCAGAAGGGTCTGTCACATCTACATAGCACACAATACAGCCTATAGACAACCTTTCTTACATTATAGTCCAGAAGTGGCTAGGTTTGCCACAATGCTCCCCCAGAACCAAGCCGGCATACACAGTCTGATCCCAACGGATCGGCTTGGGGATGTCCGGGGAAGCACTCACAGATCACTTTTCAAGTTCAGTTTGTCTGGACAACCCGTCGGCGTTACCGTTTTGTTTCCCTGGGCGGTAATGGATGGTAAAGTCGAAGGGCTGCAGCGCCAAACTCCAGCGCAGCAGCCTGGCATTGTCCCCGGCCACACGGTTCAGCCACACCAACGGGTTGTGATCTGTGAGTAAGGAAAAAGGTTGTCCATACAGGTACGGCTGCAACTTTTTGAGGGCCCACACCACGGCCAGGCATTCTTTTTCGATGGCGGCGTAGCTTACTTCACGGGGCAACAACTTTCGGCTCAAGTAAGCTACGGGGTGTTCTCCGCCATCTGCTCCAACTTGGCTCAGCACTGCCCCCACTCCAAACATCGAAGCGTCTGTGTGAACAAGAAATCTTTTAGTTGGATCGGGTGTAGCAAGTACAGGCGCATTAGTTAGAGCCGTCTTTAGTTGTTGGAATGCCTGCTCACACTCTGGGGCCCAAGTAACTTGTCGGGGAAGGTTCTTACGTGTCAAGTCAGTCAGGGGTTTGGCTAGGGCACTATAATTGGGCACAAACTTTCTGTAGTACCCCGCCGTGCCTAAAAATGCCAGTACTTGGGTCTTGGTCCTAGGGGTGGGCCACTTAGCAACAGCTTCAATTTTGGCCGGTTCGGGTTTCTGGTGCCGGCTCCCCACCCGGTGGCCTAAATACTGCACTTCTGCCATCCCGATATGGCATTTACTAGGTTTCAGGGTCAGCCCTGCCTCCCCTATACGGTCAATAACTGCTCCTATATGCTGTAGGTGTTCTGCCCAGTTCTGGCTATATATGGCAATATCGTCCAGGTATGCGCAGGCATACTCCTGGAACCCGTCCAGTAGCCGATCTACCATCCTTTGAAAGGTCGCCGGAGCGTTCTTCATCCCGAAAGGCATGACCCGAAATTGGTATAGGCCAAACGGGGTGACAAACGCTGACTTGGGGACGGCGTCATCGGCTAGCGGGATTTGCCAGTATCCCTTGCATAAGTCTATGGTCGTAAGATACTGTCCCCTAGCCATTTTATCCAGCAACTCGTCTATCCGGGGCATCGGATAGGCATCAGACACCGTTTTGTCATTTAGCCTCCGGTAGTCAACACAGAAGCGTGTGGTGCCGTCTTTCTTGGGTACCAACACTACCGGGGATGCCCAGGGGCTGTCGGAAGGTTCGATAACCCCTAGTTGCAACATCTCGTCAATTTCTGCCTTCATGTGTGCCTTGACTGCTTCAGGGACACGATACGGGGTCTGCCGCATAGGTAGCTGCCCCGGGGTTTCAACTCGGTGAGTGGCCAGCGGGGTGTACCCAGGTAAGTGGGAGAAGATAGCCCCTTTAGCTACTATCAACTCCTGTACCTGGGCACGCTCCGAAGGGCTTAGCCGCTCCCCCAGCTGAACGCCCCTGGAGGGCTCTATCTGGTCCTCTGATTCTAATAGGTCAGGGAGAGGCAGATTCTCCTGATCCTCAGAGGCCGAGGCGCATATTGCCGCCACGTCCTCCATCCTCTCATGGTAGGGTTTGAGCATGTTCACATGAAGCATGCGTCGCTTCCCTACCCCTGAGCAGGGGCCAATCACATAGGTAGTGTCGCATCGCTGCTCTACGACCTGGTATGGGCCTTGCCAGACGGCCTGCAGCTTGTCGGTGCGTACAGGTTTTAAAATTAAAACTTTCTGCCCCACTTGAAAGCTGCGATCCCTGGCTCCCCTATCGTACCAGCGGCGCTGGCGTTGTTGAGCCGCCTGGAGGTTGGTACGTACAGCCTGGGTTAATGCCTCCAGTCGGTCCCTGAACTCCAGCACGTAAGATACAATGGGTTTACCATCGGGGCTACTCTCTCGCTCCCAATGCTCCCTAATGAGGTTTAATGGCCCCCGCACCCTTCTCCCAAATAGCAATTCGAAGGGGGAAAAACCTGTCGACTCTTGGGGTACCTCCCTATATGCGAAAAGCAGATGGGGTAGGTAGCGCTCCCAGTCCTTATGAGTCTCGCCAAATGTACGGAGCATCTGTTTTAAAGTCCCATTAAATCTCTCACATAACCCATTGGACTGGGGATGGTAGGCTGAGTTAATTATGGGTCTAACACCACATACCCTCCAAAGTTGTTGGGTCACCTCTGCGGTAAACTGGGTTCCCCTATCTGATATTATCTCCTGGGGGAACCCTACCCGGGAAAATATTTTTATTAAGGCTTCAGCTACCGTCTCTGCATGGATGTTGGAGAGCGCAATGGCCTCGGGGTACCTAGTGGCATAGTCCACTACGGTTAAAATGTACCTCTTCCCGGAGGGACTGGGCTTGGGTAGAGGCCCTACGATATCTACTGCTACCCTGCTAAAGGGTTCCTCAATAATGGGTAATGGGCATAATTTAGCCTTAGGGCGGTCACCTCGTTTGCCTACTCGTTGGCACACGTCACAGGAGGTGCAATATTGCCGTACATCTTTAGAGATCCCAGGCCAGAAAAAGGCGTGGGTCAATCTGTAGCGGGTGCGAGTCATTCCCAGGTGGCCTGACAGGGGAATGTCATGAGCTATCCTGAGCAGTTCCTGCCTATACTTCTGGGGTACTACCAGTTGCTTAGTGGTCACGGTGACTGCGCTGCCTACCCCCCGTTCGGCTATGCGGTACAATAACCCTTTCTCCCAGACGTACCGTTCCCCTTCTAACCCAGCCTGATCGGTGTTCCCTTTATCCCGGTATGCCTGCAGCGTGGGGTCAGCTTTCACCTCCGCCTCAAATTGGGTGGGGGTATCCCAAGTCATATGTGTCAAGGGGGTGTCATGGTCTCTTACCTGAGCCTCGTGGTGAGCTGGTGGGGCCGTAGTGCGTGCCTGCTGCCGGGTGGTTACTGGGTGGACCTCCTGATGTGGAGCCTGAGGTACAAAAGCAGAGGTCATCTGACCCAGGTCATTCCCCAGTACAACATCCGCTGGTAGGTTTTGCATTAAGCCCACTTCTACCATGCCCTCCCCTGCACCCCAATCCAAATGAATCTTAGCAGTGGGCAATCGGTATACTGCTCCCCCTGCCACTCGTACTGCCACGGATCCGCCCGTGTGTGCTGTATCTGGCACCAAATGGGGAGCTATCAGGGTTAAAGTAGCTCCCGAATCCCGAAGTCCCTGGACCTCCTTCCCCTCCACGGTCACCAGCTGACGGTGATGTTGCCGGTTATCGGTGGCTCGGACCGACATCACCTCATGCAGAATTCCCAGGGGTTCCCCGGCTGGGGTGCTCAACCCCTCATGAGCGGCTGGCTCCGTTTGGTAATGGTGAGCAGCCGCCCTTGGGGCCAGGTTCTGTCTGACCTGGTTCCAAGCTTGTCTGCTCCGATTTTGGGTGCACTCACGTGCCATATGTCCCCACTGCTTGCAGGTGTGGCATTGTATATTCGCCCGTCCATTGTATCGTGAGGGGGGTGGTGGATTCCCTGGGGCTGGACGAAACGGTGCCGCTGTGGGGTTGTTAGACTGTAGAGGACTGGGCTGTCCTGTGGGTCGAGTGTACGTCTTAGGTAGTAGTCCATGGTGCCTCCTGGCGTCAAAATGCTGGTCTGCTAATCTGGCTGCTTCGGTTAACGTGAGGGGTTTTCGATCTCTCACCCATTCTTGGGCTTCTGGGGACAAGCCGTTAAAGAATTGCTCCAACAGCATCAGTTGTCGCAATTCTTCCATGGTGGTAGCTTGGCTGGCCTGTATCCACCCCTGAGATGCTTGATCCAGCTTGTGGGCCCACTCTGCATGGGAATCTCTTTCTGGCTTGCGCAGGCCTCTAAACTTGCGCCGGTATGCCTCTGGGGTAATGGCATATCTTTCCAAGATTGCGCTCTTCACTTTAGCGTAATCCTTGCTGTCCTCCCTGGGTACAGCGCGATACGCTTCCGCTGCCCTACCGGCTAGCTTGCCTGCTAGCACCGGCACCCATACGGACTGCTCCAACTCATGTAACTCGCACAGTCTCTCAAAATCCTGTAAATACCCATCGATCTCATCCTTCTCCTCACAAAACATTTTAAAGGCATGGTATGGGATTTTGGGTCTTACTGGGTTACTGAGTGCTTCCGAAATGGATTCTGCTCGGGAGGATGCATTCCGCGGACTGTGTGCCATCACGTACTCCTGCACATCTGCCATTACCACGGATAGCATGTCCCGTGGTACAGGTTGGGGTAAAAATTCCAGCCTGGTCCTCATTTCCCTCTGGTATAGGGTCTCCTCCATGGCTGCTGGAGGCGTAGCGCTGCGAGCTCTGTCTCCCTCCATCAGCTCTGCAATTAATATAGCCTTGGGTTTGCTGCTGGCTATCTTTCCCCTGGCTTCTAGCAGTTCCTTTAACGTTTGTCTCTTTAGCTTAGAATAATCCGTCTCCATTCACTTCGGTAGTCGGTTCTTTCACTGTATTCTGCTTGCCATTCCCTTTTCTTATTCGGCAGTTACAATTGCACGAATTGCGCTTTTCGGCTGTAAGGTCTGATCCCAACGCTTGCCACCAATTGTAGCGGAGAGCAATATTAAAATACTCCCAATAACCGGACGAAACACAGTTTGGGAGTCAATAACTCACGACCCAGCCAGTTTTCAGGTTTAAAACAGAATGAACTTTATTAAAAAGGCTATGCCTAGTATTTATGCAGGTCTGACCT